>NC_138773.1:38264606-38779606 GCF_965119305.1 Pelophylax lessonae
GTCGGCTGTCGGAAGCATCATACTAACAAGCCTACAATCCTACAATCGGTCGATTGGTCGTCGGCCGAATATTTACGGCCGAAGATCGGTACGTGTGTACGAGGCATTATAGTGTGTATGGCCCATTAAGCTGGCCATACATGTTCAACTTTTGTTGTACAATTTTCTGGTAGATCTACCACAAACCACATAATGTGAGGTCAAAGCTAAAAAACACATTCACTTGTATCTAATTAGGCAGGCCTTTGTACTACATACTTGAAGGTAAATTTCAAGAAAATTGGACAGAAAATTGTAAGAAAATTGGAACATGTATGGCCAGCTTTAAGCCTCGTACACACGTACTGATTGTCGGCCGTAAATATTCGGCCGACGACCGATCGGCCAATTGTAGGCTTGTTAGTATGATGCTTCCGACAGCCGACAGCGCATTTTCGGCCGAACAGAATCTGTCGTGCAGGCATTAAAATTTTTGTTGGCCAACACCAGAACGGCCGATTGTTCGCCAGTCAGTACAGAATTCGGCTGACAAACAGCAGATGAGCAAGACTGGACATGCTCAGAAAAGAAAAAACACACGGAAAGTTAACCATCACATGACATCACTTCTGCAGTCGTCTGTTGTTGGCCGGCAAAATTCGTGTGCAGTCTTTTGCAGTTTCCAACAGACAGGACAGCCCTGGACAAAAGACGGCCGATCGGTCGGCCGACGATCGGTACGTGTGTACGAGGCATTATGCCCCATACACACGTGCAGATTATCTGCAGACTTTTGTTTGCAGACTTACCCAAACCATATAATATGAGGTCACACCTAAACACTTTCAATTTGTATGCAATCCGGCAGGCCCTTGCACTACATAGAAAAGGTAAGTCTGCAGACAAAAGTCTGCAGATAATCTGCACGTGTGTATGGGGCATAAGTCTAAATGAAAAAGCCACTTTGTGCTCATGCTGAGATTATTGAAAGCATTTCTTATGTGTGTTGACT
This sequence comes from Pelophylax lessonae, assembly GCF_965119305.1. Taxonomy (NCBI): domain Eukaryota; kingdom Metazoa; phylum Chordata; class Amphibia; order Anura; family Ranidae; genus Pelophylax; species Pelophylax lessonae. The sequence goes on from NC_138773.1 coordinate 38,265,598, forward strand.
TGTAAGAAACTTGGATCATGGATGGCCAGCCAAACACTCATTCATTAGTGAACTGGTGATTTTGGTTTAGGAACCAACAGACCCAATTAATTACTTTGCTGGGCGTTTCCTATACTGGGTGGGTGTAGTTTAACCAAGGTTATATAAAGGGATGTATGAGATCATATAATTTGGCCTGTGGAAGGGCCACAGGTCTTTATGTCCGAATTTGCTTTTGGGGGTGGGGGGGTTTGCTGCCATGCCTAAAGATCCATATTGCAGTAAGTGTATTCTGTTGGATGAATACTTTTCATGCTCTAACTGTTTGGTATAGTTTTTGCAAAGTGTGTCTTTATGTACTCTATACATGTTTTTTTTTTTTATTTTCATGCCTCTGTGTAGCTGTATGTTCTACTGATTTGATGGTATTTAAATGAAAAGGCAGGCTCATGCAAACAATTAACATAAAAGTATGTTGGGTATGTTTTATGCTTAATACTAAGGTGTCTACAACTTATTTTGCTTGACTTTTGGATATTGTAAGCTCTATCTATCCATCATATGTTGTATCTTTGCACTGTAATTTGAATAAAAATTACTTGATTTGGGGGGGGGGGGGGGCATTTCACATGCTTGCTTGAGTGATTACTGATGTTTTATACATGTTCAATAAAACTTATTCATTTGTACACAGCTCCTGTTTTTTTGTTTTCTTTTCTTCATATTTGTCTAGATGTAATTCAGATATCTTTTGTGTCTATTGAATGTAATCCATGTCTTGTATTTTTTGTGTGTGTGCAATGGCAGTACAGTATGAACATGGGTAGGGTTTCTTCCTTTACTCCAGCGAAGTGTGTGTGGGGTGTGTGTGGGGTGTGTGTGGGGTGTGTGTGGGGTGTGTGTGGGGTGTGTGTGGGGTGTGTGTGGGGTGTGTGTGGGGTGTGTCTAAATTGTAAGAAAAAATGTAAGTGTTTATGTATATATTTAGCTAAAAATATATAAATTAAGGAATAATACAAAATTTCCATTCAGCCGCTGTGGATAAATGTAACCAAAACATTTAATAAAAAAATCACTAAAAATGATTACTAAATAAAAGATTGCTACAGCGCTCACTCACCTTTTTAGTTGGCTTAGGTCAGTGATGATGAACCTTGGCAACACAGGTGTTTTGTAACATTTCCCATGATGCTCATCTACACTGCAGAGTACATGAGCATTTTGGGAAATGTAGGGCAAAAACATCTTGGGGGGGGGGGGGGTTAAGGGTTACCATCACTGGCCTAGGTAAAACATTTCCAATACATTTTAGTTGTCTGTGTGCGCCATTTTTAAAATAAAGCAAAATCTCTTTACAATAAATTGCAAATGGCACATTGGCGTTCACCCTGGACCAGAAATGACACCAAATTGGCTTGCACACATTCCAGCAAGTGGTCACAATCAACTGGCTAATCATGGTGAGGGCCACTTTCAGCTGTGAAGAAATGGCATTCATATGCAAAGTAAGTGTGTGTGTGTGTGTGTGGGGGTCTGTGCTTGTAATCAGAGCATTGATTACCAGTGCAGACCCTTGGGGGATGCCACTAGAGCCACCAGGGATGCCCACCCATGCCACCATTGATGCCAATCAGTGCTCAGGGAACCTGTTAGTGCCCTCCTCATCAGTGCTGCCCATCATTACCATCTTTCAGTGCTGCCCACCAGTGCCAATCATTGGCCATCAGTGCCACCTATCAATGCCCATCAATGCTGCATATCAGTGCCACCTATCTGTCTATCAGTTCTGCATATTAGTGTCTCATCAGTGCCTGCCAGCGCAGCCTCATCAATGCTCGTCAGTGCAACAAAAAACATATTGATTTACCAAATTTTATTACAGAAACAAAAACACATTATTTTAGGGGTCAAACATTTAGGTCTTCTTTTTGCCAATAGAAAAAAACCTTGCAGTGATCAAATACCACCAAAAGAAAGCACTATTTTTTTATGAAAATACTGTCATACATTTGTGTTAGGTACAGGGTTGTTTGACCGCGCAATTGCCATTCAAAATGCAACAGTATAAAAAGCTGAAAATTGGCCTGGGCAGGAAGTGGTGTAACTGCCCTGTAAGGAAGTGGTTAACTATTGAAACATGGGAATAAATATTCCAGGGGTAATCATGCTCAGCTCAATGGTTTAGTGGCTAGTGTTCCTGGCTATAAACACTGAGAGCATGAGTTCAAATCCCAAGTGTGCCATCACCTTCTTAAATTTTAGACAGCTATAAATAAATACTGAAACTTGGCAAATGCATAATTGCACCCTGCAGATATGCATGTTTGTTTGTTGAATATACATGGCCATTGACATGCAATTTTAGGTGATGTAGCCAAAAAAAATTATGGCACACAGGGTGTTATCATGGTCTGGCCTTGAACTCATGACCTAGCAATCGTTGGCTGTGAGCTTAGCCCACTACACCAAAGTGCTGAATACAATCAGACATGCCTGAAAGTTTCAGATGAATAAAGAATGAAGACTGCTAATTAGACAGCTGTGTAGTCTGCTATTAGAAAATATAAAGGTTAAAACACATAAGATACATAACTATACCTTAAAATTAAAATAAACCATATTAGATGACATTGCTGTGTAATAGTGATTCAGAATAGACAAATTTCCTTTTATGAAAAACACAAAGGGAATTTGGTTAACTCCAAACTCAAATTCAGCCTAAGTTAACTCCAAACCCGAATTCAGTCTAAGTTAACTCCAACTCCGAATTCATTAAAGCATCTAGTTGATGGTTTAACTCCAGCCACTTACCTAATTAGGATGCAATGAGTTTAGGCTGGAGTTATTTCTGGAGAAGTGAACAGCTCTACTCCAAACTTATACTGAATTAGGCCCTAAGTGACATTTTTTGTTTGGGGACCAGTAACACTAATACAGTGATCAATCCTAAAAATATGCACTGTCACGGTACTAATCACACTGGCTGGGAAGGGTTAACATCAGGGGCGATCAAAGGGTTAAATGGGTTCCTAACCTGTTCTTGTGTACAGTGTGGGAGATGCTTGTACTATGAGAAGGCATAGATCCATGTCCCTGCTTTGGAACAGGAACACAGGATCACAACCTTCCCTTCTCACAAAACGGCGATCTGCCTTGTTTACATAGGCACTGCTGTACCTGCTGATTGGCTCCCGCTGTGTCCAATCATGGGGGGGGGGGGGGTCTCTCTCCAGCAGCGCGTGAACATGCCCCAGATCCGGAAATGCATGATAGCATAAAAATTAAAGGAACACTTTGAAAACACATAAGATCTCAATGGGGAAAAATATCATGCTGGATATCTATACTGATTTGAACTGGATAATGTGTTAGGAATGAAAGGATGCCACATCGTTTGATGAAAATGAAAATTATCACCCTACAGAGGGCAGAATTCAAAGACACCCCAAAAATCAAAGTGCAAAAAAGATGCAACAGGCTAGTCCATTTTGCTGAAATTTTATTACAGCAACTCAAAAAGGTCCTCATTAGTTTGCATGGCCCCCACGTGCTTGTATGCAAGCCTGACAACGTCGGGGCATGCTCCTAATAATTCCAATAATTGTATTAATTGCTGCACTTGGAAAATTGTAAATTAGATAGAAGAAATAGCAGCTGGCACAATATTGTATATCAACAACAGTATACAAAGTAAAAAAATAAAACAAATAAAGTCCATAATTGATGAAACATCCATGTAAATAATTCTCGAGAATGACTGGATAGGATAGCCTTCACCAACACCCAATCCACTCACCCCTGACGACGTCATTCTATGATGAAACCGGTAGGGAGGAGAGCCTGGGACGCTCGCAATACACAGACACTCGCTGGGCTCAGGCGGCTTTTCCCCTACTCTTCAAATGCTGCACTCATCTATACACCCCAGGATTACCAGTTTTTTAATGTGAGTGGATACGTTTTTATCTTAGAGGTTGTAAACTCGGTAAAAAAAAAAAAAATTTTCTACAACCTGAAAGAGAAATACATAATGAGCTAGTATGCATCGCATACTAGCTCATTATGAAATACTTACCTTAGAACGAGCCCCCGCCGTGCCGTCCGCTCACCTCTATGACGGGCGACATGTCTAGTCGCCCGTCTTCCGGGATCGCGGCATCCGGCCATTTGATTGGCCGGAGCCGCGGTGACGTCACTCCCGCGCACGCGCGCGGGAGCCGACAGTCACGGCACGGGGCTCTGAAGGAACGGCACGAGCGGCCGTTCCTTCATAGCGCATGCGACAGTGACGTCACTGGATGCATCGAAGGTAAATATCTCCTAAACGGTACATGTTTAGGAGATATTTACAGTACCTATAGGTAAGCCTTATCATAGGCTTACCTATAGGTACAACTTCCTGGGGAGGGTTTACTTCCTCTTTAATAAATACAGTACATGCATGGTTACGCTATGTGATGTCTCTATCATCTTTCTGCATATATCCAGTGATTGCTGATGTGACTGCCTATGATCCATGAGAGGAATCGGGATATGGCTGGATACTGATTACTTCCAACTGGAGCCTGCATCTTGATTTCCATTGGGATATTGTGTTTCTATGACCATTATGCTCGGATAGATCTCTGTAGTGGGGGTCTATATTCTCTGGTAAGGAGCAGTGTGATCGGGTGTTGGTGAAGGCTATCCTATCCAGTCATTCTTGTGAATTATTTACATGAATGTTTCATCAATTATAGACTTTATTTGTTTATTTTAGTGCGGCATTTTCCTTTTTTACCATGCTCCTAATAAGACAATGGATGATGTCCTGGGTTATTTACTCCCAGATCTGGACCAGGGCATCACTGAGCTCCTGAACAGACTGAGGTGCAACCTGGCAGGGTCTGATGAACTGAAACATCATTTCCTAGAGGTATTCTATTGGATTTAGGTGAGACAAGCGCGGGGGTCATTCAATGGTATCAATTCCTTCATCCTCCAGGAACTGGCTGCATACTCTCACCACATGAGGCCGGGCATTGAACCCAGGACTCACTGCACCAGCGTAGGGTCTGACAATGGGTCCAAGGATTTCATCCTGATACTTAATGGCAGTCAGGGTGCCATTGTCTAGCCTGTAGAGGGCTGTGTATCCCTCCATGGATATGTCTCCCCAGACCATCACTGACCCACCACCAAATCGGTCATGCTGTTCCACACGGCTTCTCCAGACCCTTTCACATCTGTCACATGTGCTCAGAGTGAACCTGCCCTCATCTGTGAAAAGCACAGGGTGCCAGTGGGGGACCTGCCAATTTTGTTGTTCAATGGCAAATGCCAATCGAGCTCCATGGTGCCGGGCAGTAAGCACAGAGCCCTCAGGCCACCCTCATAAAGTCTGTTATTGATTGTTTAGTCAGAGACCTTCACACTAGTGGCCTGCTGGAAGTCATTTTGTAGGGCTCTGGCAGTGTCAGCATGTTCCATCTTGCACAAAGGAGCAGATGCCAGTCCTGCTGATGGTTTAACAACCTTCTACAGCTCTTTCCAGCTCTCCTAGAGTAATTGCCTGTCCCCTGGAATCTCCTCCATGCTCTTGAAACTCTGCTGAGAGACACAGCAAACCTTCTGGCAATGGAATGTATTGATGTGCCATCCTGGGGGAGTTGGACTGCCTGTGCAACCTCTATAGGGTCCAGGTATCGCCTCATGCTACCAGCAGTGACACTGACCCTAGCCAAATGCAAAACTAGTGAAAAACAGCAAGAAGAAAGTAGGAAAAAAAAATGTCAGTGACCTCCACCTTTAAAACCATTCCTGTTTTGGAGGTTGTTTCATTGCGTTGTTGCCCATCTAGTGCACCTGTTGTTAACCATTTCAATACAGGGCCCTTTCACCCCCTTCCTGCCCAGGCCAATTTTCAGCATTCAGCGGCGCTATCACACTTTGAATGAAAATTGCGCGGTCATGCAATGCTGTACCCAAATTAAATTTTTAACATTTGTTTTCACACAAATAGAGCTTTCTTTTGGTGGTATTTAATCATCGCGGGGTTTTATTTTCTTACTAAAAAAAAAAAAAAGAAAAAAGACAGAAAATTAAAAAAAGAAAAAAAAAATCTTATTTGCTGTCAGTAAATTTTGAAAATAAGTAATTTTTTTCCTTCACTGATGTGCGCTGATGAGGCGGCGCTGATGGGCACTGCTAGGCGGCACTGATGGGCACTGATGAGATGGCACTTATGGGCACTGATGAGGTGACACTGATGAGAAGGTAATAATATGCCGCACTGATGGGCACTGATAGGTGGCACTGATAGGCAGCACTGGTAAGCACTGATAGGCGGCACTGAAGAGCACTAAAAGGCGGCACTGATGGGCTCTTAGAGGCGGCACTGATAGACGCACTGACGGGTGTGACAGGACTCACCGTAACTGGGGAGTGAAAGACATGTACTTAATGGAAAAGGGTTTGTATTGCTTCAAGTGGGACAGTAATATTAATCAGCCATGTATCTCGAGAAATATGTGAGGACTATTCCTTGCCTGTTTGATTCTGAACATGTTCATTGAAAGAGCTAATCACATTGGCTTCTGTTCCATGTTCTTTAGTGTCAGACGGACATTCCGTCACTGGCGGTCTCTTCCTATTGTCTGTGGTGTGATGTGGATTCTGTTAATTGTTAATGAACTCCCATATTGTTTCTGTCCAGATGGCTAGATAATTAGTTCAGTTTAATTCTATTTCTGTATACAATTTCATCTGCATATGATAATGTAATCAGGCAACCCCTGATCTGTGTGTGATAATCTGATCAGGGGGGTGTCCATGCTGTATATAAACTGTGTGCGTTGTTCAATAAAAGAGAAGGTTCCAGAACCTGTTTAGTTGTCGGCTAGCACTGTATGGCTTGAATATTTGATATCTTTGTTCAAGACTGAAGGTAGCCCTATACTGATGGAAGTCCACAAACACAGTGTGGGTTGTGGTTCCATTACAACGGGCAGCACTTATGGGCACTGATGGATGGCACTGATGGGCACTGATGGTCAGCACTGATGGGCACTGACGGGAAGCACTGATGGGCATTGATGGGCGGCACTGATGGACACTGATGGGCAGCACAGATGAGCAGGCACTGATGGGCACTGACTGCCAGCACTATGGGCACTAATTGTGGGCACTGATGGGCACTGTTTTTTTACTTTACTGAAATCAGGGCACTGATGATCAGTGCCCTGATTACCTGTCCTAGACTTCCCTTTGAGGAGGAGCCGCTGATCAACGGCTTCTTCCTCATTTACATGTGACCGGCTGTGATTGGACACAGTCAATTACATGGGTAAAGAGCCATGTCATTGGCTCTTTTTGAGGTGTGATGTGGATTCTGTTAAGCCTGTCTGTCCCATTGTTAATTGTTAATGAACTCACATATTGTTTCGACCTCAGGTCCTCTTCAATGCTTTTGGGCCATTTCACCCATTTAATAGCCCTTATGTGCACTGGTGTTCTGTGTTGTGAACACCACATGGTAGTATACAGCGTTCCTCTATGTAAAAGAGAGTCCACGCAATTGTTTGTCACTAGCAGGAAAATGAACGAGCAGCATATATATTTTTTTATACAAAGATGGCAGGATGGCAATCTATTGCGCAGTTTAGCCATCAACTTGTAGATTCAATGTATTTTTCTATATTTAGTAATATGTATATAATACTTGCCATAAACACTAAGGTCAATATCCTGGAATTTCTTTTGTGGACTGTAGGTTATTGTACATCTATATTTTCCAATGTTGGAGATGGTGATGTTTCTGATTTCAATGTCAGCGATTCCTTTGGGAATGTCCTGTTGATTAATAAACATTCTCGGCTGGGACGATGTCCCCTTCCTGTCAAACCTCAGAACCTCATTGCCCTGGAAACGCCACGAAATGGCGAGGTACTCAATGTTTATTGAAGGGTAATCCACTTTAAAAGAGCAGGGCAGTACAAAGTTTTCTCCCAGCGGGGCTCTGTGTGGCGATGGAGCGAAAACCACCAAGGCGGCTTCATTGTGAAGAAAGGCTGGAAAAAAAAAAACAGGAACCATACATACAAAAAGGTTAGATTACAATTATATTAAATAAAAAAGATAAATGAAATAAAAGCATATTCATCAGCAGTTTGGTTCTGTGGGAATCACAAATTGACCAACAATAATTATAAAGTTACAATGTGGGTATAAATATATAAGGTACATTTTGTCTATGATAATTATAGGTCCAGGCTGCTTTTTGTGAACGGATTGTCAACATACAGATAACTTTAGACCTTTTACCATGAACGATCTGATCAGATCCGACTGTCAGTTTTTTAGGCGGATCTGATCGGATCCTCCATGCATCCCTATGGGGCAGCGGATGTCAGCGGAGACATGTCTGCTGACACCCGCTGCTATCCGATTCTGATCCTGTCTGTGAAATCTGGACAAATGGAAACCCTATTTTCCATCCATCCAGGGGATCGGATGGCGTCGGATGAGAGAGGACAGGCGGTCTGCTCTCATCTGATTCCCCATAGAGATGCATGGGGCTCTGACACCTCCCTCTCCACACACAGAGCGGAGAGGGAGCTGTCACCTGCCTTCTCAGCGGGGATCGGCGGATCAATCCCCCGCTGAGCAGCACGGAGTCCGCCAACAGTGTCGGACCGTGTGAAAGGACCCTTAGGCCCCTTTCACACAAGCGGACTGTGGCTGCATCACTCCTTGAGTTGACATGATTATATGGGTATTGCCCGAAAAAGAAATCACGGATAAGGGAATATACACTACGGGGACACTTCCGCAGTTACCTATCTTCCGGCTTGCCAATTTACATAATTGCGGGCGGGAGCAGGGGTGGAGTTTGAGTCATTTAAGTCTTACGGTTCGCTATGCCTCCTAAGCTCTGAAGACGTCACCGGAAGTGACGAAACGCGTTAGCTTGGAACGCATAGCAAGGGGACGTTGCGTTGGTTGGATCGCAAGCCGGAAGCTACTCCGAGAGGACTTGCAACCTGCACCGCACCGCTGACCACCAATTCAAACGGCTGAAAAACTTTTAATGCTGCTAACCCTAATTGGGTAAATAAAGTACCTTCATACTGCACTATCTGGAGCATTCTTCTCTTTCTCATGTACTAAACTGGATCATCTAAACATGGACACCTGAGGGATTGTTGTCATCCCAGGGGATACCTTAATGAGATCCGTGGAGCCCAGGGGGCTCATTAAGCCTGATTGGTCCTGGTGCCATAAGGCATTCAGTACCCACATCTTTTGGTAAGTGACCCAACCTTATTATCTATTTGAGACAAGGAACATCCGAGTTGAATATATCAAGTCTGAACAGAAGCACTTTCTATGAACTTTGGATTTGTTTGAAAGGACATTATCACTGTTTTATCACTAATCACTATTTATATTATTTATTGATATCTACAAGCTATATGCACGTTTTAACCACATTATTGTTTTTGCTTAGAAATTTAGCATCTTATATTTATCACTTGTGGTAATTTATTATACACTACTGCACTTTATCAATCATTGGAGTATTGGATTAATGATAAGCAAGCGCTGTATGTTGGCCGCTTGACCAATTATTCACAAACACATTATTTTTATACAGCAGCTGCTTCTTCACTTATTTATATTATTTATATTTTATATTATATATTTATTTATTCATCCATTTATTAATATTAGATTGCACTTTACTACCCTTTTCCAGTGAAATACACCAGTATTTTTTTTGCACTATCACTCTTTCACACCTACGCAGCCATGGAGGTTTACGACATCTTCAGTTATGTCGTAAACAAGAGGGTGGATATTGATAATATTTTCTCAGGGAAAATATCAAATCCAGATAAAAGTATGGACCAATTGTTTAAAATGCTCAAAAGTAATATGGATAAACAAATTCGTACCTGGTGGGACATAGTCACCCTGGAGAAATATATAAAAGACAAAATTACACCTAGAAGGCTCAGATGGGATGTTGCACCTAATGACGGTCTAGATGACCTGACTATGGAGGAGGATTGGCTGTCATTTAAAAACAGCGAAAAAAAACATTTAGAATTAATAGTAGCAAGGAGAAAGAAAAAACTCCATTAAATTAAATGACACTATAAAGAGTCTGAAAGAGCAACTAGACCCTCATGTGAATACAAATGAATATAAGGAAAAATATAAAAAACTAAAGGATTACTTTGACAAACTTGATCGGGATACCCAATATAAAAAAACAAAAAAATATCAAAGGGACATTAGTGACTACAATCGCAATTTAATTTATAAATGGCAAGAGGTCAAGGTGGAGACTAATGTAAATTCCCATACCTCATCACCTGAAAGGGATCCTTATCCTAATCTAGGCTATCTACCAACTAGCCCTGAGGAGGAACCGAGCACCGCCTTACCTACACCCAGACCTACGGAGGATTCTAGACCATCCAAAACACCGCATCAATCAACGGATAAAAATAGAAAGAGATATCCATCACAGCAATATGTGAGGTATAATGTACCCACATATAACTCTTACCAACCCCTGGAACAATCACAGGGTTATATCACGCCTAATAGAATTGATAATCAGGATTTTCCGAGATGGGATCCCAGAGAACCCCCATCAGGGAATTACCATAATTACAGGGAACCCTATTATCAACGCCCCTACAGGGGAAACAGAAATTGGGATCAACCCTATTATGGGAGGGGAGGGGGGGGAAGGGGGGGCTATTGGCAACAACTCCCCCCCCACCACCACCACCACATTATTACAGACCCTACCCCCCACCAACCCAATCAGGAAGAGAGGGGGAAAAAGGCGGAGAGGCTGTAGAGCAGGGGTGGGGAACCTACGTTTCGGGGGCCGTATGCGGCCCCCGAAGTCATTTGGTCCGGCCCCCCATGCAGCTGAGTCTGTGTCTCTCAGCTGATCTGTCAGAATGGAGCCGATGCTTCCTATATAGTTCCTGCTCCATTATTACAGTCTGAGTGAGTTACAGGCGGAGTGATATCAAATGCACTCCGCCTGTGACCAATACAGGAAACATCACCTCTTCCTCCAGCGTGGCGCTGCTACACTTCTCCTAGCCAGCAGTACCAGCCAGAGCCAGCAGTACACACAGCAGTACCAGCCAGAACCAGCAGTACCAGCCAGAGTCGGCAGTACCTACAACAGTACCAGCCAGCAGTACCTACAGCACAGTACCAGCCAGCAGTACCAGCCTGAGCCAGCAATACCCACAGCAGTATCCACCTGAGCCACCAGTACCAGCCAGCAGTACCCACAGCACAGTACCAGCCATCAGTACCAGCCTGAGCCAGCAGTACCAGCCAGCAGTACCTACAGCACAGTACCAGCCTGAGTCAGCAGTACCCACAGCAGTACCCCCAGCAGTATCAGCCTGAGCCAGCAGTACCATCCAGCAGTACTCGCAGGCGCAGCACAGTACAAGCCAGCAGTACCAGCCTGAGCCAGCAGTACCCACCAGCAGTTCTTTTCAAAACTTACCACCACAAAAAAGTTGACTGCGCTCCAGACTGACCGACGCAAACCTGGGAAACCTGTTGCGAGTAGCAACATCATCAAAACCAGTAAACCTCACACACCTCACCAAAGAGAAGCAGTTGCAGCCATCACATTAGGGGTGAGTTAATTAAATGTTTGACCAAATATAACAGGCTAATTTTTAAGGTGATAATTTTGTACGGCCCCCGAATGGTTTTATAAATACCCAAATGGCCCTTGGCAGAAAAAAGGTTCCCCACCCCTGCTGTAGAGGGAGTAGGATCCAAAAGAAAAAGAGATCACTAGGTTAAGGCATTTTTAACCTTGGCGACCAAACCTTTTCAGAGACAGAATTATCAGTTTTAGATTTAGGCTTAAAATACGCCCCTGATGTTTTACTAGATCCTTTTAATGTTTTTATTGATGTACAAAAATTTATCAGGAAGCTAAATATTAAAAAGCACTTTTTAAATAAAAGTGATCAAAATCAGATTTTATCGGAAACTAAAGCCCCGTATACACACGCAGATCGTCGTCATACAAACGTCGGCGGACGAAAGATCTGCCGATTGTATGCGTGTTAGTATGGTGCCTCCGACAGATGTCTGCACACAATCTGCGGACAAGAGTCTTTCTTGCAAACATGAAAATTTTTGTCTGCAGACACCAGAACGGACGATTGTTCGCCTGTCAGTACAGAAATCAGCCGACAGACCGCAGATTTGCAAGACTGGGCATGCTCAGAAAATAAAAAACACAGGGAAAGTTAACCATTACATGACATCACTTCTGCAGTCAGTTGAAGTCTGCGGACAAAATTCTTGTGCTGTCCTTGTGCTGTCTTTGCACTTTTCAACAGACACCGACATCCCGGGGAGAAAAGACGAACATTTGTATGACGACGATCTGCGTGTGTGTACGGGGCTTTAGTACCAACATAGTTGACTCAGAAATGCCTCCACATTCAATCCTAATGCCCCATACACACGTGCAGATTATCTGAAGACTTTTGTCTGCAGACTTACCTTTTCTATGTAGTGCAAGGGCCTGCCGGATTGTATACAAATTGAAAGTGTTTAGGTTTGACCTCATATTATATGGTTTTGGTAAGTCTGCAGACAAAAGTCTTCAGATAATCTGCACGTGTGTACAGGGCATTAGTGTGGAAATAACCATCTAGTGGAATCATTTAAAACCCTCCTTGAGCAGGATTTACGGAAATTAAAGAAAAAATGGCATAAATCAAAAGAAAACATCATGACAGGAATAAAAGAGTTAGAAAAGAAGAGAAATATTGTGATTCGACCGGCCGATAAAGGGGGGGGGGGATAGTGATACTAAAAACAGAGGATTATTATGAGGAACTAAACAGGCTTGTGCAAGATGAAGACACCTACCGAAAACTTAAAGGAAATCCTTCAATCAAATATCGAAAAAAATGCAAGAAAAAATGTTAAAAAGAGCACACAAAATGGGAATTTTAAATAAAAAGGAATATAAATATCTTTTACCAGAAGCACCCAGATCACCTATAATCTACCAACTACCAAAAATATATAAAAACCCCACCAAACCACCTGGGAGAACAATTATAAGCGGGATAGATTCCCTTTTCTCACGGATAGGAGAATATATCGACACATACTTACAGCCTTTAGTCAACCAATATCCTGCACATTTAAAAGACAGCAAACATCTAATTAATATACTCAAGAGCATCCCTAAAGATAAAGAACAAAAGGTTCTCCTAGCTACAGTGGACGTGGAGTCCCTATATACTAATATTGATCAGGAAGATGCACTTTCAGCCATCGATTGGGCCCTACAACAAAAAGCAAACCTTGAACCCGAACAAAAAAGTTTTCTGTTGAAATTATTAAAAACCGCTATGAACCGAAATTACTTTTGGCACCAAGGGTGCTTTTATAGGCAACACAAAGGTGTAGCTATGGGCGCTAGGTACGCTCCTAGCGTCGCAAACCTCTTCCTAAGCAAGTGGGAAGAGGAGGAGATATTTGGAAAGCATATAGAAGGTCTACACACTTACAAGAGGTTCATAGACAATATTTTTATAATATGGACAGGTTCAGAAGAAGCATTACAACAATTTTTACAAGAAATTAACAACAACATAAAATTTACGGGAACATGGAGCACTGAGGAAGTAAATTTCTTGGACCTGACAGTCTCACAACAAGATGGTGAATTTTGGACTAGAACGCACTTTAAGCCCACCGATAGGAATAGTTACATACCGACCCATAGCTGTCATCACAGGAATTGGATTAAAGGCATTCCGAAAGGGCAAATGATGAGAAGGAATTGTGGTAACCAACAAATATTGGATGAACAAATTGAAACTCTTATAACAAAATTTAAGGAAAAGGGATACAAACCAAATGAATTGGAAAAGGTGAAAAAAGAAGTTGAACAAATAAATAGAGAGACGCTACTGGAAGACAAAGTCACAAGGAATAACGACTTTGGTTTAACTTTTATTACCAATTACAATATTAGGCATCGAGAAATTGAGGAAATAATACACAAGCAATGGCACTTACTTTTAAGGGACGAACAATTGAAGGAGATTTTACCACAAAAACCAAAGTTTATATACAGGAGAGGTCCTAATCTACGGGACAAATTAGCAAAAAATGTCCCCAACCCCCCTAAAAAGCTTTTTACCTTCCTTGATGTGAAGGGATTTTACACCTGCGGAAGGTGTAAACCTTGCAGGACAGTAAAACATCGGAAAAAAAGAACATTTGAATTCACTTCAAATACCACCAATAAAATTAAACAACTAATAACCTGCCAAAGTACACACGTTACTTATCTTCTGTCTTGCCCCTGCAAACTGCAGTATGTGGGGCGCACCACGAGAAATTTAAAGACGCGTATAGGGGAACATATTGATAACATCAAAAAAGGTTTTCGTTATCATAGCCTCTCTAACCATTTCCGCTTAAAACATAACAGAGACCCCACACTGCTCACTTTTTGTGGAATATACAGAATTGAACCCCATTGGAGGGGGAAAAACATGAGAATTGCAGTGTCGCGTAATGAATCCAAATGGATCTACCAATTATCTACACTGCATCCGCAAGGAATGAACATTGATATGGACATTAACTGCTTTATATCCAAACCATAGAATTAAAAGTAATTTATATATTTAGAAATGTATCCCTTTCAATATATAGTTTCTTTTTAACATTTAGCCTCGGTCTTAATAATTTTAATATAATTTTAATACATTTTAATATAGTTTTATTAATATTTGCCTATTATACTATGAATTTATATATTTAATAGGAAACAATAATTTTGATGGTACATAATTATGGCATTTAATCAGAGGTGTATGGTCATTAATATTGGGGGGTAAGTAGTTTTATTTATGTAATATATATTTTTTCTTGATTAATTGCGTATTATAGCCTAAAATTGAAGCAAGGTATATACATTTATTATATTTATTCCAAACACAGCTATGAAATATATGTATTTTAAAATAATTTATTTATTGAGAACCTGCATATTGTTGAAGAAACTAAAATATCAATTTTTAATAGGGTTAAGATTAACTGGGGAGATATTAAAAAAACAATGTATGCAATTAGAATTTATTGTTATATATATATATATATATATGTTTTTTTAACTTGGTCACCATAGGTATGTAGTGCGTGGCTGCATCACTCCTTGAGTTGACATGATTATATGGGTATTGCCCGAAAAAGAAATCACGGATAAGGGAATATACACTACGGGGACACTTCCGCAGTTACCTATCTTCCGGCTTGCCAATTTACATAATTGCGGGCGGGAGCAGGGGCGGAGTTTGAGTCATTTAAGTCTTACGGTTAGCTATGCCTCCTAAGCTCTGAAGACGTCACCGGAAGTGACGAAACGCATTAGCTTGGAACGCATAGCGAGGGGACGTTGCGTTGGTTGGATCGCAAGCCGTAAGCCGGAAGCTACTCTGAGAGGACTTGCAGCCCGCACCGCACCGCTGACCACCAATTCAAACGGCTGAAAATCTTTTAATGCTGCTAACCCTAATTGGGTAAATAAAGTACCTTCATACTGCACTATCTGGAGCATTCTTCTCTTTCTCATGTACTAAACCGGATCGTCTAAACATGGACACCTGAGGGATTGTTGTCATCCCAGGGGATACCTTAAGGAGATCCGTGGAGCCCAGGGGGCTCATTAAGCCCGATTGGTCCTGGTGCCATAAGGCATTCAGTACCCACATCTTTTGGTAAGTGACCCAACCTTATTATCTATTTGAGACAAGGAACATCCGAGTTGTATATATCAAGTCTGAACAGAAGCACTTTCTATGAACTTTGGATTTGTTTGAAAGGACATTATCACTGTTTTATCACTAATCACTATTTATATTACCGTATTTTCCGGCGTATAAGACGACTAGGCGTATAAGACGACCCCCCTAATTTTCATCTACCGGTAATACTTATACTTAGGTTACCTTGGAGATATTATACTCGGCGTATAAGACGACCCCCCATTTTTGGGGGATTTTTTTGAGGTTCAAAAGTAGTCTTATACACCAGAAAATACAGTATTTATTGATATTTACAAGCTATATGCATGTTTTAACCACATTATTGTTTTTGCTTAGAAATTTAGCATCTTATATTTATCACTTGTGGTAATTTATTATACACTACTGCACTTTATCAATCATTGGAGTATTGGATTAATAATAAGCAAGCGCTGTATGTTGGCCGCTTGACCAATTATTCACAAACGTTCAGATCCGCCTGTCTGTTTCTGAATGGATGCTCCATGCATCTCTATGGGGCATTGGATGGTAGCGGAGACATGTCAGCTGACATCCGATCCGTCAAATCCGGACGGATTGAAAGCCTATTTTCCATCTGTTTGGCGGATCGGATGAACGGACAGACGGTCCGTTCTCATCCGATTCCCCCATAGAGAGGAATGGGGACCTGACAGCTCTGTCTCCGGATCTATCCCCAGCTGAAAAAAACTGCGTCAGCCGACAGACTACCATGTGTAAAAGGGGCCTAACAGAGAAAGTAACTGCTGAAATTTACCCTACTGTATGTACACATTAGAAAGTCTACCATACCGAAGGTCCCATAAACCCTGGAAGAGAAGTGCATGCTTGAAAAGTGTTTTTGCTGCACAATTACTCCACCAACATTATACCTGGATGAAAAAACATTGTAATTTCCATATTATATGTCATCTCTAAATATGTGAAAATACAGGGGGAGTATCTGCGCTCAAGCTAGTAAAATGAAAAAATATTCTTCATTTTGCAGCCAGCATACATTTTGTTGATGACAAAAATATGTAAAGTATAAAAAGTCCACATGCAGTGCTAGTCTCCTGCATATCTACCGCCTGAGGAAATTGTATTTACTCCTTTCCTCCTTTTTTTTTCTCCCTGGACATTGCATCTCTGCCTTTGGACTGTGGTCCGGTCTAGTGCTCACCTATTGGGGAGTTCCTGGCTCTGTGCCAGGTTTCTTTCTGACCATTGCCGTATCATCGCTATGCTATGCCTTGCACCACGGACCGTTGTCATTTCCAACAGATGTCATCCTTTATTTAAAGGAGTAGTCTGAAGCAAACTTTTTCTGGGGGAAATAGAGCATCACACAAAGTTATAACACATTTAAATATACTCACGTTTTCCTTATGGTCTTCTTCCTGGTCTTCTCCTCGACTTTCTCTCCGGCAGGAAGCTGGGTCTTTTCATGACGCTCGACTTCTTTCTTTGCCCAGTGACTCATCGATTTCCAGGAGTCACTGCGGGCTGCGCCGGCCTCCTCACCCGGAGTCGAATACTCCCCCTTAGCTAATTTATTCATATATGCGCTGAGCTGAGCTGTCATTGGCTCAGCTCAGCAAAAGACACACGCAGAGGCGGCCGAAAGCTCATTGGAGCTCGGCAAGCCAATAGAATAGGACGTTTTTTAAGAGGCGGGGATAGGGAAATAGGTTCGAGAGAAGGGGGCGTGTAATATTATAATTTAGGGAGGGGGCCGAGCAGAGGAGTCACAGGGGGAGGGCAGGAGATTACAGGAAGAGATGAGTGGGCATGCTGGGAGAGGTAGTTT
The DNA here is from genome assembly GCF_965119305.1 of Pelophylax lessonae. NCBI lineage: Eukaryota > Metazoa > Chordata > Amphibia > Anura > Ranidae > Pelophylax > Pelophylax lessonae. The sequence continues at coordinate 38,283,229 of NC_138773.1, forward strand.
TATCATGGCTGCCATAGAAGAAAACCAGGAAGTGCTGAAAACTTCGGGAGGGAATAAAAGAATAACCGCTGGGCCGATTTTCTTAAAAGTGGCGACATTGAAAAGGTATTTCAATTGGCTAAATTCTGGCATTTTGTGGAATGGGGCTTACGACTACTCCTTTAAAATGAAATGGCAAGCATTGTGCTATATGAACATGTTGTATTTCTATAGGGGGTCTGGTCTTTTTCATTGTGCCAGACATGTATGTTTGCATGTATGCATTAATGACTCCACGATATCTCCATGTTTGCTTAACTTTATTTGGAAATGTACACGTCTGTTTTTCTATGTTTTTAAAAGCAAATTGTATTTGTAACAATAAAATTCATATTTTTTATATTAAGGTCCTTGTTTGGGAACTTTTTTCCACCATTTAATCTATGCCTCCAAAGTCCCATGCTTCTGGCGAGGTGCGGCCCGATTACCCTCCAGCCTCTTTGGCTTGACCGTATATCGGACCTGCTCCTCACCTAACTCTCATTTTCTACTTATATTTTTAGGGATTGGTGAATCAATGTGAACCAGTACTCCTTCACTATTCCATTACATAGTCCACCAACATTATATCCAGATCAAAAAACATTGTAATTTCCATATTATATGTCATCTCTAAATATGTAAAAATACAGGGGGAGTATCTGCACTCAAGCTAGTAAAATTAAAAAATATTCCTCAGCAGCCAGCATACATTTTGTTGATGACAAAAATATGTAAAGTATAAAAAGTCCACATGCAGTGCTAATCTAAGGCTAGGTGTAAACAGTCCAAACCAAAAGAAATTCCTCCACCAACTTCTGTGCATGAAAAGAGGCACACCACACCCAGTGGTGTATTAAGAGGGGGCAGGGGGAGGGGGTGGTCGTTCTCCCCAGGTCCCAAACATTGGGGGATGTCAGGGAGCACCAGGGTGATCCCCTGCCTCGGGGGTGACACCCAGGGCGGGCCGTCGGACTGCCTCCGCCACTCACTAACACAGGAGAGCGGAGCAGGAGCACTGAAGCAGAACGGGATAGAGAGAAACAGCAGACCTGAATAAACAGTGTGCACTGCCAGAGTTAACGAGCAGGTGATGGGTTGCTAAGACCCCCTAGCAACCAATCACCTGCTGTTAACTTGCAAAGCTAACTCCAGCAGTTCCAGCTGTTTATTTAGGGCTGCTGCTTCTTTCTCTCCAGTTCTGCTTCAGTGCTCCTGCTCCACTCTCCTGTGTTTCCTGCCCAGCATGCCCTAATAAGGCAGGAAGGGGGAGAGATGGGAGGGGCTGTGTAATGTAAAGGGGTCCATGGTGGTGCTGTGTAATATAAAGGGGCCCATGGGGGGGGCTGTGAAATGTAAAGCGGTCCATGGGGGGGGGGCTGTATAAAGTAAAGGGGTCCATCAGGGGGCTGTGTAATGTAAAGGGGTCCATGGGGGGGCTGTGTGATGTAATGGGGCCTATGGAGGGGGCTGTGTAATGTAAAAGGGTTCAGAGGTGGGGGGAGCCATGCAATGTAATGGGGCCCATGGGGGGGGCTTTGTAAATGTAAAGGCACCTATGAGGGGCTGTGTAATGTAAAAGGGGCCCATGAGGCTGTGTAATGTAAAGGGGCCCATGGGGGGTTGTGTAATATAAAAGGGTTCAGAGGTGGGGGGAGCTGTGTAAAGTAAAGGGGTCCAGAGATACGGGTGCTGTGTTATGTAAAGGGGTCAAGAGGTACGGGTGCTGTTATGTAAAGAGGTACGGAGGCTGTGTACTGTACATTTTACACGCAGATATAGCTGCAGTCTTATCGATTTCTTTTAGGTTGCACGTTTTTTTTTTCTGAATTTTCTGAAAGTGCACCAAAAGTCCTGCATGCTGCATCTTTGATGCACTTTCAGAAAACAGGAAAATCATTTTTTTGGGGGGGGAGTGACACCATGTTTTACTGCACCAGGTGACACCAACCCTAATGACGCCACTGGCAGTAGCATATAGTAAGTGTGCCACTGCCAGTTACATGTATTTCTGTCTGGAGCCTCGAGTTAGTCGGTGCTGTTTTTGCAGAGGAGGAGGGGCCTGGCCGCCAGGGGGAGCAGAGGGAGAAGGATTCTTTCGGGGAGGCACTACACACAACGTCACTTGACGACACTTCAATGTGCAGTTTGTCACCTGCCCACCTGGGGGGGTGCCAGATCTAGGATCCGCCCCGGGTGCCAAATGCTCTAGGTATGCCCCTGACCACACCATCGTGATGTAATATTATCTCCTTACCAGATGTAGGAAAAATAGTGCAGTAAACCATGGGTCTCTCATAATCCACACCGAAGGAACGATTCAGCACTCTAGCCGGCCAATGATATAAACCTCACTGGATCAAAATTAGAGAGGAGCAGATCCAGTTTGGATGACCATAGGCAATCCTCCACTTGACTAGCCTCACCGATCACAAGGAGCATTTCACTTAACAGATAGAAGACTCATAGTGAAGTATGTATGTCCAAAATGTACCATTTATTAGAAATGTACTTACAATGTTGTAAACATAGAAAGCATAAAACAATCTCAATGCCACGGCTCTAGGGTGCTTGTGGCTGACTCGTTTCAGACAATGGGCCTTCGTCATAGGCATAGACGAAGGCCCATTGGCTGAAACACGTCAGACGGTAACAAGCACATTGAGATCGTTTTATGCTTTCTATGTTTACACCATTGTAAGTACATTTCTAATAAATGTTACCCTTTGGACATACATACTTCACGATGAGTCTTCTATGTTACTATGAGTCTTCTTTCTGTTATGTGAAATGCTCCTTGTGATCGGTGAGGCTAGTCAAGTGGAGGATTGTCTATGGTCATCCAACCTGGATCCGCTCCTCTCTACCTTTCATCCAGTGAGCTTTATATCATTGGCCGGCTAGAGTGCTGAATTGTTCCTTTGGTGTGGATTATGAGACTCATGATTTACTGCACTATTTTTCCTACTTCTGGTAAGGAATCCACTATATCCATTTTAGGCGGGCGGCAAGTGGTTAAACAAACTTCTTTCACGTTGTGATTATGGGGTATTGTTTGTCGAATTTTGAGGAAAATAATGAATTTAACCACTTACCGACCGCCCCACACAGATTTACTGTGGCAGGGTGGCTCGGCTGCGCATATTCACATGATTAGACACAGCGGGAGCCAGACCGCGGGGGGGGGGGATGGCTCGATCGATTATTTAAACAAAGTAGGCGGCTTTTCTGTCAGAGAGGCAGGGAAAGATTGTGTGATTCAGCCAAGCTGACTCACCGATCTCTTCCTGCATCTGTCCAACCCATCCCCCCACACAGTTAGTAAGCACATACAGGGAACACATTTAACCCCTTGATCACCCCCAGTGTTAACCCTTTCCCTGCCAGTGTCATTTATACAGTAACAGTGCAATATTATTTAGCGCTGATTAGTGTATTAATGTCATTGGTCCCCAAAAAATTTAAAAAATGTCAGTTAGGTGCCTGATCTGTCCGCCGCAATGTCGCAGTCCCGATAAAAATCGCTTATCGCCGGCATTACTAATAAAAAATAAATAAATAAAAAGTCCATAAATCTATGCCGTAGTTTGTACACGCTATAACTTTTGTGCAAACCAATTAATATATGCTTTTTGGCATTTTTTTAACAGAAATTTGAAGCAGAATACAAATTGGCCTAAAATGATAAAAAAAAATTAGATTAAAATTTTTTTATTGGGAATGTTTTATAGCAGAAAAATATTGTGTTTTTTTTTTTTTTTTCAGAATTGTCGCTCTTTTTTTGTTTATAGCGCAAAATCTAAAAAAACGCAGATATGATCAAATACCACCAAAAGAAAGCTCTGTTTGTGGGAAAAAAAGGACATCCAATTGTATTTGGGTACAGCGTCACACGACCGCGCAATTGTCAGTTAAAGCAACGCAGTGCCGAATCGCAAAAAAATGTCCTGGTCATTAAGGGGGTAAAACCTTTCCGAGCTGAAGTGGTTAATCTACAGTATTTTGGAATAAGACTGTAAAATACAGTAACAAAATGTGGAAAAAGTGAAGTGCTGTGAATACTTTCTGGATGCACTGTAGCAGTAAAGCAGACATCTGAGATGTCCCAAAAATTGGTCCGATTCTTTTTCTTGCAGTCAAATTGTCACTTTTTTAAAAATGATCACTAAAATAGAAAAAAAAATAAAAAATTTAGTAAGTATTAATAAAATAGATGCATCGGACTCTAAACTAACAAAATTGCAACCCAATTCCATGATTTTTACACCGAATTATAAAACCTACCTACAAGCCACAGACCTTCCATGGCCCAGGGAAAACATTATAAAAGACTTTCTTAGATAAAGTAATCTTCCCTCCCTTCATATAGAAGAGATAAAAAAAATAGAAGATCCTATACAAGAAAGAGAGATTCTACAAGCCATTAATGATATGAAATCAGGAAAAAGCCCTGGTCCAGATGGCCTAACTTCACAGTACTACAAAACATTTGCTAATATACTCAAGACGCCGCTCCTAGACCTTCAATTCGCTAATTGAGTATCAAAAAATTCCAGAAACATTCCTTCAAGCCCATACTTCTGTGATCCCAAAACCCAATAGGGACCCAACAGAATGCTCAAACTATAGGCCAATTTCTCTCCTGAATATAGGCCTAAAGCTACTAGCCAAAATTATAGCAAACCGTTTAAGACCTTTACTAATTAAGATCATAAGTCCAGAACAAGTGGGCTTCATGCCAGGGAGAGAGGCCTGAGATAACATAGTCAAAGCACTTAATTTGATCCACAGTTCGTGTTTACATAAGATTGAAGGTCTTCTCTTGTCCACAGACAAGGAGAAGGCCTTCAATCGAGTGGCGTGGGATTATATATTTGAAACATGTAAACACATCGGATTGAGAACTAACATGTTGTCTTGGATTTTGACTCTTTACAGTTTTCCAAAGGCAAAAATTAAAATTAACGGGACGCTATTTGACACATTAAAAATGATACAAGACAGGGATGCCCCTTATCGCCTTTATTATTCATTATTTCACTAGAACCCTTTATACGCACTATAAATCAAAACCCATCTATACATGGCTATAAGTTTTCCCTTTTCTTTTTCTTCTTTTCTTTTCTCCCTGCTTTTCTTCCTCCATTTTTCGTTTTTTCCTCCAGTTTTTTCTTCTGTTCCTTTCCCTTTTTCTTGCCACTTTTTCCCTTTTCAGTTCCTCTGGTTTCAAATGTTTTCCTGTTATCCATTGATAATGCTGGCCATTGAAATTTAGCATAGACTAGCATTATATTAGAAATGTATAAACGCAGTTAATGATAGTTTCTAAAATCCTCCACTAGGTGTCGTGTGCTTCCCCACATGCTGCCATGGTTTTGTGACGCCTTGCAGACCTCCACGCCTGTTCAGTCGCCCAGGGCGGGAGGCGCCACTCCCCTCTGAATGCGGAGGATATAACAATGATTTTTATCTGCTCTCCTTTTTCTCAATAAATCTCATCTTTATGGTAAAGTTGAAATATACAATTGCACACATATTACTGTTTTGCTGCATAAACATATTGCAAATTACAATGTGTTCTTTTTAGGCAATACAGTCTCCCTGATGAAGACCTTGTATAGGTTGAAACGCGTCGGGGTGTATGCTCCCCCTATATTCTTTTTTCTGGGGTCGATGCGCCAATTACCACGTCTTGATGTCATAATATGCCATGAGATTCTTGAGATTTACTGTTATTGAGATCATTGGAGCCTTCATGTTTTCCCCTATTGGGATTTTTATCATGTGTATGTAATTTTGTATGGCAATCTTTCAGATACAATTTAAAAACTGCCTCTGAAACATGCCCATAGTGAAATGCTATTGCTGACAGAGGATGGCCCAAAGTTTCTCTTATCATTAGGTCAAATTGCTCTTAAACCTCTTCTTTTCCACACATGCCCTGTAAATCAGATTTAATATGAACCAAACTCTCCCACTGCATTCTAACTCCAGTTGTACTGAAATAAAGGGTGCACAGAAGGACAGGACAGGACCCCCCCCCCCCCCGGCTCACTCACCCTGCCTGGAGGGCGACAGCGACAGTGATGGCGGCGGCTTCTTCCCCGTCTTCTACGTCTCCTCCCTCCTCCTCCAAGCCCAATGGAATGGCTTCTCCTTTCAGGAAATCGGGAAACAGGTCTCAGGACCCGCTTCCTGATTGGCCAGGAGCAGGATCCATGTGACAATAACGAATTTTCATTCACAATGGGTGGGCTCGGGCACAGTGCTCTGTGCCCAGAGCCCATCCTTTTTTTTTTAGCCTATTAGAGCCTCTGGCTCTAATCACATGGCTAAAAAAAAAAAAAAAGCCCCATTGAAGTCCCTGTATCCGGTGCCCCGCATGTAGATTAGGGGGCTGGACGAATGGATAGGGGGGCTGCGCCCCTGCGCCCCAATGCACCAGCCGCCACTGATTACTATGCTACTCACCTTACGAGAATTATCGACTGGCATGGCCACCAAAAAAAAAAAAGACTGGATATACATTGAAAATCAATTAGCTGAGTCCCCATATAAATTTTTACCTTGGATTCCAGGTTCGAACCTAATTTAAAAGCACATCCTCTTATTGGTACCACCTTGCAGATTTTCCAAAAATTTCAACCACTTACAAGTTAGCTTCGATCCCTGGGCCCCTTGCCCCAATAGCAAATAATCCAGACTTCATCCCAGGCTTACAAAAAAATGTGATCCCTACTATAGGAAATGGTCAGCCTCTCTTAACATCCCAGTGTTTACAATCAGGAATGATCAAATCTAGGCTAGAACTACAAACAGTGTGTAATGGTCAGATACTACCCCAATGGACATACATGCAACTACACAACTTTCTTTCCACTCGTACTCTCAAACCTCTCTTCTCTAAAATTCCAACACAATTTGAATCTCTACGTCTTAAAGCTAAAGAAGTGAGAAAAAACACTTCATTAACATATGCTTGGCTACAATCATCTATAAATACTCAAAACTGTACATTTTAGAGGTAAAGGGGAAATTGCTTTGGGAAGAGAATTTGCTGACACACAATGAAAAAAAAAAGCTTTGCACACACAAAGGCTCTATCAGCACTAAACTAACAGGAAACTTCCTCTAAGTTACCCACTGTTATGCCACTACAGATAGATTGCATGTTTGGTACCCAAACTCTAGTAACGTTTGCTGGAGATGCAAAGATGAAGTTGGCACTTTGCTACACATATGGTGGCATTGCCCCCTGATCACCAGTTACTGGGACAAAATATGCGATCTCATCCAAAAAAATTACAGAGTTGGATACCAGACTGGATGCAGCTACATGCCTACTACACATGTCTGCACAACCTATTCATCGTTACAAACGTTCACTAGTCATACACCTACTCAATGCAGCAAAAACTCTGATACCAAGATCTTGGAAGACCACCCATACCCCCACGGTCAAAGAATGGCTCACAGAAGTTAATATTATCCATTCAATGGAAGAAACCATTGCAATGGCGAATGATCGATTAAACCAATACCACAAAACCTGGAAGGCTTGGCATATCTTTGTTTATTCAGATATATGTAATCACTTGATGGGCACTTTAAAATAATTGACTTGTTTCCCAAATTCTTTGACTTTCTTATTGGTATAAAACCATGTTCAGATGCGTTTACAAATGTCTGTAGATATCAATATTCAAGAGATCTAGAATGTTAATACTTGAATGAACTTCCCACAGCTACGAATCGTCAACTAACACGCAGACATGATCCCCCACTGACACGCTCCCTAATTTTTTTTTTGTTTGTTTTGTCTTGGTTGTATAATCTTTGTCACCCATTGTTTATGGACAATCGATTTATTCTGTTATATCTTTTTCTTTTATGAGAACACTTTGTCTATACCGATGCTAGATAAACTGCCTTTATATGTCTAATGGAAAACAATAACCACACTTTCTCTACTTTATTATCTCATTGACTCTTTTTTCATGTACAACACCTTTTGTACTTTGTACATTTATAAAAATGTATTCAATAAAATATATTGTGGGAAAAAAAAGATGCATCGGTTGTACAGTATAGCCTCTGTTAAACCCCAACTCCAGGCTATTTTTTTTTTTTAACTAAATGCTTCTCTGGTGGATAAAAAAAATGTAATCCTGCAGTACTTCTTCACTACAAGATGTCCTCACTCAACGAGGTTGAATGATATCCAGCATGACTCAACTGGGAAAACGGAGGAAAGATCGAGTGCAGGGCATCAAGGAGCATGGTGCCTGGAACCCCCCCCCCCCAGATACAGGTAGCAGCACTGATTTCATGACATCACTGCTACTCTCTGCATCATTCAGAACTGCAATAAGACCAAGAAGGAAAACTGGCCCTGCTCATCATGTGACCAACCAGAATATATCAGAAAGAGGTAAATAAAAAAAAGCCTAAGTATACAGTGCCTTGCGAAAGTATTCGGCCCCCTTGAACTTTGCGACCTTTTGCCAAATTTCAGGCTTCAAACATAAAGATATAAAACTGTAATTTTTTGTGAAGAATCAACAACAAGTGGGACACAATCATGAAGTGGAACCAAATTTATTGGATATTTCAAACTTTTTTAACAAATAAAAAAACTGAAAAATCGGGCGTGCAAAATTATTCAGCCCCCTTAAGTTAATACTTTGTAGCGCCACCTTTTGCTGCGATTACAGCTGTAAGTCGCCTGGTGGATGTCTCTATCAGTTTTGCACATCGAGAGACTGAAATTTTTGCCCATTCCTCCTTGCAAAACAGCTCGAGCTCAGTGAGGTTGGATGGAGAGCGTTTGTGAACAGCAGTTTTCAGTTCTTTCCACAGATTCTCGATTGGATTCAGGTCTGGTCTTTGACTTGGCCATTCTAACACCTGGATATGTTTATTTGTGAACCATTTCATTGTAGATTTTGCTTAATTATTTGGATCATTGTCTTGTTGGAAGACAAATCTCCATCCCAGTCTCAGGTCTTTTGCAGACTCCATCAGGTTTTCTTCCAGAATGGTCCTGTATTTGGCTCCATCCATCTTCCCATCAATTTTAACCATCTTCCCTGTCCCTGCTGAAGAAAAGCAGGCCCAAACCATGATGCTGCCACCACCATGTTTGACAGTGGGGATGGTGTGTTCAGGGTGATGAGCTGTGTTGCTTTTACGCCAAACATAACGTTTGCATTGTTGCCAAAAGGTTTGATTTTGGTTTCATCTGACCAGAGCACCTTCTTCCACATGTTTGGTGTCTCCCAGGTGGCTTGTGGCAAACTTTAAACGACACTTTTTATGGATATCTTTAAGAAATGGCTTTCTTCTTGACACTTCCATAAGGGCCAGATGTGTGCAGTATACGACTGATTGTTGTCCTATGGACAGAGTCTCCCACCTCAGCTGTAGATCTCTGCAGTTCAGCCAGAGTGATCATGGGCCTCTTGGCTGCATCTCTGATCAGTCTTCTCCTTGTATGAGCTGAAAGTTTAGAGGGACGGCCAGGTCTTCGTAGATTTGCAGTGGTCTGATACTCCTTCCATTTCAATATTATCGCTTGCACAGTGCTCCTTGGGATGTTTAAAGCTTAGGGAAATCTTTTTGTATCCAAATCCGGCTTTAAACTTCTCCACAACAGTATCTCGGACCTGCCTGGTGTGTTCCTTGTTCTTCATGATGCTCTCTGTGCTTTAAACGGACCTCTGAGATTATCACAGTGCAGGTGCATTTATACGGAGACTTGATTACACACAGGTGGATTCTATTTATCATCATTAGTCATTTAGGTCAACATTGGATCATTCAGAGATCCTCACTGAACTTCTGGAGAGAGTTTGCTGCACTGAAAGTAAAGGGGCTGAATAATTTTGCACGCCCAATTTTTCAGTTTTTTATTTGTTAACAAAGTTTGAAATATCCAATAAATTTTGTTCCACTTCATGATTGTGTCCCACTTGTTGTTGATTCTTCACAAAAAATTACAGTTTTATATCTATCTTTATGTTAGAAGCCTGAAATGTGGCAAAAGGTCCCAAAGTTCAAGGGGGCCGAATACTTTCGCAAGGCACTGTATCAAGTGCAAGTTTTTAGTAAAAAAAAAATACACTAAACTGTAATTCTAGGGCACACAAACACAATATATTACACAATTTTTTGGTAAAATAAAAAGGATGAGTAAACAGTAAATGGATACCCAACATGTCAAGCTTGATAAGTATGTGCACCTGCAACAAACTTCGGTATCATACATTTTCCATAGACAATGCTTTTTTAAGTAGCCATGAATGATGGGCCTAGAATGATTGCTCTCTCTGGGGTGTATTTCAATATGTAATGTGTATTTGTATGTAGGTGCCCCTAATGCAGGGGCATACACACAGGGGTCACAGAGGTCGCAATTGTGATCTGACCCCATGCTCTAGGGGGCCCGTGCTGTACACCTAGATAGGAGGGGCGGCATATAGAGGAACCAATCCCCTCCATTTTTCTCCTGCACTCACTGAAAGGTTGCAGGAGGAAAAAATTGAGAGGATTGGTTCCTCTACATGCTGCCCCTCCTATCCACCTCCTGCTGCCCCGAGCTCCTGTGTACTCCTCCGCCCGCCCCCATCCCCCCCAGCTCTGCCAGGTTCCTCCCTCCCTTTTCCTGCTGGCCTGGCTGCTGCATGGAATGTGTCAGGATGGACAGCGGGGAAGGGGTCGGTAAATATATCATTTACTGGCCCCTTCCTTTTCTTAATAAATAGAGGCAGTGACCACTGACTCTGTTCATTCATAACTGAAGAATAGTAAACTGTGTTTACTATGCTTCAGTTTGTGAATAAACTGAAAGCATTGTACAGAGCTTTTCCTGTCCATCCCTTCTGTGCAGCCGAGGCTGCAAAGATGGAGATTCAGGACTGTGTTCTCAATCTACCTTCTCTGTCTCAAAGGTGAAACATCGGAGGTCTGTTTAGACCCCTGATATTTCAACAAGGCCCCCCAACAGGGCTCCTAAATTTAAAAAAAAAAAATAATTAAAATAATAAAATTGTAAAATATATAAAATACTGTAAATAAAAAATAAAATAACACTTTAAAAATAATAAAAATATAAAATAACAAAAATAAAATAATACTGACACCAATGGCAAAACTACCAGGGTCACAAAGATCGCCCAATTGGGGGTCAGGGGGGCCTTTGTGTTTTTTTGCATTGGGACCCTGTAGGTTCTAGTTACGCCTCTGCCCCAATGTGTTTCAATATGTGCGCGCATATGTGGGGGTGGAGCAGGTTCTGCTAAAGCACATTTAGCAGAAGTAGGCTGAAAGTGGATGTAAACCTCACATATACCCAGTGAAGTGAACAGCCTCAGATGATACACAGAGATAAAACAGATCTCCCTACATACATTTTACATGTATATGTGCTATTTTTCGCTTTCAAGACTGTTTAGAAAGTGCACCCCCTGTTGGAATTTTCTCTTTCTGATTCACCTGTGGGAGGGAAGTTTTGCCATACACTGTGAAACAGCTGATTGGAGGAAGGAGGAAAGACGCACACCCCCTCTCCACATAGGTAGAGAAAGGAAGGAATGTGCTGTGAATAGACCAGCTCTGTGTTAATCTATTTATAGCACCCATCCCGACACAAAATTCAGTCTGGTTTTATCTCAGTTGACGGAGAAATTGTCAGAAGTTATCATGCTGTTAACAGAAGAATGACATAGGAGAAAGCCACGGAACTTAGGGCTTTGAAGAGAAATAGATATACACTACAGATAATATGTGCCCAGGTCAAATTTCATGAATCAACTTTACATCCACTTGAAGTACTCTAAGTTCTTGCAGTTGGGACCAAAAACTACTGCAGCACAGGGAGGTTTGGTTTAACAGATCTTGGAAATGATCAGTCCAGAGCAGACTTTCTCAACCTTTTCAACATGGAGGAACCCCTTAAAATAACTTCCCTGTCTCAGGGAACCCTTGATAAAAATGACTATATCTACAACTCATAATGCATTATTGTGATTGTCATTGGGAAGAATTACCCACTTACAGATAGCTAAAACAATCAAAGGTGTCAATGGGAACCGGAGTGGTAGAAATTGCTCATTTCTTAAGGAACCCCTAGCAACCTCTGGAGGAACCCTAGTTGAGAAACCCTGGTCCAGAGATACAACCTTCAGCAGAGTAATCCGGCATCCAGTCCAGGAAGGGGTGTCTAGGGATAAGCAAGCTCACTTCTCTTCAGCCTGGAAATCTATCCCCTCAGAGGGAAGAAGACAAGACCCCTCAGAACTCCATACTATATATTAGTGACCCTGACCACAATCTGAGCACACCTCCCCAGGGATTGGCCAGGCCCTACTAAATATTTAGGCTGGGAACTTCTGATCTCCTGCCCCAAGCTCTAGAACCTTCTTCTAGAAACAGGGGGAAGCAATCACACTTCCAGCCTGTGGGGATCTGAACAAACTGTACTAAACAATCACAGCTCCTGTGATTACAGCAGAAGCCAGAACAAAACATTTGCCTTTCCATTTTTGGAGGATGGCTTAAACAGTGATCCGTGAGATGTTCAAAGCTTGCAATATTTTTTATAACCTAACCCTGCTTTAAACTTCTAGACAACTTTATCCCTGACCTGTCTGCTGTGTTCCTTGGCCTTCATGATGCTGTTTGTTCACTAAGAGTTCACACCGAGGCGACTCAAAGTCGCCCATGCAGCACGACTTTATCGCGGCTTGCAAATGACTTCTCATAAATTTAGAAGTCAATATAAGTCGCTCCGACTTCGCCCAGAAGTAGCGCAGGAACCTTTTTCTAAGTCGGAGCGACTTGAGTCGCTCTGATTAGAACGGTTCCATTGCACAGAATAAAGCGCTACTTGTCAGGCGACCAAGTCGCCTGACAAATCGTGGTAGTGTGAACCGGCTCTAAGGTTCTCTAAGAAACCTCTGAGGGCTTCACAGAACAGCTGTATTTATATTGAGATTAAATTACACACAGGTGGACTCTATTTACTAACTAGGTGACTTCTGAAGGCAATTCCATTAGATTTTAGTTAGGGGTCACAGAGTAAAGAGGGCTGAATACAAATGCACGTCACACTTACATATTTGTTTGTAAAACATTTTGTAAACCGTTATTTTCCTTCCACTTCACAATTATGTGCCACTTTGTGTCGGTCTATCACATAAAATCCCAAGAAAATACATTTACATTTTTGGTTGTAACATGACAAAAAGTGGAAAATATCAAGAGGTATGAATACTTTAAGGCACTTTAGAAACACAGCTGAGGGACCACAACTCCCAGCATGTCTTGATTGACAGGTCATGTCCTTCCAGCTCTGCAGAAGACCGAAAGCCACAAAACTGCTTTTCCATACAATGTACTACACCAATCACTGACAGGTTGTGATAGATAACCCGAGGTAAACTGATATGAATTATCTCTCTCATACGTCGTGCCTGGTACAGAGCATCTGACCTGTATACTGTATAGTATCTATATAGCTATGGATATATATATATATATATATATATATATATATATATATATATATATATATTATATATACACACACACACACATATATATCTACCAACCAACAACAAATTAATTAACATTTGTGTGAGGCCCAACACAGACAGAAGACAGCAGGACATGACATGCTCAGTGATCTCTACCTATAGAATCACATTATTTAAATGTTCCTCATCATAATAAAGATTTTACTCACATTTTTGCCATAGAAGGAACAGGAACAACACCTTAACGGTGGCCATTTCTGTGATCTGGGTGTGCAGCTCAAGGTTCATGTGTCTTATTTTTCATTTTCACTTTTGCAGCATGTAAGGCAGGTGACTTAAAGCAGTATTAAAGCCAATAGCAAACATGTATTAGATGGCAGCTTACCAATTCTTAGATATGGTGGCTGCAATTCTTTTTTTTTCTTTCTTTCCTTTGTTTTTATCTGGTGATCCAGCTAGCACAAAAAAAAATATGGCAACCAACCTAACCTATAACTAGCCTTTGCAGTAAGGTGCATATGGAAGGGCAACGCACATTGCAAACAAATGAAAGATTTCCCAGCACACTTACCAGCCAGCCTGCAAAAAAAAAACCGAATTGGTCCAGTCCAACAGTTTATGTAAAAATTTGCGGGTTTTGTTTACACACATTCGCAAATATATGCGTAAGCTGCAGCACCCACGACAAGGAACCTCTGTAAATACTGCAGTCCTAACTCTAAAAATGTCCAGAGCTCCCATAGCAGGAGCGCATAAGAATGGATAGGTATGCCTGGAGGGAGCCCACCCCTCCTTAACCACTTCTGGACCGGAAGGATTTCCCCCCTTAATGACCAGGCCCTATTTTGCGATTCGGCACTGCGTTACTTTAACAGACAATTGCACGGTCTTACGACGCTGTACCCAAATAAAATTGATGTCCTTTTTTTTCCCACAAATAGAGCTTTCTTTTGGTGGTATTTGATCACCTGTGAGATTTTTATTTTTTGCGCTATAAACAAAAAAAGAGCAACAATTCTGAAAAAAAAAAATATATATATTTCACATTCTGCTATATAACATTCCCAGAAAAAATTAAAAATCAAAATTAACATTTTAGGCCAATTTGTTTTCTGCTACATATTTTTGTTAAAAAAGAAAAAAAAAAAAATCGCAATAAGCGTATTTTGATTGGTTTGCGCAAAAGTTATCGGGTCTACTAACTACGGGAAAGATTTGTCATTTTTATTGGTTTTTTTTTTTTACTAGTAATCTGTGATTTTTTTTTTTTTTTGTTGCCGGACTGTGACATTGTGGCGGACAGATCGGACCCCTGACTGACATTTTTGACACTTTTGGGGGGACCAGTGACATTACTACAGTAATCAGTGCTAAAAATATGCACTGTTACTGTAATAATGACACTGGCAGGGAAGGGGTGATCAAGGGGTTAAATGTGTACCTAGGGCGTGTTTCTAACTGTGGGAGGGGGTGTGGCTTGTGAAATGATCACAGAGACCTGTGTTCCTATATAGAAGGATCACAGGAGCTCTGTGACCATTCCAGGGAGAAGAACGGTCAGCAGGGAACGTGGGTGTCAGGCGGTAATCTGAGCCTCCTGCCCCGTGCATCGGCTTCCCCGCTGATGCTTGCCCCCTAGCTGCCTGCGTGCTACCAACGTATACCTACTGTAGGAGCTGCTGCCTGTCGCAGTATAACTACTATAAAGTAGTTAAAAGGCACAGGGATGCAGGTTACGCCCATGAAAAGCACGATGGCAGCGAAGACACCCAGTGCATCCCCTCATCAATTCACCAACAGTACAAAGAAATGGCAACCACCCCAACTTATAACTGGCCTTTAACGCAAGGAGTACATGGAAGGGAAATGAACTTATGAGCTCCTTCTATGGAAACTCTGGACATTTTAGAGTTAGGACCACAGTATATACAGAGATCCCTTGTCATGGGCACTGCAGATTACGCATATATTTGCAAATGTGTTCAAACAAAACCCTGTGTTTTTACTGTAATCTGTTACACAGGGTCAATTCAGTTGTTTTGCAGTCTGGCTGGTAAATCTTTTGTTTGTTTGTGATCAAGCCAGTAAGTCTGTTTTTACCGGAATTAGCTCTGGTGCAAATGTAGCAGTTAGATGGTTGGGAGAAACCATTTACCAGTGACAGGGGTACTTACAAGCTTTAGCTTTTATATATTCATGCGAAACCTTTATCCCAAAAAAGGAAAAAAAATATGTTTTCTGTAACTGATTAAAAGGTGCTAGATGGAGTTTGGCTTTAATTTGTTAGTTTTTCTAAATTTGCTAGTACATCTACCACTCCTCTCCTCTCTGACTGTCCAACAGTGGCGGCTGGCCGATAGGGGGCGCAGGGGTGCCGCCCCCCCCCCCCAAAAAAAAAAAAAAAAAAGAAGGAAAGAGGAAGATTAAAAAAAAAAAAAGTGTCTATTTTTTGCCCACTAGGGGCGCTGGACTCAGTGCTGGGTATGGGGGGGTGGGGTTTTTGACCCCACTCTCGGCTTGCAGAGGCGCCGATTGGCACTCTTCAGGTTACATAGTTACATAGTAGGTGAGGTTGAATAAAGACAATAGTCCATCCAGTTCAACCTGTGTAGGTGTGTGTGGCTGTAATCATCTCACATACCCCTGAATGTTCTGATCCTTGAGATGTAAGTCTAAGAGTCTTTTGAAAGCCACCATACTACCCGCAGAAACCACCTCTTGTGGTAGAGAATTCCACAATCTTGTAGCCCTAACAGCATTGCTCTGCGCCCCGACACTCCCCACTTTTCTGATGCCCGGGCTGTGATTGGTCCAGACTCCAGCCTGCACAATCACAGTAGGACATGGACCTGGTGACGTGATGCGTGGGGGCGGTGCACTGCCCCGGCGTCACGATCACCGCTTCCGGCTTCTGTCCGTTCCCGCCCGATGAGTGTCGCAGCCAAGAGAAGAGTGAAGACAGAAGAGGACGGTCGGAGACGGAGAAAGAGAGCGAGTCGAGAGCCGCATGACGTCCAGGAGTCTGTCGGATCGGAACTTCGGGCCCGGCGATCGCTTCTGGATCTTCTTGGAGGGTGAGTAACTCCAGACAGGGTCCAGACCAGTCCGCTGCTCTCCGCATCATCGCAGCCAGGCCCAGGCCGCAGGTGCAGCCGCACAGAGAGTACTCCTCCGGCCGCAGCGTGAGGTCCCTCACTCCACCACACAGAGTCCAGCACAGCAGGCAGAAGCAGCCCGGTAAGTGAAATTCCATGTGTACCCTACTGAGAACCCCCTCTATTTAGCAATGGCAGATCACAGGTGCAAGGGAGTAATGTATCACTGCATTGGAGGCACGCACACTGATCTCTGCATTGGGGACATGTATCACTGCATTGGAGGCACACATGCTGATCTCTGCATTGGGGACATGTATCACTGCATTGGAGACATGCACGCTGATCTCTGCATTGGGGACATGTATCACTGCATTGGAGGCACCCACGCTGATCTCTGCATTGGGGACATGTATCACTGCATTGGAGGCACCCACGCTGATCTCTGCATTGGGGACATGTATACTGGTCACTGCATTGGGGGCATGTATACTGGTCACTGCATTGGGGGCATGTATACTGGTCACTGCATTGGAGGCATGTATGCTGGTCACTGCACTGGAGGCACGCACGCTGATCTCTGCATTGGGGGCATGTATACTGGTCACTGCATTCGGGGCATGTAGGCTGGTCACTGCATTGGGGGCATGTACACTGATCTCTGCATTGGGGGCAATGAACTGGTCACAACATTGGGTGCACGCACGCACGCTGATCTCTGCATTGGGGGCACCATGTACGCTGGTCACTGCGTTGAAAGGGGGTCTGTACTGTGGGGTTTGTGCTAGGGGGTCTGTACGGTGGGATTAGTGCTAGGGGGCCTGTACTGTGGGATTAGTGCTTGGGGCAGGGGTGGCGAACATGCGGCTCTCGAGCCGCATGCGGCTCCCGGCCAAAATGAATGCGGCTCTTTGCCTCTTATTATTTTGGTATACTGTGGCTCTTTGCCAAGTTTGGTTTTGTTATGCTGCGGGACCTCTGAGGAGAGATCTCCAAGCGCGTAGTCCCGCCCCCAGGCTGCGTCATCACGTCTCCCATCTCCCAACTGCACGGGCCAGAGAGCGTGGGGACCCGTGTGTCTCCCTCCCGCCTCAGCTGCCTGTCACGGACATGTCTGAGTGACTGACGAGAGCTCAGCTCAGCCGAGACAGCCGCCCGCTGACATCTTCCCCGCCGAGGCTCCGCAAAACCTTATCTAACCAGCTACATAAGTCACCCTGAGGCGGCCTCAGCAGGCACTGGAGTGCACTGGCAGCAGCACCGACCATCCGACGACCATCCGTGACCCTGCGCATATCAACAGCAGCAGGTGAGGAGGGGAGGGGGGGCTCTCTGATAGGACCTAAATGCAGAGAGGTGGCTCTGATGAAGGATGCAAATGTGGAAGGGGTGCACTAAGGGGGTCTCTGATGGGGGCATTAATGTGTGTGGGGGTCTCTGATGGGGGACATTTATGTGTGTGGGGGTCTCTGATGAGGACATTATTGTGCAGGGGTCTCTGATGGGGACACAAATGTGCAGCAGAGAAGCTGGTGGGGACCAAATGTATGGGCAGAGCCAAAACCAAAAATTTTAGCTGGAAAATTAGGGGCAGAAGATTACTGGAAACAAAAGATGCCAGAAATCCCACTGAGATTATCATCCCATCATTTCAACAAGGTAACAAAAAACACCTGACTGAGCATGTTATATTATGTGTTTAATATATTATTGTTAAAGTTATATGCTTTTGTGTGAGTGTTTGTCTGTTTTGGCAGGTCACTGCGTGGTGTGGCTCTCTGACTCTCACAGTTTAAAATTTTGGCTCCTTTTGTCGAACTTGTTCGCCACCCCTGGCTTGGGGTCTGTACTGTGGGGTTTGTGCTAGGGGGTCTGTACTGTGGGGTTTGTGCTAGGGGGTCTGTGCTGTTGGATTAGTGCTAGGGGGCCTGTACTGTGGGGTTTGTGCTAGGGGGCCTGTACTGTGGGGTTTGTGCTAGGGGGCCTGTACTGTGGGGTTTGTGCTAGGGGGCCTGTACTGTGGGGTTTGTGCTAGGGGGCCTGTGCTGTGGGGTTAGTGCTAGGGGGTCTGTGCTGTGGGGTTAGTGCTAGGGGGTCTGTGCTGTGGGGTTAGTGCTAGGGGGTCTGTGCTGCAGGGTTTGTGCTAGGGGTTTTGTGCTTGAGGGGTTTGTGTGGGGTTTGTGCTTGAGGGGTTTGTGCTAGGGGGCCTGTACTGTGGGGATTGTGCCACTCTTGTCAGTGTATCCCATAATAGGGTGTCTCTCACAGTATATCCCATAATAGGGCCCCTGCTCCCTATTATGGGATATACTAGTACCGATGGACCCCTTAATATGTGATATATTGGGAGAATTTGTTCACGCAAGCAAAATACAGGGGACAAAATGGGTGGAGTCTATAAGGGGTGGGGCTTCTGAGAAATGGGAGGGGTCAAATGGAAGGGCGGGGTATTGCACCCCCCCATTTTAAAACTTCACCAGCCGCCACTGCTGTCCAAAGGTGCCCCCTCTGCTCCTTCATCCATAGTGGGTGCACTCTAATACAGGAGGTGTGTTACTGGCCAGATCACCAGGTGAAATCAGAGGGGAAAAGCCTAAAAAATAAAATGGATGCAGCCATCACATCTAATGATTGGCAAGCTGCAATATATTACATGTTTGGTTTTGGGATTCATACTGCTTTAATGTCATTACTGTACTGTACCTTGATAAGTAATGCTTGGTATACACAGGGGTTAATTGTGCTGTGGTGTAACTTCTCCCTGCATGTGTCACTTCCTATAGAGGGGATATATGTAGGAGGAGGATGGGCCTTATGGTCTTCTTGCCTGTGGGAAGTTGGGATTGAGACCATTTATTTGAGATGTGAGCGAGAGGAAGTTGACACTTCCTCCATGGTTCCCATTAACTTGTTGGGCACCAAGTTCTGGGTCACATAAGAGGACTACCCCTGGGTGGGTTCTTTGGGCTATGCCAGGCAATGAACAGGGTAACACCTCACTCAAAGGCATGCTCACCAATAATGGATATGGCAGAGGCTGCGGTCATGTGAAAAATAAAACATTAAGGTAGTCCCTCAATAGTGTACAGAGTTCCTTCATAAGATGTTGTCCCATGTAACTACACACTTGTACTGGTGTTGCTTTAGGGGGGAAATGCAGAGCCATTGCCCACTCCACCAGTCCAGCATACCTCCGTTACCTCGCTCCCAATATCAGAATGAAACCCCGGCGGACACAACACAGGTTCCATACGTGACCCATGTTGATTCCTTCTTCCATACCTTGTAGATCTCAGTAATGCTAGTCTGCTCCCATTAACCAGAGGAGACAGACAGCTAGGGAGGGAGTCAGAGTACTGACCCCTTTGCTACCGGACAACCTGTCACCTCACTAGATATCACGCCTAACAGCCGGTTGCTATAGCTGTTCTTCCTTTTGGTTACCCATGGCAACTTCCTCCTCTTCTTAGCCTTGCGGATTAACCTTTTTCAGTGGTGTTACGCATACCTCATAGTGCTTCACAGATCCAGGTTCTTTAGGAATTCAACAAGACCCAAAATGCACCTCTTGAATAACTTCAGACCAGGCTCTAATCAGTTGAAACAACTTTACTGGAAACCTGGAACAACACGTATGACATGCAATAACATCTTTTTCCTAACTACAACTAACTGTAGCTACCCCGGTTACCTGCACAGGTGAAGCATCTTTGAGAAAAGTCCACATTTGGGAAAACTCGAACAGAGAAGTCCATGTTCTTGAGGTGTTGAATCGGCGCTACAAAGCAGACCACTGGTCCCAGTAAGACTCTAGATCATCCAGGGAAAAGGTAAATATAGACATCTTTCATTTACAGGCTGGTTAGCAAAGGACTTAGATTGGGGGTGGGAACAGGTTTAAGTTTAGATCAGGCTTCTACTTTAATGAAGAGAGAGAGTCTGCTTTTTCAGTGTATTGGTGAACTGGGGAATAAAGTGTACAATTACAGGTTAACCATTTGGATTATGAAGTGAGGAGTAATAAGAAGGAGGAGGAGCAGCCAGCTCTGGAGAGGGAGTGATGGTGGCCAGTGATGGAGGTTCCATAGATAGGTTAGCCTAGCATTTGCAGTAGCCTACTGAGTGACTGGGTCTCTATCTTAGGGTCCGCTGTCGAATGTAACCCTCCTAGGGACTGGGCCTGGAAGCAAGTGTAGCACCACCCCCGCAGGAGCTGCTGATTATGTTATTGGGTCTACACCCTGCCTAACAACCCACGGAATTGGCTTGATCCCTCCTCAGGCACAACTGACCCAATATAGGACTGAACTATCCGATGGATACACAGGTCGGAATACAATACTTCAATATGCAACAGTGACTTGTTACCTTTTTCCAATGGTAGTCCTTCTGGGTGACACACACAATGGAACAACACACGGGATTGTAATTAACCAAAGATTAGTTTACTATGCATCAAATTGAACAAGGAAGATACATTGAAACACAGTTCCTTAAAATGAGTTACTTGAATTAGCTTTAAAAAGATAAAAGAAATGCCCCCCACTTCTCCCTTCCTTTATGCTAGACACGGTACCAGACAGGTAGGCCTATCTAAGTCCCTCTCCCAAAGTTCTCTTCTTTTCTTCTTCTTTGAATCTTCGCTAGCAAAATTACTGCGCAGATATATTTGTAATCCGCATTAGGAATGAAGATCAAGAGAGAAAAGAAAGAGTCGTGAGCTGTTGGTTGTCACCGCAGAGTGTCTGTGTAACTGAGCAATAACTTCTGTGAGAGAGATAGGCCTCTGGCGACTCCTTTACAGCTATTATTGTTTGTCTATGAGTCTCCTGAGAGAGGATGCTGATCTACCCCCGGGGTTTATTTCCTCCTGTTGCGCTACCGCTAACTGTAGACAAAGCTACTTCTTTGACAGATAAGTCAGTTGTTGGGCAGGTGCCCTCTCACCAACAGGAGTTTCTCTTTGGCGCGCTCCACTGCGATCTCAGTCTCTGCCTCCGTGTTCAGCTGCGCGAGGTCTGTCTCTGGTGGAAGTCTCCGGTCTCTGCGAACAGCGGTACGAGCTCCGGGAATGTGTCTCGTGCTTCAGATGGGACGGCTCAACGTCGTCACTCCAGGCTTAGAGACTTTGGCCTAATATCCAGCATCAGTCCTCAGCTCTGGCTTCTTGGTTCCTCGGAGTCCAGCGCAGGAAGAGACCGAGCCTGGCCCCTCCCTTCTTTTAAATAACTTCCCCCATAAAGCTGTGCGGTGCAGCCGTGCACCCTGGATCTTACAATGCACCATGGAAGATGTAGTCTCTTCATCTTGCCAAAAGGAAGTCATAGCCCAGGAAATTCCATGCAGCTACCACTAGAGGGAGCCTAGTTCCTTCTCACATATCAACAGTATATTTAGGCATATTTAACCCCGCTACACACTCCCCCCACTTGAGAAACTTTGGTCCCCAAAGAGGTCAACAGTATGTACCCTAGTGCATAGGTTGGCATTATACAACAAAAACATCAACATATGCCTAACAGGGAGTTATCTGTCTTTTCAGGAGCAGAAGCCAAACTCAACAACTGCATATTACAACACAGGTTCGACAAAGGAACCTCCCACCAATTGTCGGGGGAGGGAAGACAAGTCTGGTCACAGACCCCCGACACTTGGGTGGCTTGTACAGATGTGCCTGGGGGCGAGCTAGGGTTGTCCTCCACCAAATCTGCGGTGGAAGAACTAGGCTGGTCAGGAGATCTTTTTGAAGTAAAGACAGCTTCTTCTGAACATTCACCCAATTGATCATAGGTCAGTCTCTTAGGTGGGTGAATGACTCTCCTTTCCCTCTGTTCCTATGGAGGCATGCTCTCAGAGGTACTAGGACCAGGCAATGTCCACCTCTTCATGTCCCAACACATAGGAATCTGATGGTTCAAGAGCGGTGAGTTCTTCTTCAGAGAAAAGGTGCAACCTCCTCTTCAGGGTCTTCATCCTCAGCTACTTCTTCTGGAAGCATGTGAGAAGGTACGAATTCCGGGGCTTCTGCCCGAAGGGCTCCTCTGTCAGCCAAGTCAGATGAAGACAGGGAGGCAGGTGTGGGTTCTGACAACTGCGATGACCACAACCAGTCAGGTACCTCCTCTTCATCTTCCAAGTCTTCAGATGGAGAACTTCCCTCCCTTTCATCTGGGAGCGTCGTCTGAGATCTGGTAACTGGTCTGGACCGACGAGAAGTCGAAGGGGCCTCTGACAAATCTTCCACAGGGGGCATACGAACTGCTTCAGAGAGAGGCAGCAAATGGTTCCTATGCCAAGCCTTCAATGGACCCACACTTCCTTCAGGCCGAATTTGGTACACAGGAAGGTTCGGTAGTTGCTTGCAGATGACATAAGGTTGGGACTTCCAGCGGTCTGCCAACTTGTGTTTTCCCGGGACACCCAAGTTTCTCAACAAAACCCTGTCCCCTGGTTGCAAGTCATGGATCCGAACTTTTAGGTCGAAATTTTTTTTATTCCGCAGTCCACGTTGATCAGATGTGGCCCGAGCCTTGTCATAGGCCGCTTTCAGACTCTTCCGCAGTCGGTCCACATATCCTCTATGCGATGCTGAAGAGGTATGATCAGGCGAAATGCCAAAGGCCAAATCCACTGGTAACCGAGCCTCCCTTCCAAACATCAGCCGATAAGGGGAATATCCAGTAGCATCACTGACAGTGCTGTTGTAGGCATGCACAATGGCAGCTACATGTTTGCCCCAGTGTTGTTTCTTCTCTGAGCTCAAAGTTGCCAACATGTCCAAAAGAGTCCTGTTAAATCGTTCAGGCTGGGCATCCCCTTGTGGATGGTATGGAGTGGTTCTAGTCTTTTGAATGCCTAACACATCTAACAGTTTCTTGATCAGTCTGCTTTCGAAGTCCCTTCCCTGGTCAGAATGGAGGCGTTGTGGTAGCCCATAGTGTACAAAGAACTTTTCTACAAGAACTTTGGCTACCGTTGAGGCCTTCTGATCCCTTGTGGGGAAAGCTTGAGCGTATCGGGTAAAATGGTCCGTTACCACAAGGATATTCCCTTGGCCACTCAGATCAGGCTCTAAGCAAAGGAAATCAATGCACACCAGTTCCATGGGTCCATGGCTTTGGAGATGGCCCATTGGGGCTGCTTGACGTGGCAAAGTCTTCCTTTGTATACACCGGACACAAGAATGACAGTATCCTTCAACTTCGGCCCTCATACAAGGCCAGTAGAACCTGTCCCTGACAAGCTGAAAGGTTCTTTCGGGCCCCAGATGGCCATGTTTATCATGAAGAGCGGTCAGAACTCCCTCTCTGTATTTAGCGGGTAAGAACAGTTGCCACTTCTCCTCCAGATCTTCGGATGGACCTCTCCGGTAAGCCACTCCTTCTCTGATCTGTAACCGGGTCCATTCTCTATGTAACAGACGGGCCCCCTGAGGGGAGTCAGTTAGAAGCAACTCAGGGCGCTGGATCTCCAAGGCTTCCAACAGAAGTTTTCCCAAAGGGTCTTCCAACTGCTCCTTCCGCAAGTCCCTTTTTGACAGCCGGGGCAAACCTTCCCCCATAACCTGGGTCACCCTGCAATAGTATTTGGGCACTCCGACAGCTGAAACCCCAACCTCTTCTGCCCTTGACCCTCCTCTGGCTTGAAATTCCGTTCCCTGATATAGGGCACGCACCCCTTCTGGAGCCAAATGAGTCCATTCTTCCTCAGGTCCCTGTGGAGCATGCAACCTCCTGGATAGAGCATCAGCGTCCCCGTTTCCGATTCCTGGCCGATACTTCAGGCTAAAATTGAAGCTAGAGAGGGCGGCCAACCATCGGTGTCCTGTTGCATCCAGCTTGGCTGTAGTCAGCAGATAAGTGAGGGGATTATTATCCGTCTTGACAATGAATTCCGCTCCGTACAGGTAGTCTTTTAGTTGGTCAACCACTGCCCACTTCAAGGCCAGGAATTCAAGTTTGTGGGTAGGGTAATTCCTTTCAGCAGGTAGTAGACTTCTGCTCACGTAGGCGACAGGCCGCAGATGACCCTCGTGCTCCTGGTAGAGTACCCCCCCAGCCCCTCTCGGCTAGCATCGACATGCAGTTCATATGGTTTTGTGGGGTCCGCATAGGCCAACAGGGGCAGTGGTTAGGGTCTTCTTCAGCTGAACAAAGGCCCCTTTGCATTCCGGGGTCCACTGATCCTGGATGGATTCCTTAGCCTTCCGGGGTCCCATGGTGGACTTCGCCGGCTTCACCAACTCAGGGACATCATCTTCTTCGTTCTTTAGGAGCTCATTTAGGGGTCGGGCAATCTGGGCGAACCCCTCCACAAACCTCCTGTAATAGGAGCGAAAGCCCAAGAATGACCGGAGTTCGGTCACATTTGTGGGTCTTGGCCAGGAAGCGACAGCATCCAGCTTGTCTGGGTCAGTGGCCAATGGACCCAGGACTGATAGTGACTGAAAGTTTCAGACCTTCTTCATGTAGCCTCTTCAGGACCTTTTCCAACCTCTCCTCGTGTTCTTCCAAAGTTCTGCCAAACACGATAACATCATCCAAGTATACCAGTACCTCTATCAAATTCATATCTCCAACGGTCCTTTCCATCAGTCTTTGGAAGGTAGCAGGGGCCCCGGACAACCCCTGAGGCATGCGATTGAACTCAAAGAACCCCACGGGGGTTATGAAGGCTGTCTTCTCCCGGTCTTCAGGGTGCATGGGGATCTGATAATACCCACTCTTTAAGTCCATCCCACTGAACCACTTCGCCCCTGACAGACTCTGTAGGGCGTCCTCAATTCGAAGAGTGGTATACTGATCTGGGATGGTCCTTCTGTTCAATGTTCGATAGTCGATACAAAGCCTCAGAGATCCGTTTTTCTTCCGGACTACCACTATCGGAGAAGCATACGGACTCCTGGATTCTCGGATAATCCCAGTCTTCTTGAGCTCTGCCAGCTGTTGACGTAAATCTTCTAAGTCACCTAAGGGGACTCGCCGGACTCTTTCCCTGAAAGGCTTGTCCTCACTCAGGCGGATCTTATGAGCGGCACTCCTGGCACATCCCACGTCAAACTCGTCCTTAGAGAATATTTCCCTCCATCGAGCAAGTTGTGCCTTGGCCCTCTTCACCCATTCCGGTGGGAGGGCAGCGTTCCCAGAGCAGAGTTCCTCTATGACAGCTTCGCCCATTTCTCCCTCTTTGAGATCAATGGGGGCAACTGGGGTAGCCGGGTTAACTTGGCCCAGCAGCACTCTGGCCGGTACCTTCACCGGTGTAGCAGAGGGGTTCCTGACACTCACTAAAACCCTTCCATGGTTTTTCTGTAACACCTTCAAAGGGATCACTTCAGGGATCACTTCTATCCCTCTCTTCCTTTCCTCAGGACCTGATTCAAAGATGATGAAAGGGCCCGGCTGTTGCCATGTGAGTTTAACAGACGCCTTAAAACAGGCCACCTCTCCTGGCTGCAAGACCTTTTCCGCTCTGTCCAACTTCCAGAGTCGTCCAACTCCTTCTGGAGGGGTCTCTTGCTCCAACACTAATCGTCGATAGGCCTGCCGTAGCATGGGGTGGATCCTGGGTGCTGGGGCATCTTGTCCCTGGACCAGTTGTGTCAGAAGGCGCCTTACCAGGTCAGTGTTTGTTCCTACGATAAGGGAGCTTTTGTTGGCCCCTGGTGGACGAGGACAAACCACCGCTAGGGTGTCGAAGGTCTCCGCTTCACCAGCCACTGATGGGTCAAAGGTCAACTTGATTGGCAGATACCCGTCTTATGGAAAACTTTGAGTCCCAATACCCCATATCTCCAGATCTTCCAACTTCTGCAGAGGTAGATGGGTGAGGTGTTTATCATAGAAATCTCTATACAGAAGAGTCACTTGGGCCCCTGTGTCAAGAAGGGCTCTTGTGTAAATTCCTTCTATCTGAACTGAGACCACAGGGGAGGGTCCAACCAAGTCAGACGGGAATTCTCTTGAAGTGGCCTTATGGCCTGAATCAGTTCCCTGTACCCAGGCCCTCTTTTTTTTTTTCTTCTTTGGTGTGGGTCCCCGCTGAACCCGGTGTGCATTGATTTTCCTTCCCTCAGTAACCCGGAGTCTAGAATTAGGGGTGTTGTATCTAGACCTGACCCCCTGACTCGGTTTCCCTGAACCAGTGAGCCTCCTGGAGTCCCTTACGACTGGCGGACACCCGGTTGACTCCTTCACCGGGGCCCTCTGAAGTTTCCCGCTGGCTTGCGAGGTTTCATGACAACCTTTCCTGGGCTGGGACATACTCTTCTGACATGCCCGACTCCCCCGCAATTGAAACAAGTTAGCAATCTTGCAGGTCTTGGCTCTGGGTCTGCGCTGAGGCCAACCGGTTCATCTGGCTTCTCCGATATATCCCCCTTGGGTAGAGTGGATACCTGACCAGTCAAGATGGACACCATTTCTATTAACTGAGACACTTGGGTCTTTAAGAGTTCAACTTGAGAGTCACCCTCTTCCACACTTATCACTCTAACTCGGGCAGTTGAGTCAAACTGCCGACTCTTCTTTTTGTTATCCAACATGACCTCTTCCTCTCTGACCATTCGAATCAGGTCAAGGTATTCTAAAATACCGCCATCTTGACGAGTTCGTAACAGTATGGCAATGGGATCCAAAGGTTGAGCCCCTTTCAGAACCTGTCGTGCACGGGTCTCATCTACTTTCCGGGGATCTATCCCTTTCTTTAACAGGATCTGGTGGATAATCCTATCCAGGCGTTTAATGAATTCGGACAACTTCTCCTGTTCTTCTTGATAACAGTGGTCCAACTGGTAGAGAAGTTCAGCCGCGTTCTCCGTCCGACCAAACACATCTTGTAGAATGTCCAGATAATCCTGTGCAGTGCAATTCTTCTTGCTAAGCTTTAGATTACGTAGAGCCTCTAATGCAGGTCCCCTTAAACTCTCTGATTCTCTGCTTCTTGTGCTGTTCTGGTACCTCCCATTCCTCCAAAGCCTGAGTGGCGGTGTCTAACCACTCCTCGAACCCATCTTCTGCTGAAGGCACAGGCTGTTTCCCAGAGAATGTCCGGAGTTTCCTATATCCAGTCATCAGATAGTTCGGGGAGTCCTTACTATATTTTGCTACAATCTCCCCAAGAACAGCACACAGTTCTGAGCTAAAAGTCGACAAAGGTGATGACTCGGGATGCCCTTCTTGGACACCCTTTTCTTGGCTGGATACCCCAGGAGTGGTGGATGAGGGACCCGCAGTAGGAACTCCTGGATGTATTAGGAAAAGTTCTGTTTGGTCAGTAGTTTTTACACTGTTTCCATTAAAATAGTCAGGGACCCCCTTCCTCCACTCACACAGTGCATACGTGTGTGGGACAGTGGTGTCGGTTCTTAAGTCAATCACCCAGAATTTCCTGTCTGTGGATAGTGCCCTTAAAACAGGGAGGAGCTTTTCTTCAGTCCAGGCTTCTCCCTTGATTTCAACCACCAGGCCATTTTCCACTGTGACGTTCTCTTCCTTGCACCACTCAGCTGCAGCGGCAGGATCCATTTCTGCGTGGGAGGGGATTCTGTGGCTGAGAGGGTTGTGTTGCAGGACTGTAGAAATCCCAGACGAGCCCCCACGTGTAGCACCACCCCCCAGGAGCTGCTGATTATGTTATTGGGTCTACACCCTGCCTAACAACCCACGGAATTGGCTCGATCCCTCAGGCACAACTGACCCAATATAGGACTGAACTATCCGATGGATACACAGGTCGGAATACAATACTTCAATATGCAACAGTGACTTGTTACCTTTTTCCAATGGTAGTCCTTCTGGGTGACACACACAATGGAACAACACACGGGATTGTAATTAACCAAAGATTAGTTTACTATGCATCAAATTGAACAAGGAAGATACATTGAAACACAGTTCCTTAAAATGAGTTACTTGAATTAGCTTTAAAAAGATAAAAGAAATGCCCCCCACTTCTCCCTTCCTTTATGCTAGACACGGTACCAGACAGGTAGGCCTATCTAAGTCCCTCTCCCAAAGTTCTCTTCTTTTCTTCTTCTTTGAATCTTCGCTAGCAAAATTACTGCGCAGATATATTTGTAATCCGCATTAGGAATGAAGATCAAGAGAGAAAAGAAAGAGCCGTGAGCTGTTGGTTGTCACCGCAGAGTGTCTGTGTAACTGAGCAATAACTTCTGTGAGAGAGATAGGCCTCTGGCGACTCCTTTACAGCTATTATTGTTTGTCTATGAGTCTCCTGAGAGAGGATGCTAATCTACCCCCGGGGTTTATTTCCTCCTGTTGCGCTACCGCTAACTGTAGACAAAGCTACTTCTTTGACAGATAAGTCAGTTGTTGGGCAGGTGCCCTCTCACCAACAGGAGTTTCTCTTTGGCGCGCTCCACTGCGATCTCAGTCTCTGCCTCAGTGTTCAGCTGCGCGAGGTCTGTCTCTGGTGGAAGTCTCCGGTCTCTGCGAACAGCGGTACGAGCTCCAGGAATGTGTCTCGTGCTTCAGATGGGACGGCTCAACGTCGTCACTCCAGGCTTAGAGGCTTTGTCCTAATATCCAGCATCAGTCCTCAGCTCTGGCTTCTTGGTTCCTCGGAGTCCAGCGCAGGAAGAGACCGAGCCTGGCCCCTCCCTTCCTTTAAATAACTTCCCCCATAAAGCTGTGCGGTGCAGCCGTGCACCCTGGATCTTACAATGCACCATGGGAGATGTAGTCTCTTCATCTTGCCAAAAGGAAGTCATAGCCCAGGAAATTCCATGCAGCTACCACTAGAGGGAGCCTAGTTCCTTCTCACATATCAAAAGTATCTTTAGGCATATTTAACCCCGCTACACAAGGCTTTGAAAAGTAGGTACAGTGGTTCCCCTCAGGTTGAACATGGACAAGTGTAGAGACTCATCAAGTGTAGTGATCATTACTGTACCTCTCCCTGCTAGAGGGGCTTTTGCCACAGGTTGGATCGGCACGCAGATGAGCCGCGGCTCCTGAATAGCAAGAAGGAAACTGATATATAGTGGATATTTTCACTACAGTAGGAGAGGCTACGGTATAAAGAGCCTCTGTCAACAGGAAGTGATGTCCTTTGAAGACGCTGTGTGTGACGGCGAAACGCGTTGATGCACTTCCGGTTGCGGACGTAACGTAATTTCCGGTCGGGAACTTCCTGTATGTGGAACGCACGCTAAGAGCGGCGCCACTTGCTTTGTTTGCTATATGCCTTTTTATCTTGTAAGTATTCAATCGCTTTTGGGGAAATAAAATTATATCTTACGTACTTCACGATGTATGGCCCTCTCTTCTTTTAATGGTGATATCGGGGACGATTTCAACACGGAGGACACATCGGAGGAATCCCACATCAGATCCTGGGCAAATGTGCAATAAAATCAAGGGCTTTTATACAATCAAATTCCGGTGAGTGGGGAACCAAGAGGGCACCTTCACCTCACAAGCACCTTTATTCACTTGGCACTTTGGCACTTTTTGGATCATCAATAAGGACTTTATTTTACCATTTATGCACTTTAAATCTTACACTTGGAAAATATATTTATTAATTTTTTAGTTTAATTATGCACTTTAATTTATTATTATAGAAATTTATGCACTTTAATGTGATTGATATATTTTATCATTATATATTGAATTTATATGATATAGATTGGTTTCATTTTAAATAATTTTTGTCACTAATTTGTTGCTAGCGCTGCATAAATTTGTTTTTATTCATTTATTCTAAGAATTTCTTAGTGTTTGCAGCAGCTGCACACTTTCACAGTTTTTTCACTGAATAATTTATCACTATTGTGCAGCGCGGGTTTAAATTTGTTTTTTCATCAAGTGTAGTGATCATTACTGTACCTCTCCCTGCTAGAGGGGCTTTTGCCACAGGTTGGATCGGCACGCAGATGAGCCGCGGCTCCTGACTAGCAAGAAGGAAACTGATATATAGTGGATATTTTCACTACAAGAATAACCCTTTGACCATCATCATTCTTTCATACTGAAAGTGAGAAGATATTTGATGCCCCGTGGCTACTATCCAAACACCAATAGGATTTCCTGAGGAAGCTGCTTAGTGAAACACGTATTAATTTATTAGTATCTACACACTAGAATCCACATTGGCCCGGACACGGGAGGTCGTTTGTTTCTGTGATCCACAGACACCAGACCCTGGCATACGATGGGCAGCTTATGTGTTCTTTTGCTATAGGAGCATGCTGTTTAGCACCTCATGCATACCATTCATGTAGTGGTTTTTATGAATTTTTAATCATTTTGGTATAAATAAATATTGTATTTTTATATATAATTGAGTACTGTTTTTTTTTTTTTTCCTATGGGATTAACGGTGACTACCTATTTTTTTCTCTCTATACACTCATCACTGTACCTCTCAAAATGTCTCTATAGTTGATGCCGGGACAGGTGTCACTGGTAAGTGTAAAGGATTAGAGTTGAGTGGACACCTGGATGTCCGTGTTCGGCGGGTTCGGCCGAACTTGAAAAAAAAGTCCGGGTCCGTGTCCCGGACTTTTTCCGAACTTTACCCGGACACCGAACCCCATTGAAGTCAATGGGGACCCGAACTTTCAGGCACTAAAATGGCTCTAAAACACCAATGGAAAGGGCTAGAGTGCTGCAAATGGCAGCAAAACGTAATTAAGAGCATGGCAAGTGCTCTGCAAACAAATGTGGATAGGGAAATAACTTAAAACAACAAAAAAAAAAAAAAACAGAAAAATAAAACAATGTTCTTCATCTGTGAAGGACGAGGCCCATATGGAGTAGGAGGGAGGTTGAGGTGGCGGTGGATGTGGCGGTGTAGGTGGAAGCGGCGGTGCAGGGGGACGAGGTAGCCAACACTGCTTTTTTCAGTCATTTTAAAATTAGGGTACACCCCAAAAGAGTGAGAAAGATCAAAAATATAACAATGGCTGGGTAAGGTCGGTATCCATCTCTATTCTGCACAAGGTACGGAAAAGTCCTGTGGGAGCCATGCCTGGTTCATTTTAATGAACGTGAGCTTGTCCACATTGTCTCTGGACAGGCGGCTGCGCTTGTCTGTGATAAACGCCCCCAGCCGTGTTAAATACACGTTCAGATAATACACTGGCTGCAGGGCACGCCAGCACCTCCAAGGCGTAAAGGGCAAGCTCAGGCCATGTGCCCAATTTGGAGACCCAGAAGTTGAAGGGGGCAGACCCGTCATTCACTACATGTAGGCGTGTGCACACATACTGCTCCACCATGTTGCCGAAATGCTGCCTCCTGCTAAGACGTTCCATATGAGCTGATGGTGCTGCTGTTTGTTGTGGCGTGCTGACAAAGCTTTTCCACATTTCGCCCATGCTAACCCTGCCTTCTGAGGTGCCTTGGTTGCGTTGGCGACCTCTTCCTCCTCCTCCTCCTCTGCCTTGGCCTTGTGCTTCCACTGTGGCCCCGCTGTCAGGTGGGAATGCCAGCAGCATCGCATCTACCAGCGTGCGCTTGTACTCGCGCATCATGCGATCACGCTCCAGTGAGTGAATTAAGGACGGTACGTTGTCCTTGTAATGGGGATCCAGCAGCGTGGCCACCCAGTAATCAGCACAAGTTAGAATGTGGGCAACTCGGCGGTCGTTGTGGAGACACTGCAGCATGTAATCGCTCATGTGTGCCTGTAATGTTCCGGTACCTTTGGTACCCTAAATTACACTTTCCACAAGTGTATGCGCCCTACCATTTACTTTTGGAAAGGTGCGCATACACCTTTAAGACTGGAGCTGTCATCACTCAGCGCCGGACTAGATGGCTATTTAAGGCGTCGGTTCTCACTCACATGTGTTCGTTCAAACACCCTTATCTGGATGCTAACCTTGCTTGAAGCTTCCATGCTTGCAAGCTTACTTCGCTGATGGAACCTCGCTGCGCTGATCCCTGTATCCCGCTACTGGATCATCCGCCTCTCCTGAACCACCCTTCGGCTGTATCGCTAATAGTGCTAAGTACCCCGCAGGGGAATTCTCTATAAACTTATACTAAGCTTACACTATCTAGCTCTGCATAGTAGAGACTGTTTATCACATCTGCATAAACTAGATTGCTAGCTCTTGAGACTACTGCTACTTTTCTGCACTGGGTTGATCTCTTTTGTATGTCCACCTGCTATTCTATCATCTGCTATCATACAACATTGCTAAACCTTCCTGCATCCATCTTCTACTGTCTCACCTTCAAGTGTCTATCACCTACCACCTCCACTCAACCTATCCCTCAACCTTCATCATTGTGTTACCACATGCATAAAGTCACTCTAAGAACCAGCTTGCTAATTGTGTGTATTTACTGGCTGAAATAAGACCTTCCACACATGATGAGTCATTGAGGTTGGGAATGGTATCTCAGTATATCTCTTACATGGCTACTGACGTGGAACTATTTCTGCAGCTGAAAATCCACACCATATAAAAACGCAGGAGCGTTACAGTGCCAGGCTCCCCAGAGGCAACGAAAGGCTGTCCTCTGTGGGAGGTGTATCGTTTGTATCCTCTGTATCCCCCCAGCCACGTACCAGTGATGGCCATGAGCTGGCCTGGGTGCCACTCTGCTGTGAACATGGTTCCATCTCCTCCTCCATCTCCTCCTCCTCAAGAACTGTGCCCCTGCTGGACAATTGTGTCCCTGGCGTTTGTGTGTGCAGGAACCCACCCTCGGAGCCACTTGCGAATGACTGCCCTGAAAGCCTTGGAAATGTTACCTCTTCATCCTCCTCCTCCTCATCCTGTGCTACATCCTCTTCCATCATCGCCCGAATCGTTTTTTGAAGGAGGCATAGAAGTGGGATAGTTAAGCTGACAACGGCGTCATCGGCACTGGCCATGTTGGTGGAGTACTCAAAACAGCGCAACAAGGCACACAGGTCTCGCATGGAGGCCCAGTTATTGGTGGTGAAGTGGTGCTGTTCCGCAGAGCGACTCACGCGTGCGTGCTGCAGCTGAAACTCCACTATGGCCTGCTGCTGCTCGCACAGTCTTTCCAGCGTGTGCAAGGTGGAGTTCCACCTTGTGGGCACATCACATATGAGGCGGTGAGCGGGAAGGCCAAAGTTACGCTGCAGCGCTGACAGGCGAGTAGCAGCAGGGTGAGAACGCCGAAAGTGCGCACAGACGGCCCGCACTTTCTGCAGCAGCTCTGACATATCGGGGTAATTTTTAAGGAACCTCTGCACCACCAAATTCAGCACATGCGCCAGGCAAGGGATGTGCGTCAAACCGGCTAGGCCCAGAGCTGCTATGAGATTTCGCCCATTATCACACACCACCAGGCCGGCTTGAGGCTCGCTGGCAGCAACCACTCATTTGTCTGCTGTTCCATGCTCCTCCACAACTCCTGCGCAGTGTGTGGTTTTTCCCCCAAACAGGCAAGTTTTAAAACTGCCTGGTGTCGTTTACCCCTGGCTGTGCTGAAGTTGGTGGTGAAGGTGTTACGCTGACCGGATGAGGAGGCGGTAGAGGATGAGGAAGCGGAGTAGGAGAAGTTAGGAACAGGAGGCAAACTGAAGCACCCTGCAATCCTCGGTGGTGGAAGGACATGCGCCAAATTGCTATCCGCCTCAGGCCCATCCGCCACTGCATTTACCCAGTGTGCCGTTAGGGAGATATAACGCCCCTGACCGTGCTTACTGGTCCACGTATCGGTAGTTAGGTGGACCTTGGCACAGATGGCGTTGCGCAGTGCACACCTGATTTTTTACCCCACTTGGTTGTGCAGGGAAGGGATGGCTTGCCTGGAAAAGTAGTGGCGGCTGGGCACGACGTACCGTGGGACAGCCACCGACATTTTAAAACTGTGCGTCTCCATCAGACGGAATGACAGCATTTCAAAGGCCAAGAATTTTGAAATGCTGGCATTCAGGGATCACAGGTGGGTAGGGGTGTACTTCCTCTTCCTCTGAAGTGTTTGGGAGATGGAAAGCTGAACGCTTCCACGAGACATTGTGGAGATGGTTGGTGACCCAGGTGGTGGTGTTGCTGACAGATCGTCTGTTTGCGGGGTGGCAGGTACCGGTATCACTACAGAGGTGGATGAAGAGGCCGAGACTGCAGCAGAAGAGGAAGCAGGAGGAGCCAGAGACCTTTCTTGGTTTTGAAGGTGTCTACTCCACTGCAACTCGTGCTTTGCACTTAGATGCCTGATCATGCAGGTTGTGCTCAGGTTGAGAAGGTTTATGCCTCGCTTCAGGCTCTGATTGCACAGGGTGCAAACCACTCGTGTCCTGTCATCAGCACATTTTCTGAAGAACTTCCACACTAGAGAACTCCTTTGAGCTGGCTTTGGTGCGCCCGTTCCCTTGCTGCGTTGGGCAGTAGCAGGCGTAGTGTCTAGGCAACGGCCGCTCCGCTTCTGCACCCTGCTCCCTCTTCTGCTGTGCTGGTGGCTCTGTGCGACCACCGCCTCTTCCTCCAAACTACTCAGGTCACCTACATGACCTTCATTCCATGTGGGGTCGAGGACCTCATCGTCCTCCACATCATCTTCCACCCAGTCTTCACCCCTGCCCTCCTTGTCGGTCTCCCCAATTCTGAGTGCCGCAGCAGTTGGCACCTGCGTTTCGTCATCATCGGAGACGTGCTGCGATGGTCCTTCCATGTACTCATCTTGAGAAATAAGTGGTGGGGCATCGCTGCACTCAATCTCTTCCACTTCTGGGGCAGGGCTAGGTGGATGGCCCTGGGAAACCCTGCTGACAGAGTCATCAAAAAGAAGAAGAGACTGCTGCATGACTTGGGGCTCAGACTGCTTGCCTGATTTGCAAGGGGGTGAGGTGAAAGACGGTTGGACATCGGCTGCAGGTGCCAACTCTGACCTTTCTGCAGTAGAATGGGTGGGAGACAATGTGAAGGAACTGGAGGCACTGTCAGCAGCAAACCAATCTACTATCGCCTCTACTTGTTCTGGCCTCATCACTTCTAGAGGCGCATGATGCCCTACCAAATACTGCTGCAGGTTCTGCACACTTGAGGACGGTGTTTCACTTGTGCATGTAGCTGGCACAGATCGACCACGTCCTCTCCTTGCAACAGGAGCTCTACCAGCAGCACCACAACCCAGGCCACGGCCCCTATTTAACGGTCTCCTCATATTTCTGTAATTTATGATCTTGCCCTAGAAAGGTGTTTATTGAATAGCGAAACAAAACAACAACAGTATCGCACGGGTGTATCTCACAGTCAAATATGCAAAGTATGCCGCAAATTTAATTTTTTTCAACCCAAAAGGGTATATATTGAATAGCGGAATAGAAAAAAGGATATAAAACAGTGTATCTCACACGTACAAACACAGACTAGGCCCCGCCCTGCCTTGCAAGGAGAAGAAACAAAGAAATAATTCCCTCTGTACAGAGCCCTGATGTCTCACCTGCCCTCCATTGAAGTTGATGGAACACAGATCATGCTCCGTTAGCTTTTTAAGTAACAACAGAAACCGGAAGTGACATTTTACATGTTGCTTCCAGGTTCTTTGCAGCTAGGGGAGATCAGTGAGTGGATATTTGTCCCGGGCCTGCAGGTGGGACAGCTGAGCCCAGGTTCAAAGGGAGAAGGGGGTTAGCGCGGGGATCATAAAAAGCTGTACAGCCACCCGAACGCTTTTATCAGAAAGGCGACAGGCTTTAGCAGCCCAGAGTGTGTGATACGTCAGCTAGGTCAGATACATCAGTGACAACAAAAGGGTTCAAGGATAACATTAACCACTTGTACATATATTGCGGCAGGTTGGCTCCATTGCACAAAATGATGCACCTGTACATGGGCCAGAGGGGGAGCCAATCAGCGATGACCGCCGGACGCCTGCGCTCGATCCCCAGAGAGACAAAACAGCGGTCTGCCTATGTAAACATGGCAGACTGCCATTCTGTCAAAGATGAACACAGGGATCTTGTGTTCCTGCTATTAAGGAACACAGATCTCTATGTTCATCTAGTGTGTCCATCCCTCACACAGTTAGAAAGCACTCCCTAGGGACAAATTTAACCTTTTGATCGAACCCTGTGTTAGCCCCTTCCTTGCTAGTGTCATTAGTACAGTTACAGTCCATATTTTTAGCACTGATTACTGTAGTAATGTCACTGGTCCCCTCAAAAGTGTCAGTTAGGGGTCCGATCTGTCGCAATCCCGCTAAAAATTGCCGATCGCCACCATCACTAGTAAAAAAATAAATAAATAAATGTATCCCCTAGTTTGTAGACGCAATAACTTTTGCACAAACCAATCAATACACACTTATTGGGATTTTTTTTTTCACTAAAATATGCAGCAGAATACATATTGGCCTAAATTTATAAAAATTTGTGATTTTTTTTTTTTTTTTAATGTCTGTGTTTAATTGCAGAATTGTCGCTCTTTTTTTGTTTATAGCGCAAAAAATAAAAACCACAGAGGTGATCAAATACCACCAAACGAAAGCTCTATTTGTGGGAAAAAAAGGACATCAGTTTTATTTCAGGACAGTGTTGCACAACCGCGCAATTGTCAGTTAAAGTAACGCAGTGCCGAATCGCAAAAAATGGCCTGGTCATTAAGGGGGCAAAGAAGTGGTTAAAATACACAAATCTATTAAATAACATGCTTGGGGGTGTCTGAAACCTGCATTTGAAGCTGGGGAGTGTTAAAAGCATCATTGAAATCCCAGAACCCATGGCTGTTTTTTTCTGTTAAAGGGCCAGCACACTATTGGGCTCCGTTTAATTAGCGTGTCTCCAAAGTCGCATAATTTCCAGTGCAACTTTGGTGTGACTTTCATTGCAACTTTGATCCAACTTTACAATCTCTGGACCAAAGTCACATCAAAAGTCGCACCAAAGTAGCGCAGGCACCTTTTCAAAGTTGCTATATGCCATAGAGTGCCATTGAAAAAAATGGGCTGTGACTTGTCATGCAACCTTGATGTCCAAATTTGCTTGACAAGTGGTATAAGTGTGAATGGAGAGTAAGG
Organism: Pelophylax lessonae; assembly: GCF_965119305.1. Lineage (NCBI taxonomy): Eukaryota > Metazoa > Chordata > Amphibia > Anura > Ranidae > Pelophylax > Pelophylax lessonae. The sequence goes on from NC_138773.1 coordinate 38,320,846, forward strand.
CAGTCCGTTCCTATCCGATTCCCCCATAGAGGACAGTGGGGACCTGACAGCTCTGTCTCTGCACACAGAGCGGAGACAGAGCTGCCATCTGAGATAAACGGAGTCCGCCTACGGAGCGGACAGTGTGAAAGGGGCCTAAAAGATGACATGTCACCCTAAATTACCGTATGTCATAAATGTATGCCGCATGCCAAGCTGGTTAGGAAAGGGGGGAACCACACCAGGCCATATTTCCTTAACTTTTGGAAGGTAATTTGCAAGGATACAGAGACTGTAAAAGCTTTCCCCCCTTGCAAGGCACCTTGTCTCTGTTTACTGTGGCTCAATCCCCTTTGAAATTAAATAGGTAGATAGAGCGAATCGTCTTTGAGAGATGAATGCAGTAAACTATGGATGTCCAGAAAACTTTTGCTGTGTGAATTGCACAACGGATCCTTTATAAATATACCCCTATTTTTGAATAATGCTTGGGATAAGTCTGCAATGTGCACACAGGAAAGCACTGGGTTTCTGGCAGGATCAACAGCTTGTTTTTTTCTTTTATCTATTGAACAGATATAACAAAACACCTTCAATATCAGAAGTCTCCTCATTTTTCAGTGCCAGGGCTACCCTTTATATTTTAGGAATATTCACATGCCAAAAAAGGAAAAAAATACTTTTAAAAGCCAATTAAAAATAAAAGAATGAATACATTTTACCTGGGTCTTTGTTTAATTAGCATGATATGATTCAGAAAATAGGAAAGAAGTTTAGTATAATAAAGCAAAGCCCCCCCTTACATCAGAGTTTGCATAAGACCCCTTCTTAGGCTACGTTTCCACTAGTGCGACTTGTTGTGCGTCTTGACATATGTCAAGTCGCATGACAAATCAAAACCTATTAATTTCAATTAGTACCATTCTAACTGCTGCGACTCAAGACTTGAGAAAAGGTTTTTGCACTACTTTTGGACGACTTCAGTACGACTGGTCCCTCATAGAAGGTAGTCGCACTGAAGTCCCCAAAAGTAGCCGCAAACAAGTCGCACTACAAAGTCGCGCTTGAAATCGCACAACTTTGTAGGTGCAATAGTGGAAACGTAGCCTTACTGTACATCAGTGGCCCCACCAAAGCCCCCCTTACATCAGAGACCCCCTTTACATCAGGGTCCCCATCAGAGTCACCCCTTACATTAGAGACCCCCATTACATCAGGGTCCCCATCAGAGTTACCCCTTACATCAGAGACCCCCATTACATCAGGGTCCCCATCAGAGTCACCCCTTACATCAGAGACTGCCTTTACATTAGGGTCCACATCAGAGTCCCACTTACATCAGGGTCAGAGTCTCCCCTTACGTTACAATCTCCATCGGAGTCCCCCCTTACATCAGTGTCCCCACCAGAGCCCCCCCCCCCCTTACATCAATGTCATCATCAGAGTCCGCCCTTACATCAGAGACCCCATTTACATCAAGGTTATCATCAGAGTTGCCACTATATCAGGGTTTCCATCTGAGTCATCCCTTATATCAGTGTCCCCAGTAGAGTCCCACTTACATCATGGTCCATATCAAATTCCCCCCTCCATCAGGGTCCACATCAGAGTCCCTCCTTACATTAAATTCTCCATCAGAGTCCTTCCTTACATCAGTGTTCCTGCCAGAGCCCGTCCCCCTTACATCAGTGTCACCATTACAGCCCCCCCTTACATCAGAGACCCCCTTTACATCAGGGTGTTCATCAGAGTTCCCACTATATCAAGGTCTCCATCAGAGTCTCCCCTTACCTCAGGGTCCACATCAAAGTCCCCCTTCCATCAGGGTCCACATCAGAGTCCCTCCTTACATTAAGAGTCTCCATCAGAGTCCCTTCTTACATCAGTGTTCCGCCGGAGCCCTTCCTTACATCAATGTCATCATCAGAGTCCCCTTACATCAGAGACCCCTTTTTGTTTGAGGTTCTCATCAGTGTTGCCACTATATCAGGGTCTCCATCAGAGTCTTCCCTTGCATCAGTGTCCCCAGTAGAGTTCCACTTACATCAGGGTCCCCATCAGAGTCACCTCTTACATCAGAGATCCCCTTTACATTAGGATCCCTCATCAGAGTCACCCCTTACATCAGAGAACCCCCTTACATCAGTGTCCCCAGTAGAGTTTCACTTACATCACGGTCCATATCAAATTCCCCCTTCCATCAGGGTCCATATCAGAGTTCCTTTAGGAACAGACCAACTGATGTGGATCATCACTGTTTGTGAATGTCACCAATGGGCCAATGGCTCCTGGGCCAACATTTTTGAGACCACTGGTATACATTATATTAAAGAACACAAGGGAGCAACTAGAACACTTTTTTTGCTATGGTTGAATAAATTTCAAGCTGAACCTTGTTGGTTAATTATCATAGTATATGGTGCCATAAATGCCACAGTCACTGTACTCTGTACTCAAGATTTCAATCAAAAAATATTAACTTCCACAATGAGTATCACATTCCAGACCAAAACTAAAATACTGTTCAATAATTATCATAACACTGTTTTTCTTAAAGACCAATTCCATCCAAAATGTTTTTGCCTGATTGCAGTAAACAGGATTCTTGCTGGGTTTTTTTTTTTTTTTTAACCTCTTGTGGAATATGAAATGTGGAATGCTGGAGTGGTAAGATCTCCCACCAGCATTCCCAGTTCCACCCAGCTGTCCCGGCCATTTCATAGCTAAACATTCCCCCTTAATATTTTATATTCATAAAGATTACAACAAAATCCTTTACAATTCCCCAATACAGTCTATGGAAACGAGTGGTGAAAAAAAAAAATGTAATTTTTCTATGTTTCCCAATAGCCAGAAAAGGAATTAAATCCACTTTGTGTGGACAAAATGCCTTTTAAAACCCAGATAATACTTTGTAAAATTATAGGTGACATTATCAGTGGGCTGTACACAGCCTATGCAGAGAGTATAGCTGTATAAGAGGCCCAGCAGGCTCCACCCATTACAGGCTGCCTAGAGAAAACCACAGGAGGGAGCGGAGACAAGACCGGTGATCCTGTACAAGTCAAGAGAGCAGCAGTCACTGGTCTTTATTACGGTAAGCTCTTGCACAGAGGTAAAGTTTAAGGTGGAACGATGATAGAGCCTGTTATTAAAAAAAAAATGTAGGTTCCGCTTTAGGGCTTACAAGTAAAACCCACCTGAAGCAGGTGAAATGAAAAATTCAGAAAGAGGGTTAAAAAAAAAAAAAAAAAAATCAAATGCAACTGTCAATGAATTCTGAATGATCTCAGGAGCATTTAAAATGAATGTCAAACTGAGGGGGCATGGCTAGGAGCAGATCGGGATGGCTGCTTAACCACTTAACGTCTGCTCACGTTGCTGCTACTGCAGCAATGTGGCTCGTTATCTTCTAATGACGTAGTACTTCGGTCTTCCATGGAAGTCGATGCTGTGAAGCGCTGACGTAACGCGTATAGGGTCATCGCGGAACTGCCCTATATGCACCCACTGCTGAGTGCTTTTGAATGTAAGTGCAGCCTTTTCAATAAATGATTTTATGATTGAAGCAGAGAGCACTAGATCCTTTTCTTTATATCCCTCTGTATATACCTAACTGTATGAGATTGGAGTGGAGACCCTGGAAATTCTTCCCTGTGAGGATTATCTATATATCCCAGTGAGGGAAACAGCTGTCTATGACCTGGGTTGATTCTAGGGTCATAGAGTGAGGCGAGAGGCCACTCTAGATCGTGAAGGGGACTTTGACACGATCACGGAGATGTTATTATACCAATTGATTTAAGGGATTTTGTGAATGGACTATCTCTGTCACTTGTACTTGCACACTATATGATTTTCACTTGTAAAAAGTTTTTTAATATTTTTAGTGTGTGATTCTCACTTATATCCTAATGTGTATGATTTATGTACACTTGTATTAGTTTTTCTGACGCAACACTTTTTTGCCTTATATACAGCCACCATGTCCAAAAATGTTTTTACTACTGAAGAGGCATATCAAAGAGGCCTGACAGATGAGAGCAGCGGGGAGCTCTCATCGTCTTATTCCAGTTCTGATTTCGGTTTGGAATTCTAGTCTGTCCAAAGCAGTGGATCGGCGACCAAATTGGAGGAGGAAGCAGTCTGTTCTAAAAGAAGATGCTTTAAAGTCCAGGAATACACCAGCAGCGCCATACACCCCAATGGCCAATCAGCAAATGCCAACAGTGCTAGACCCCCAAGAGGAAAGACCCAGCACAAGCACTAGAATTTCACACCAGACCCAAAGAATTAGGGCCCAAACCCATCTTCCTGATGCCTTAGCAAACCCATTGTGGCTGCCTTCCAGCTCAGGGTTAGCTACAATCCCCCCTTTCACAGCACAGCCAGATGTGCAGGCCAACACTGAAATTTTTTCTGAGATTTTTTTAGTTTAGTTTTCCCTGATATGTTACTTCAAGGCACTGGGGACCAAACAAATATTTTTGCCTGACAATGCATTGATAACAACCCCAACTCATGGTATGCCTATCAGGGGCAGACTTAGAACCCTCAGGGCTCCCGGGCAAAATAAATCAAGGGCACCCTTCCAGGCCCCACTTATGTTCCGCCTCCAGCCACACCCTTGCCCCACCTTCAGCCACACCCACATCCCATCTCCAGCCACACCCTACACAATCTTTAGACACAAGGAACAAAAGTGCAATAATTTATAAACAAGTGCATTATAAATAACAAATGCAAAATACAAACTGTGCAAAATAAATAACAAATGCACAAACCAAGACAAGTGCATTACCAATGATAAACAGACAAACCAAAACAAGTGCATTACCTGTGACAGGAGTCACTTTGGGCATGGGGGTTGTGGACTCCAAATTCCTTTAGAGAGGTTGGGGGGCACCATGCCCAGCCTTATGGGGCTCGCTTATGTTTAAGTCACCCTGCATCTGTTATGGATGCAGGGTGGACCAGGAGGGTGGTGAACACTGAGAATATGGTTGGACTCGTTCAAATGGGACAATAATATGCATTAACCATATCTCTCAGGAAATATGGAGATCTATCATATTTCTTTAGACTGTCAGGCACAGGAAGTGCAGCTTCCTAATTTGGGCGTCCAGGAACTAGTAGAGACAGCATGTCTGCTAATCATTTAAGTGCTTTTGTCTAAAATAGGGTCTGAGACAGCTTTTCCATTCACCTATTGTTAAGTGTGCTAATGAGCTCACCTTTGTTCTGTCTGTCTGCCTTAAGAGAAACTTATAGGAATGTGGATTAGATGCTAAGGGGGAGGGGGGATTGTCCCACATTGTATATTTTGTACACTGCATGAGAGTGTAAAACTCTTTTCCTATTGGATGGTGAATATTATGTTCAGTCTTCAACAAGGTCCATCTGGGTGGTAACTTTGTGGGTGAAAACTGTATATAAGTCTTGTTCAATAAAGTTGTGCTGAGTTCCTTTACCCTCAATCTAGAGTTTTGTCTCTTATTGGGGGAATCTGCTGCAAGGGATTGCTATGGTCTTCCATACTCCCTTAGAGTATCACTGAGCTCTTGTAAGAGCTTGTGTAAGAGCTTGTTCTGCTGCACGCTCTGGGGAAAGAGAGGTTCACCCATAGGAACCTGGAGTCTTGTCGGAGGTCCAGGGTGGGTAGGAGGCTGCAAGACCCTAACCAAGCTGCGGCGGTTCGTGGGGTCTGAAGTGGTTACGGTGTCTGGTGGAGTGCTTGGAGCCCTCAGGAAGCACTAGGAGCATCTGTCAACGGAGGTACCCACTCAGGGGTGCCCTGACCCGTTACATTACCAATAATAAAAAGACAAACCAAAACAAGTGCATTACCAATAATAAACAGACAAACCAAGATAAGTACATTACCAATGATAAACAGATAAACCAAGTGTCACGGCACTGCCGCGTACTCACCTGTGTCTGGGCGCCTGCGGCATTCTTGCAACAGAGTCTCGGTGCTTGCCGGTCGCAGAGACACCCTCTCCTCCCTCTCCTCCCCTCACCTCCAAAGACTGCAGCGGTACACTGTCATGACAAGATGGCGGCCGCCATGCGGCTACAGTGTTTTACACAGAGGGAGAGAGGAGAGTTGAAGATCTGGTAAGATCAGGTTCTATGAAGCAAACCAAGATGGCGCTGGGTCTCTGACCTCCCTTTATAGCCCCTGGCAGCCCCACCTACTGGTGGGAGGTGGCGGGTCATGTGATCCAGGCTCCCTATATAAACCAAGCACACCTTCCAGTCAGTGCTTGGTTATTTTCCTTGCTCCTGTGTGTCTGCTAATTGCTTTGTCTGTGTTCCTGGTTCCTGATCCTTTCTCCCGCAGGTTGATACTCCTTGATGACCTGCCAGACCTGACTCCAGACTTGTCGACCTTACCTCCTCCTCTTCATTAAAGGCCTCCGTGCCACCACAGACCCTACGGGGCCCTGTTCCCACTTCCAGGGACTCCTGAGGGTCGTGATTGTAAGGGAGTGCTGTTCCACTGCAACTGGGTTCCCTTTCCACTGCAAGACCCCAGGTGGGTTGTGACACCAAGACAAGTGCAGTACAAATGATAAACAGACAAACCAGGACAAATACATTACCAATGATAAACAGACAAAAATCCAGGACAAGTACATTACCAATGATAAACAGACAAACCAAGACCAGTGCATTAGCATTACCTTGAACAAAACCTGTACCATCTCATTAGACCATCTCAACTTACAGAAAATCATTACCTACCTGTGGAGGCGGTGCACTGCCTATAGGATTGTACACAGCCCATAGGATTGTACACAGCCCATAAGATTGTACACACCCCATAAGATTGTACACACCCCATAAGATTGTACACACCCCATAAGATTGTACACACCCCATAAGATTGTACACACCCCATAAGATTGTACACACCCCATAAGATTGTACACACCCCATAAGATTGTACACACCCCATAAGATTGTACACACCCCATAAGATTGTACGCAGCCCATAGGATTGTACACTGCCCATGGGATTGTACACTGCACTAACCATAGGATTGTACACTGCCCTTGGGATTGTATATTGACCATAGGATAGTACACTGCACTGCCCAAAGAATTGTACACTGCCCATAGGATTGTACACTGCCTATAGGATTGTACACTTCCCATAGGATTGTACACAGCCCATAGGATTGTACACTGGCAGTGATAGTGTACAATCATATGGGCAGTGCAGTGTACAATCCTATGGGCTGTGTACAATCCTATGGGCAGTGCAGTGTACAGTCCTATGGGCAGTGTACAATCCTATGGGCAGTGTACAATCCTATGGGCAGTGTAACACTTGGCTTTACTTCCATAGGTTTGTACACAGGCTGTAACATCTCATTAGACCATCTCCACTCCATTACATACCTGTGGAGGCGGCGCACATCGACGTAACATCGAAACACCCCCGCTCACAGGAAACCATGGATACCGGCCTCCCACCTAAGTAGCGCCGGCCTCTGGGCCCCTTCCCTCCTCCCACCTATGTAGCGCCGGCCTCCAGACCCCTCCCCTCCTCCCACCTACGTAGCGTCGGCGGCCGGGCCCCGATAGCCCGATGTTGTGACAACACATCGGGTGAATTAATTCTGTACTGGGAGGCGGGCCCCCCTTCCCGGCCAGGCCCTCGGACCAGGTCCGAAGTGCCCGACCGCTCAGTCCACCCCTGATGCCCATCCTTTCGAATGGAGACACCAAACAGTGGAGGAGTTCAGATTGTTTTTGGCCCTTAGGAATTACATGCTTATTGGTCTACCAACCCTATCCACCACATGCCAATTTTTTCAGCTGTCATGTCCAGGTCCCACTATGAAATAATGCGCTTACTGCATTTTAGCGATAACTCACAGTCCCCTTAAGTTCATCCCAACTTTGATAAACTGTATAAATCTGCCTATTATACTATTTGCCCCCTAATTGATTTTTTTTCTAAGAGGCTTGCTAAACTTTATGTCGCTGACCAGAATATCTCTGTGGACAAATCCCTGGTCCATTTCAATCAATACATTCCCAGTAAGAGGGCCAGATACGGATTGAAGTTCAACAAGCTCTGCAAAAGCACCACTGGATATGTGCAAGCCTTCTGCGTGTACGAAGGCAGAGACTCCCAGCTCCAGCCCCCTGAGTGCCCAACGTACATGGGAATAAGCGGAAACATTGTCTGGGACCTAGCATTCCCACTGTTGCAAAAGGGGTATTACATCTATATGGCCAATTATTATACAAGTTTGCCCCTTTTCCGTCACCTGTACCATAAGAAAACTTTGGCCTGTGGTACAGTAAGAAAAAATAGTAAGGGCTTCCCACAGCATCTAGTCAGCACAAGGCTATGAAGGGAGAAATCAGCAAGCCTGAGGAATAAGGAAGTGTTGGCCATGAAGTGGAGGGATAGCAAAAATGTGTACGTCATGTCCACCATCCACGATGACACCTCAGTGGAATTTCCCAGAAGTCCCATTCAAAAGCCTAGGTGTATCCAGGACTACAATAAATTCATGGGGAGGGGGGGGGGGGGTGGATTTAAAAGATCAAATGCTGCAGCCGTATCTACCAACACGAAAGTCGCAATTTACTTTTTCCATTGGGCCAGTTATAAAACATTCGTCATCTATCAAGAGTCAACCGAAAGTCCCAAAACCTTCCTCAAATTTATCAAATAAATTGTTACTGCCCTGATCTACCAGCAAGGATTCCCCCCAGAAAGCATTTTTTGGACAATATTTCACCAACAGATTATGCCAAAAAAATATCCGGTGTACAGCAAAAGAGGATTTAGGAAAGAAGCCAGTTTTCATTGTCCCCCAATGTCCCTCCCAACCTGGCCTATGCATCGGAGAATGCTTTAGATGCGATCACACTTCCCCAAACTATTAGCCCACATTTCTAACAGACTGCCATTTCCCATTTTTTAATTTCTGTTCTGATTTTTTCCCTGCTGCCTCAACCAACCATATCACTGCCTTCCATGTGAATTAATTCAGGCCTGTATATCGACTATGCCTCCGCCTGTCCTCTGCATTGTTTATCTGCCATGTTTCTGTCTTTCACGTGAGCTGACCCTGGACTGTTTATCGACTATGGCCCTGCCTACTGTCTTTTTCAGCTTTCTACCTGCACTGACCTTGGCCTGGTAATTGACCTTGTTTTTTGCCTGCCACTTGGACTGCTCTTTCACCCTGCTACTGTAGTAGTTGGATTCAAGATAACACATAGGGTCTCACATATGTGAGAGGCTTCAGAATAGTGTTCTAAGTTGAAAAAAAATGTTTTTGTTTTCTCTGGGTTTTGTAATGCCCAGAAAAGGGTCTGGAGTCCAGAGGCTTCATAGTGATTTGGGTGGGAGAAGCCTCTACTCCTGTCCCCATTCTTTCCTGACCGAGGCCCTAAGCTTGATGCCTGCTGCCTGGACCAATACTTTGGCTGTGCTGACAATATCTCTGCCTGCACTGACCCAGGACTTTTTATGGAACATTTGCCTGTTGCCTGGACCAATACTTTGGCTGTACTGACCATATCTCTGCCTGATGCCTATATTAACTATGGACAGTATTCCTGCCTGCTGCATGGGCAATCCTTACACCGCTGCTGACCACATCCCTGCCTGCTACCTGGACCAATGCTTTGGCTGTGCTGACATTATCTCTGCCTGTACTGACGATGGACAGTATTCAAGCCTGTTGCCTGGATGATCCTTTCACTGTTGCTGACCACGTTCCTGCCTGCGGCCATGGACCAATGCAGTACTAAAACCACAGGTTTTCTTTTGTTAACCCTTTGCTCAGCAGAATGTGATTTGGTGTTTAAATGGTATGTACATGCTATGTGTTAGAAATTTGAAGGGCCTTCAAAAATGCGATAGGTTGTGAGGAATTTATGTGCGTAATTTATGTCCTTAGAACACCTGATGGTGCTCCCTGCATGTTGGGCCTCTGTATGTGGCTAGGCTGTGAAAAAGTCTCACACATGTGGTACCCTTATACTCAGGAGGAATAGCAGAATGTATTTTGGGGTGTCATTTTTGCTACATACATGCTACGTGTTAGAAATATCTTATGAATTGACAGCTTTGTGTAAACAAAATACGTTTTCATTTTTTTCCAAAAACTTGTGGAAAAAAATGACATGTTGGAAAAGACTCATAATGCTTCATAGAATATTACGTTGGGGTGCTTTTTGTGGGCTTTTCCACTGTCCTGGTGCTCCAGGGCCTTCAAAAATGTGATAGGTAGTCAGAAAATAAGAATACCTGACGCTGCTGCTTGAATGTTGGGCCTCTGTATGTTGCAAGGCTGTGAACAAATCTCACATATGTGGTATCGCCATACTCTGGAGGAGTAGCAGAATGTATTTTGGGGTGTAATTGAAAGTATGCATAGGCTGTGTGTGAGAAATAACTTATTATGACAATTTTATGTAAAACAAAAATTTTATGTAAAACAAAAAAAATATATATATTTTTACATTTTCTCAGAAATTGTGGGAAAAAATTACAACTTCAAAAAACTCACCATGCCTCTTATTAAATACCTTGGAATATCTACTTTCCAAAACGGGGTAATTTGAGGAGTTTTTGTACTGTCCTGACATTTCAGGGCCTCAAGAAATTAGACAGGCCGTCAGTACATCAGGTGTGATCAATTTTCAATTAATGGCACCATAGCTTGTAGACTCTAACTTTCACACAGACTAAATAATATCCACTAATTTGGGTTATTTTTACCAGAGATATGTAGCAGTATAAATTTTGGCCCAAATGTATTTATTTTTTCACTTATATCACAAAAAAAAAAAAAAAACAGTGGTGATTAAATACCACAAAAAAAAAAAAACTCTATTGGTTTTAAAAACTGTTTGGGTACAGTGTAGCATGACCGAGCAATTATCATTCAAAGTGTTACAGCACTGAAAGCTGAAAATTGGTCTGGGCTGGAAGGGGGTAAAAGTGCCCCCTATATTGAAGTGGTTAAAGCAGGGGTGACTCCAGGCAAACCTTTTTGGGGGTGCTATGGTGGTGCTTGAAGTATGTGTGGGGGAGCCTATCGCTCATCTGTGGGCGTGGCCAATATGGGTGTGGCCAGCAAGTGGATGTTTCTTTATGATGTATGGCTTGTAGTGTAACACTTTTCTCCCTTTGTATAGACCAAGGAAGACCTGAGGGTGAACTGAACAGACCGTGGGATTAAAACAATCCCAGATTATTAATTATTATTAATTATTATTATTATTAATCCCAGATTAAATAATGGGGCCAGAAATTAGCCAGGGCATGGTTCAATACTTAACCCTCAGCATGGCACAGTAATAAACCCCCACCAACATTGTACAATAATTAACTCTCAATATTGCATGATTAACGACCAAAATTGCACAACAATTAGCCCCCAAAATTGCACAAAAATTAGCCCCCTAAATTACACAATAATTAGGCCCTAAATTACAAAACAATTAGCCCCCAACACTGCACAATAATAAACCTGCAGGACAACACAGTAATAAACCCCCAGCACAACACAATAATAAACCCTGAGCACGGCACAGTAATTAACCAGAAAACACATGAATTAACCCCCAACATTGCACAATAATAAACCCCCAGTAGTATAGCAATCAGTTGGCCCCATTAATTGTGCAACATAGCATACAGAGTAAAGAGGTTAGCACTAGCGTATAAAGTGTAACGATCAGGACTACATTACATAGGATACTATGTATACTATGTTTAGGACTACTACATAGGACACATTAGTTCCTCAGTGTGCCTTTTTACATTGGTGGTCAATAGAGTGCCCCCTTACATGAGTTTTCAGTGTGCATTTACACAATGGTGGCTGGTGTGCTCCCTCTACAATGGTCATCAGTATGTCCTGACTTCTGTATATAAATGAAAAAAAAAAAAGTGCAGCCCAACCCTACACTTTAATAAAATTGCATAAGTCTATAAAATTGTACAATTCAACTTATCAGTGCAATGGTAAAACCTACATAGGAATATCCGGTAATAATAATAAATATAAAATTGATGTACATATTTTACATTTTTAATTATTATTATAATAGGGGGTTTCACCACTATTTGTACATTGCAGCTCTGCCATAAATAGAAATAGATATAAATATTTTCTAACACAATTATTAGGGAATAGAAACCAAAATTCATAATAAGTAATTTGAAATAAAACATCTATGAGCCTCACCCCCCTCTAAATCCCTTGCTTCCTCCCCCTCCTCCCCTCCCTTCACGTTCTTTCTCAATCTCCCCCTCCTCTCCCCCACCCCTCACCCCTCTTCCCCTTCCCCATCATTCCCACCCGTTCTGTTGTTTGTCTGTTTGTCTCCTCTTCTTGGTAAAAATTGATTACCTATCCGATAATTAGTGGGTACTAGCTTGCATCCCGGCCATATTCAACCCTTGCCCTATGTACAACATGGATAGCACCTCCCAGTTAATGGTGCCGCTGTGGCACATGTTTCCTTCCCCACGCATATCCTTAACTAATATGGCCCCCTGCCTCAGGTAACCCCGATATTCAGACTAAACAGACTCGTGGCCATGTTATCTGTATGACTACTCTCCATGAACCCACTGTTATAACGAAGATGTTTATTCCACTTAATTTTTGCCATGTTATTCCAAGTTTGTGTTATCTTACCATTCACTCTTCTTTATTTGTGTATACATTCCATGCTTTTGTACTTATGTATAATGTATATTATGTATGTTTTCTATTTAAAACTCAATAAAAATTTCTTATGGAAAAAAAAAAAAAAAACATCTATGAGCATCTAAAAGTAGTAAAGAACAAAGAGTAAGAACAATTGATAAACAAGGGGAGGTTTTATATATCTTTATAGGAAAAAGTTAAGACTCACATGCATGTTTATCGGAATCCCGCAGCTTCTGAGGACATTTCCTGGGTGGAGCGAAAGCATTAGGCGGGTGGATACTTCTGGTTACGTCACATCCGCTGTTTGGAACGCAACCTGCGATTTTCTGAATTCCAGAAGGGCCTCATTACATGCAAGAGGGGAGTTTTGTAAGTGTGCAATTGGCTTTTATATGTTTTCCTGGTTCTATCTCCCTACACTCATATGAGGTTCTTTGACCTATCTGCTGGAGTCACAAAAGAAAGAAGAAAACATTCTTTGCCACTGGAGGATTTTTTTTTTGAAACATAGGCGTTTAACCCATTACTAGTCAGTGAGTGAGGGCACATAAGGAGCGGAGCAGAACGGCACTTGTTGGAACACACTGGCACTGGAAGAATAAGATAACCAGCACTTTAACCTCTTGTCGACCACTCCCCGCATATATACTGGGGCAGACTGGCTTGGCTGCGTGAATCGCCATACCTGAACGGTGGTTCGTGGGAGCGTTCCTGAGGGTGAACTCGCACCGCCAGCGGTGCGCTCCCGCCCCCACTAGGCAGCGGGGATGCCGATCAATGGGACCGGTGAAACCGATTACCACCGGGCACCCGCGATCGTTCCCCACTGAGAGAGAAGGACGGTCAGCTGTTGTAAACACAGCACACCGTTTTTCTCTCGCAGAGTGCCTTTGATCCTTCTATATAGGATCACATGTCTCTGTGTTCATTTCACAAGCCCCTCCCCCATACAGTAAAAAAACACTCCCTAGGCTCACACGTAACCCTTTTATCACCCCTGGGTTAACCCCTTCCCTGCCAGTGTCATTAGTATACTAAGAGCGCATATTTTTAGCACTGATTACTGTAGTAATGTCACTGGCCCCCCAAAAGTGTCAAAAATGTCAGTTAGGGGTCCGATCTGTCAGCCGCAATGTTGCGGTCCCGCAAAAAAAAAAAAAAAAAAAAAAAAAAAAAAATCGCAGATCGCCGCCACTACTAGTAAAAAAATATAAAAAATGACATAAATATCTTTCCCCTAGTTAGTAGACGCGATAACTTTTGTGCAAACCAATCAAAAAAGCTTATTGGGTTTTTATTTTACCAAAAATATGTAGCAGAACACAAATTGGCCTAAAAGGATGAAAAAATAGATTTTTTTTTTTTTGGGATGTTATATAGCAGAAAGTGAAAAATATATATATTTTTTTTCCAGAGTTCCCTCTCTTTTTGAAAAAAAAAAAAAAAAAAAAAAAAAAAAAAAAAAAAAAAAAAAAAAAAATCGCACAGGTGATCAAATACCACCAAAAGAAAGCTCTATTTGTGGGGAGAAAAACATCACTTTTTTCAGTACAGTGTTGCAGGACTGCGCAATTTTCCGTTAAAGTAACGCAGTGCGGAATCGCAAAAAATGGCCTGGTCATTAAGGGGGCAAATCCTTCCGGTCCAGAAGTGGTTAAAGGACTTATTGTTCATGCACATTTTTTGCACTGATTGCACTTTATCTTTCAATTTTTTTTAAGTATTGTGATTTAACCGGTTTATGACTGCCCGCCGCAGATATAAAATTGCCATACATGTACGGCGCTCGCTCTCGGGAGTCTAGGGGGCGAGCGCACGCCGCCTCTGGCGCGCTCCTGCCCCCGCTCGTCAGCGGAGAAGCCGAAGCAGTGGGCTCCGATTGCCGCCTGACACCTGCGATCGTTCCCCACTGAGAGAGAAGGATGGGCAGCTGTTGTAAACACAACTGACCGTTCTCCCTGGAATGATCATAGAGCTCCTGTGATCCTTCTATATAGGAACACAGGTCTCTATGGTCATTTCAGAAGCCACGACTCCCACAGTTAGAATCACTCCCCTAGGTACTAATTTAACCCCTTGATCGCCCACAGGGTTAACCCCTTCCCTGCCAGTGTCATTATTACAGTAACAGTGCATATTTTTAGCACTGATTACTGTAGTAATGTCACCGGTCCCCCCAAAAGTGTCAAAAATGTCAGTTAGGGGTCCGATCTGTCCGCCGCAATGTCGCAGCCCCGCAAAAAAATGGAGATCGCCGCCATTACTAGTAAAAAAATAAAAACAATAAAAATTACATAAATCTTTCCCGTAGTTAGTAAAACGCAATAACTTTCAATAACTTTTTTTAAACCAATCAAAATACGCTTATTGCGATTTTATTTTTACCAAAAATATGTAGCAGAAAACAAATTGGCCTTAAATTTTTTTTGAGAATGTCATATAGCAGAATGTGAAAAATATATATATTTTTTTTCAAAATTGTCGCTCTTTTTTTGTTTATAGCGCAAAAAATAAAAATCGCACAGGTGATCAAATACCAACAAAAGAAAGCTCTATTTGTAGGGGGGGGGGGGGACGATGTAAATTTCCTTTGGGTACAGAGTCGCACAACCGCGCAATTGTCCGTTAAAGTAACGCAGTGCCGAATCGCAAAATATGGCCTGGTCATTAACCGCTTGCCGACCGCCGCACGACTATTTACTGCAGCGGTCAGCCCCGTACTCGCGATCTCCCCGTGGAGAGGGAGAAAGGCAGGCGGCTAATGTAAACAAAGCCGCCTGTCATTCTCCCTGATGTAAGAACAGAGATCATATGATCCTGCTATATAGGATCGTATGTCTCTGTGCTTACATCACTAGCCACACCCCTTTACAGTTAGAAGCACACCCCTAGGGACACACTTAACCCCTGCATCACCAATAAAGTTAACCCCTTCCCTGCCAGTGTCATTTTTACAGTAACAGTGCATATGTAGCACTGATTACTGTAGTAATGTCAATGGTACCCCCAAAAGTGTCAAAAAAATGTCAGTTAGGGGTCTGATCTGTCCGTCGCAATGTCGCAGTCCCGCAAAAAAAAAAAAAAAAAAAAAAAAAAAAAAAAAAAAAATCGCAGATCGCCGCCATTACTCGTTAAAAAAAAAAAAAAAAAACACCAAAAATGACAAAAATCTTTCCCTTAGTTAGTAAACGCAATAACTTTTGCGCAAACCAATCAAAATACGCTTATTGTGATTTTTTTTTACCAAACATATGTAGCAGAAAACAAATTGGCCAAAAATGTTGCAAAATTTTGATTTTTACATTTTTTTTGGGGGGGGGGGGGGGGAAATTTCATATAAAAAAGATGTGAAAAATATTGTTATTTTTTCAAAATTTTCGCTCTTTTTTTGTTTATAGCGCAAAAAGTAAAAATCGCACAGATGATCAAATACCACCAAAAGAAAGCTCTGTTTGTGGGAAAAAAGGGACATAAATTTTCATTTATGTGCAGCGTTGCACGACCGCGCAATTGTCCATTAAACTCGCGCAGTGCCGAATCGCAAAATAGGCCCTGGTCAGGAAGGGGGTAAAATCTTCCGGGGCTTAAGTGGTTAAATCTTCCGGTCCAGAAGTGGTTAAGCACTTCATGGTTAGACAGCTCTGGGTACACACATTCAAAAACCCGAGAGGAATACACACCTTATATCCCAGCAGCAGTCTTGCAAAACGCATTCCACACACTACATAGCGCGGGGATCAGGGCCGGACTGACCATAGGGCAGACCGGGCATATGCCCGGTGGGCCGAGGCCTCCGCTCCGGGCGCATGAAGTGCAGTCACAGACACACAGTGTAACTATGTCTGGACTGTGTACCGATAATGGCGGTTGCCGCTGCTGGCCTCTCCGCGGCCGATTCCGCGGAGACTGAAGGCCGTCCGCTGCTGTCCCCGACTCCCCGCCACTCACTCCTAAGCACTGGGCTCAGCTGGCAGCCTTGCTGATGCTGAACTGAGCCCAGCGCCGCTCACTGCGGCCGGCTCCGCAGCAGCATCCCCGGCGCTCAGGAGGGGTGGACTGGCGTCAGGTGATTGAAGGCTGAAGGGGGTGGAGCTAGAGGCCGGGGACCCCCTGCTTGTTGTCGGCAAGAAGCGGGAAGGAAGTCGCCGGCACCGCACCGCACCGCAGACAGCCAGACACTGACAGAGGGAGAGACAAGAACACCGGCTGCTGCAACAAGGTAAGGAAAGGAAACAACACACCGTGTGTCACCGCTGGGATTTGTGGTTCTGGGCTGGCCTCCACCGGCAGAGCAGTGTTCTGGTCAGACTGCTCTGGAACTGACTGTCACTGCTAGAAAACATGTGCCATCATGCCATGCCAGTTTGCTTGTTGCATGTGATGTGACAGCCAGGTGCACATTTTCAAGTTGAAAATGTGCACCTGGCTGTCATATCACATGTAACAAGCATACTGGCATGCCGCATGGCACATGTTTTCTAGCAGCAGTGAGTCACTGCTGCTAGAAAACATGTGTCGTGCGGCATGCCAGTTTGCTTGTTGCATGTGATGTGACAGCCTGCCTCATCCCATCTCTCCCACCGCCATCACTCTGCCTCATCCCATCCAATCTCTCCCACCGCCATCGCTCTGCCTGATCCCATCTCTCCCACCGCCATCGCTCTGTCTGATCCCATCTCTCCCACCTCCATCCCTCTTCCTGATCCCATCTCTCCCACCACCATACCTCTGCCTGATCCCATCTCTCCCACCTCTATCCCTCTGCCTGATCCCATCTCTCCCACCTCCATCCCTCAGCCTGATCCCATCTCTCCCACCTCCATCCCTCTGCCTGATCCCATCTCTCCCACCTCCATCCCTCTGCCTGATCCCATTTCTCCCACCGCCATACCTCTGCCTGATCCCATCTCTCCCACCACCATACCTCTGCCTGATCCCATCTCTCCCACCGCCATACCTCTGCCTGATCCCATCTCTCCCACCACCATACCTCTGCCTGATCCCATCTCTCCCACCGCCATACCTCTGCCTGATCCCATCTCTCCCACCGCCATCGCTCTGCCTGATCCCATCTCTCCCACCGCCATACCTCTGCCTGATCCCATCTCTCCCACCGCCATCGCTCTGCCTGATCCCATCTCTCCCACCGACATCGCTCTGCCTGATCCCATCTCTCCCACCGCCATCGCTCTGCCTGATCCCATCTCTCCCACCGCCATCGCTCTGTCTGATCCCATCTCTCCCACCGACATCGCTCTGCCTGATCCCATCTCTCCCACCGCCATCGCTCTGTCTGATCCCATCTCTCCCACCTCCATCCCTCAGCCTGATCCCATCTCTCCCACCTCCATCCCTCTGCCTGATCCCATCTCTCCCACCTCCATCCCTCTGCCTGATCCCATTTCTCCCACCGCCATACCTCTGCCTGATCCCATCTCTTCCACCGCCATACCTCTGCCTGATCTCTCCCCCCCTCCCATGAGGCAGTGGTGATGGGGGGGATAGGGATGACATCAGTAGTGGTGGTGGTGGGGATAGGGATGACATCGGTGGCAGTGGACATTGTCATTCCTATCCCCACCACCACTGACACTGATGTTATTCCTATCCTTACCACCACTGCCACTGATGTCACCCCTATCCTCAACACCTCCACTAATGTTATCCCTATCCCCACCACTGATGTTATCGCTATCCCCACCACCACCGCCACTGATGTCATCCCAATCCCCACTACCACTGATGTCATTCCTATTCCCACTGCCACTGATGTAACCCCTATCCCCACCACCACTGCCACTGATGTAACCCCTATCCCCACCACCACTGCCACTGATGTAACCCCTATCCCCACCACCACTGCCACTGATGTCACCCCTATCCCCACCACCACTGATGTCACCCCTATCCCCACCACCACTGATGTCACCCCTATCCCCACCACCACTGCCACTGATGTCACCCCTATCCCCACCACCACTGATGTCACCCCTATCCCCACCACCACTGCCACTGATGTCACCCCTATCCCCCACCACCACTGATGTCACCCCTATCCCCCACCACCACTGCCACTGATGTCATCCCAATCCCCACTGCCACTGATGTCACCCCTATCCCCCACCACCACTGATGTCACCCCTATCCCTACCACCACTGCCACTGATGCCATCCCAATTCCCACTGCCACTGATGTCATTCCTATTCCCACTGCTACTGATGTCATTCCTATCCCCACCACCACTGCTACCGATGTCATCCCTATCCCACCACCACTGCTACTGATGTCATCCCTATCCCACCACCACTGCTACTGATGTCATCCCTATCCCACCACTACTGATGTCATCCCTATCCCACCACTACTGATGTCATCCCTATCCCACCACCACCACTACTGATGTCATCCCTATCCCACCACCACCACTACTGATGTCATCCCTATCCCCACTACCACCACTGCTACGGATGTCACCCCTATCCCACCAATACCATAAGAAACTACATACACATTTTGGGGGCGCCTGTGAACAAAAACCTTGATTTTACTACAGGTGTAATATATGACCCTGCACACTGGAATGAGAGCAATAATTATAGGATCATTATTCATGGTTAACTTTGAACTGATGACATTTATGATTGCGGAGTGTATGTTAGGTTAACGACACCCCGCAATCAGTTTTCAAAACGCTGTGCGATTCGCAGAATCGGATCGCATGGATGTGCAGGCTAAATATAACTAAAAAAACATAGAGAAACCGGTAGTTGTTCATCATTGGTCATTTTGTTTAAAAAAAAAAAAAAATGGGCTGCTCAGCCTAAAATGCCCGGGCCTATTTTTTGTCCCAGTCCGGGCCTGGCGGGGATTACAATATTTTTAAATATTTTTTGCTGTACACACACTATCACACTTTCTTCCCTGCAGCCATGGACATTTTTGAATATAAAACTAAAAACTATAAATACACAAGAAATATTCACTCTCAACAGTGACAATGCAGATACAATTACCAACTCAAACAACATAAAAGCACATTGGATAAACAGGTTCACACCTGGTGGGAATATTGCAACATTAGAAGAATATATGAAGGAAAAATATAACCCCCAGGAGAGAAGGTCAAAACATCCAGAAGGAAGGCTGAGGAGAATCCAGAGGACAGACCTGAGGTAAATGCTGACTCCGCCCAGTGACAGGAGAGGATATAAGTAAAAGGTTACACTCATTGGCTGGATGTTTCCCGCCAAAAGATTTGTCACCAATCCAGTGCTCAGCAGCTGAGGTAAATCTTCTTAGCAACAGCAGGCAGCTTGTCACCTCAAACACAAAACAGAAAGAAGCAGCAAAGCAGCCATGGAGTAAGGTGACTAGATTTTTAAAATGAAAACCTGGGCATATAGTTAACTATTTTATAAGTATATTTTCTTCAAATTATATATGCAGTGTATGTGTTTATAGAATGATTGTAAGATATATATGTTATTTCTCACATTACATCCATGAGATAGAAAAAAATAAAAAAAGAAAGATACTGGTACCATAGGCAGAACAAATACTGAATAAACATTAAACTATTTAAAATTTTATTAAATATTTTTTTTTTTTTTATACTTGAGTATACTTTTAATAAACATTTATAAGAAAAAAAAAAATCGTATAAAATAAAGAAGATTGGACTAGAGACCTGTGGGTATAATAGGCTGCGGCCTTTTATTAAAATTAACATAAAATATGGAATATAAATAACCAAAACGATGAAACATTAACCACTTAAGCCCCAGGCCTATTTTTGACACTTTTTGTTTACAAGTTAAAATCTGTGTTTTTTGCTAGAAAATTACTTAGAACCCCCAAACATTATATATATATTTTAGCAAAGACTCTGGAGAATAAAATGGCGGCCATTGCAATATATTTTGTCACGCGGTATTTGCGCAGCGGTCTTTCAGCCCCGGTTCACACTTGTGCGAGTGCCGGGTTCGCATGTAATGTCGGAGCCCACTGCTCCTTCATTACATGTGATTGGCTGTGCGGTGCGAGTTTAGCCATACACTTTGTATGGCTAAATTCGCACCGCAGCCGCAGCAAACACGCACAGGGACCCTTTTTGGAAGCCGCATCAGGATCGGATCGCACAGCGGTTCACACTTGTGCGATCCGATCCTGTGCGAACTGCACGATCGCACTGCGATATGCGATCAAACTGGGGGTGTCGTTAAGATTACATTGACACCCCCAGCGTATCGCATATGGCAGTGTGAACTGCCGGGGGTGCGTGTGCGATGCGGGAACAGGCTGCGGATTCGCAGCCTTCCCGCACTCGCATAAGTGTGAACTGGGGCTTAAACGCAATTTTTTGGGAAAAATTACAAAAAATCACATTTCACTGCATTTAAAAAAAAACTAAACAGTAAAGTTAGCCCATTTTTTTTTTTTTTTTTTTGCATATTGTGAAAGATGATGTCACGCCGAGTAAATAGATACCCAACATGTTATAGTTTAACCACTTTACCACCGGAGGATTTTGCTGTCTTACGTCTGGGTCACTTTTTGCGATTCGGCACTGTGCAACTTTAACTGACAATTGCGCGGTCGTGCGACGCCGTACCCAAACAAAATTTATGTCCTTTTTTTCCCACAAACAGAGCTTTCTTTTGGTATTTGATGTGGTGGTGGTATTTGATCACCTGTGCAATTTTTTATTTTTGTGCTATAAACAAAAAAAGAGCGTTTATTTTGAAAAAATAACAATATTTTTAACATTTTTTTATATGAAATCCCCCCCCCCCCAAAAATGTAAAAATCTAATTTTTTTTAAAATATTTGGCCAATTTGTTTTCTGCTACCTATGTTTGGTAAAAAAAATCACAATAAGCGTATTTTGATTGGTTTGCGTAAAAATTATTGCGTTTACTAACTAAGGGAAAGATTTTTGTCATTTTTGGTGTTTTTTTTTTTAACGCGTAATGGCGGCGATCTGCGATTTTTTTTTTTGCGGGACTGCGACATTGCGGCAGGCAGATCGGACCCTTGACTGACATTTTTGACACTTTTGGGTGTACCAGTGACATTTCTATAGTAATCAGTGCTATAAATATGCACTGTTACTGTAAAAATGACACTGGCAGGGAAGGGGTTAATTTTATTGGAGAGGGAGGGGTTAATGTATGCCTGGTGCTTACTGACGTGTGTGGGGGGAGGTGACTGAGTGACACAGGGACAGATGCTGAACACTGCAATCTGTCACTCCTTGTCACTTAGGAGATCCGCCCGCTCTGTTTACACAGGCGGGCGGATCTCCAAACTGGATTCCCCGACGATCAGGGGAAGAGCAGCGCCGCCGCTCCTCGAGCCACTTTGCCGCAGTACGGTCAACGTGACCGGTCGGCAAGTGGTTAAAATTGCGCACACCCGTGGAATGATCAATGAAAATCTCCATAGGCGACGCTCACGCACTGGTGATCGCGGCGATACCTCACGTGTGTGGTTTGAACAGTGATTTCATTCGCAACTTCCATATATGTTTTCTTTTGTGCGTTTTTTTTTAATTGTAACACAGGTTTTAAAAAAAAAAAAAATCTGATCACTTTTATTGCTGTCACAAGCAATGTAAACATCCCTTGTGACAGCAATATGCAGTGACAGGTACTCTTTATGGAGGGATCGGGGGTCTAAAAGACACCAAACCCCACCACTGCACTTCCATGTATTCAAAACGCCAAAAACTTCATTTTTGAATACATTCACTTCTTGAAACTGCCGCCTTTAGCAGCCGAGTAACCCGGATGTGACGCCATGGACGCCGCCTCCGGGTTACGTCATCGGAGACCCGATCGAAGCCGAATCCGGCTTAGATCGGGACTCCATCCAGCTGGCGGACGTGCATTTATATGTATTGTATTTGTTTTTATGGGGGATCGGCCGATTTTTTAAATTACATATGACCTTTTAGAATGGAGCACATGTCTGATACATACACATACAATCATATGTGCCCATTTACCCTCCAATTTAGATTGATCAATTGTTTTTATCGTACACATATTTCTCGGTCTTTGTATGGCACACAATCAATCTCTTTCTCACCCATACAATCAATTTACACAAACATGTTTATATACCTGATTCTTTTAAATATATTTGAGAAACATTTAAAAATTAAACTATTTCATAGTCCATACACTTATATAAATGGGTTGTTCAGGTATCAATATATATATTCACTAATTTTGCTCATCTTGTTTTTTTATTCAGATTTTGTTTTTTTTACATATATAATTTAATGAATAATTTACAATCTTCATATATACACATTTTTTATATTTTGGATTACAATTATACATAGTTTATATACACATATTTGCTTTTCACATATTTTTGTGTCAGCATCACCCACTTTATAATTTCACTAGCACCATATAGATGTTCCTATGGGTTCATATGCATCACCTGCAATTAGGTTAATGGTTAACCCTTTATATGCATCACCTGTTTTTAATTAACCACTTTACCACCAGAGGATTTTGCTGTCTTACGTCTGGGCCACTTTTTGCGATTCGGCGATGTGCGACTTTAACTGACAATTGCGCGGTCGTGCGACGCCATACTCAAACGAAATTTACGTCCTTTTTTTCCCACAAACAGAGCTTTCTTTTGGTGGTATTTGATCACCTGTGCGATTTATACTTTCTGTGCTATAAACAAAAAAAAAAAACGTACATTTTGAAAAAATAACAATATTTTTCAAATTTTTTTTATATGAAATTCCCCCCCAAAAAAATGTAAAAATCTAATTTTGTTTTTAATTTTTGGACAATTTGTTTTCTGCTACCTATGTTTGGTAAAAAAATCACAATAAGCGTATTTTGATTGGTTTGCGCAAAAGTTATTGCGTTTACTAACTAAGGTAAATATTTCTGTAATTTTTGGTATTTTTTTTTAACGAGTAATGGCGGCGATCTGCGATTTTTTTTTTTTTTTTTTTTTTTTTTTTTTGCGGGACTGCGACATTGCGGCGGACAGATCGGACCCTTGACTGACCAGTGACATTACTGCAGTAATCAGTGCTATATATATGCACTGTTACTGTAAAAATGACACTGGCAGGGAAGGGGTTAATTTTATTGGAGAGGGAGGGGTTAATGTATACCTGGTGCTTACTGACGTGTGTGGGGGGAGGGGACTGTGTGACACAAGGACAGATCCAGGGTTCAGCTATGCTGAACCCTGCAATCTGACCCTGCCTGTCACTTAGGAGATCTGCCCGCTTGTGTTTACACAAGTGGGCAGATCTCCACACTAGATCCCCGACGATCGGGGAAGAGCGGCGGCGATCGCCGCCGCTCCTCCCCTGGCCCGACTCCCGCTGTGACTGAATACAGCGGGAGCGAGCCGAGAAAGGGGAGTAGGTCTACGTCGCCAGACGATAACAGACCACTTTGCCGCAGTAGTGCTTGAGTGAGCAGATGGCAAGTGGTTAATTGTTAATTGATTATTGGATTTTTGTGTGTGTATATATTGGGATGTTATGTCCATTTTTCCTTTGTAATGATTAAGCACACAGTGTAGTGTGTAAAACACGTCTACCTTGTCACTATTGTCACGTTGGGATGTCCAGTCAATAAATCTGGATTTTGACTTCATCTGGAGTGCCGCCAATTCTTTCTTTTTTATTCGTATATCCACGGAGGCGAGCCGGGTCGTGCATCGGTGGGTGCCATCAGGCTTTTACAACACCTTAAGCAGTGAGTTATTTTCTTTTGATGTCGTTAGCCTTGCACTGCTGTACCAATAAATATAGCCTTATCGATAATTTGCATTTTTATTCTCGTGGGTGATTGTGTAGGAAGGGCCCCAGTGCGCTGCATTGCCCGGGCCCTTTAATTCTCATAAGATGGCACTGACTACAGGAAAACTGCCAGTCACTTACACCACTCTGGGCATCAGTACAAAGTATAGAAGGACACTTCTTGATCTGATGTCACCCAGCTCCGCCCTACGCGTGTCGTCACAGTATCGTGTGACTTCTTCACGGCATCATGTGCACAGGGTTAAAGCAGAGTTCCACTCAAAAGTGGAATTTCCGTTTTAAGTGGTCCTGACCCCCTGACATGCCACATTTGGCATGTCATTTTTTTTGGCGGGGGGAGCGGGTACCTAGTTTTGACAGGTACCCGCTCCCACTTCTGCTCAGGCTGCCTAGGCGACTCGGGCGGAAGTTCTCCTATCCCCCTCCCTCCCGGCAATCTTCTGGGAACGTCACAGGTCCCAGAAGATTGCCTGGCCAATCACGACACACAGCGCGACTCGCGCATGCCCAGTGTGCACCCAGCTGTGAACCCGTAAGCTGTCACAGCCGGGTGCCCACAGTAGTGATGCGCCGCGGGGAGAAGACGGAGAGAACCGAGGCTCCCCCCGGCCGCATCGCTGGACCATGGGACAGGTGAGTACGTGTTTATTAAAAGTCAGCAGCTCCACTTTTTGTAGCTGCTGACTTTTAATAAACACAAAAGCCAGTGGAACTCCGCTTTAAGTGAGTTTATCATTAGGTCGACATCCGGAGGTAAGGGCAATAATTGTATGGTGGTGGAAATCATGGAAGAGGTGGATAATGATGTAATGGCACATTATTGTGGAAGACTTACAGGAGGTGTGCACATGGGAGAAAAATTTGCATATTGTTCACAAAAGGAGCCTGAAATATATGGTTCTGATTGCACATACAGGGAGTTTGATCTTACACATTACACATGCGCATAGGTTTGTGACATTGTGTAAGTACACGTTAGGATTTTTAGAGACTCATGCAGGGCCGGCCTTAGGTGTTCAGGCGCCCTGTGCGAGCTAATCCTGTGGCTCCGCCCCCCCCCTGCCCCCCCAGTGCCCTGCACATTTTCTTGCACTTCATTTGACTTTTCTTTTTTATGATCACTAACACATTAGCCCCCCTTACATTAGAGACCCCCCCATGGAGCCCCTCTCACATCAGAAACCCCCCACAGAGGCCCCCTGACATCAGAGACCCCCCACGGAGCCCCCCTTACATTAAAGACCCCCCCGACAGGGCCCCCTTACATCAGAGACCCCCCACAGAGCCCCCTTACATCAGAGACCTTCACAGAGGCCCCCCTTACATCATAGACCCCCCCCGACAGAGCCCCCTTACATCAGAGACCCCCACACAGAGCCCCCTTACATAAAAGACCCCCCATACAGTGCCCCCTTACATCAGAGACCCCCCACACAGAGCCCCCTTACATCAAAGACCCCCCACACAGCGCCCCCTTACATCAAAGACCCTCCACACAGCGTCCCCTTACATCAGAGCCCCCCAAACAGAGCCCCCTTACATCAAAGACCCCCCACACAGCGTCCCCTTACATCAGAGCCCCCCCAAACAGAGCCCCCTTACACCAAAGACCCCCCACACAGCGCCCCCTTACATCAGAGTCCCCCACACAGAGCCCCCTTACATCAAAGACCCCAAACACAGCGCCCCCTTACATCAGAGACCCCCCACGGAGCCCCCCTTACATCAGAAACCCCCCACAGAGGCCCCCCTTACATCAGAGGAGAAGGGCGGGAGGAGGAGGAGAAGGGGCAGGAGGAGGAGGAGCTGACAATCTCTCCTCTGGCGTCCCTGGAGAGGAGGGATCCGTCAGTGGCGGTGGATCGGAGGGCGGCTGAGCTGTGTGTGATACATAGCTCAGACTGCAGCTATAGAAGACACACACAGGCACAGCCGCACAGCGGGAGGTAAGTGGCGGCAGCAGCCTGTGTTAACCCTCTCCAGGCCGCGGTCGTCGCTTACCTCCCGCTGTGCGGCCTGATCATGTGCGAGCTGTGATGGCCGCACGGCGCCCCTGTTGCCCATGGCGCCCCGTGCGGCCGCACAGCTCGCACACCCCAAAAGCCGGCCCTGGACTCATGCACAAGGATTTATTTATCCCGGTACCCGATTTTCTCACCTTGAATTACCTGTGATAGATTTGCACTGCTATGACAGATTTTCTCATTGTTTTTATTCCTTGTTGTGTACTACTGTTATTATCCTATTATGTAATAAATATTATGTTTATATACTGCAACTCTACACCATTCATTTCTGCCCTAAAAGTCCCAACTAGGGGGTCTATTTTTTTTCTCTTGTATGCTCTTCTTTAGGGATGTCGCAGTTAGTCCATTGGACACTCATACTGTACATTGAGCTTTTTATTCCTTTTTTGTCAAGGATTGATTTTTATTGCCATATGCATTCTGGTAAAATTTAGATTTAATGCACGTGTGTTGGTGTTATTAAGCAGTGTGGCATTCTTATAAACACTTTGCCCATATAGTAGGTGGATGGTCATGTCTGCACAGATATTTGCTCATAAGGTGTATTGTGTAATGTTATTGTTTTTATTATTCTATGTGCTGTAAAAAAAAAAAGAAATAACTGTATGCATTAGCTGCACCTTATTTTATTGGTGTGGTCCCGGCATAGCTACAGTACAACAAACCCGTTCTGTAAATGTTAAGAATAATCTTGCTTATGAAGAATTGGTGCCTCAAGAAGTCACATGGACATTACATATCACATGGAATAATGTAATGTTTATCACATGGGCTCAGGAGATGCTGCCTCAGTAAATCATATAATGAAGAACAGCTTTGTCCACAGCAATGAAGAACATCTGTTGGTTCTCTTGGAGTTTCTGTATTCTAAATACTTTTTGCATGAAAAAAATAAAAGCCCTAAGTACAAAGAAACTAAATTCAAATTGGCCAAGCCAAGATTTTCTTGATACAAAATTATGGAAGGAAAATAATCTGGATTTTTAGGGCACCATATCAACCATACATAGTTAAATAGTAGATGAGGTTGAATAAAGACTATAGTCCATCCAGTTCAACCTGTGTAGGTGTGTGTGGACGCAATCATCTCACATACTCCTGAATGTTCTGATCCTTGAGATGTACGTCTAAAGGCCCGTACACACGTACCGATCGTCGTCATACAAACGTCGGCGGACGAAAGATCTGCCGATTGTACGCTTGTTAGTATGGTGCCTCCGACAGCTGTCTGCACACATTCTGCGGACAAGAGTCTTTCTTGCAAACATAAAAATTTTTGTATGCCGACACCAGAACGGACGATTGTTCGCCAGTCAGTACAGAAATCAGCCGACAGACCGCAGATTTGCAAGACTGGGCATGCTCAGAAAAGAAAAAACACAGGGAAAGTTAACCATTACATGACATCACTTCTGCAGTCAGCTGAAGTCGGCGGACAAAATTCTTGTGCTGTCTTTGCACTTTTCAACAGACATCGACATCCCGGGGAGAAAAGACGAACGTTTGTATGACGACGATCGGTACGTGTGTACGGGGCTTTAGGGCTCTTTCACATGGCCGCTCCACTTGTCTGCTAATCATCCTATTTTTTTGCGGATGATATGCGGACATAAGTCATATGTATAATGTATAATGTAAGTCAATGGCATTGCGGATGTCATCGGAATACCATCCGCTGACATCCGATTTTCTTCCTTTCGGTTCTGTTCCCTTTTTTTGGAACGGAACAGAACCCTATTTTTTCTCCGTGTAAAAAAACGGAAAGGAAGGAAAATCGGATGTCAGCGGTGTCATCCACTGACATCCGCAATGCCATAGACTTACATTATGTCCGCATATCATCCGCAAACGGATGGGATGATATGCGGACACACGGAGCGGATGACACAAGTGTCATCCGCTCCGTGAAAAAAAAAAAGTCCCGCAGCGTATAAGAACAGCGGAGCGGCCGTGTGAAAGAGCCCTAAGAGTCTTTTAAAAGTAGCCATACTCCCTGCAGTTACTACCATTTGTGGTAGAGAATTCCACAATCTTGTTGCCCTTACTGTAAAAAACCCCCTGCGCTGCCTAAGGTTAAATCTCTTCTACTCTAATCACATTATATGGCCACGTGTCCTCATGCATTCGATGCGACTGATCAGTTTTTTTTCTATGCTGAGATCATTGTCCCCTCTCAGGCATCTCCTTTCCAGGGAGAATAAATCAAGCGATTGTAAACGCTCTTCATAATTAAGATCCTCCAATCCCCTAATCCAGGCATGTCCAACCTGCGGCCCGAAGATCCGCAGGCAATGCGGCCCACTGCCCCCTGACAATTTTTTTTTTTGCTAGGGAGGAAGGAAGTCAGGTCGAGAGGTGGGAGGCGAGAATGTGCAGTGTTTCTGACTCCTACCACCATGACCACTTCAAATCACTGAATCACTGAAGTGGTAATGGTGGTTTATTATCTCTCAGAAGAAGTAAACTTCTGTATACTGATTCCATTTTATTTGAACATCCTCTAGTTGTGCTAAATTAGTGCGGGGGGCGTGGCGGCGTGGGAAGGGTGCGGCAATATTTTATTACTTATATACCTTAACTATAGTATATATTTTATATGCGGCCCGAGAAAATTTCTCCACACTCAATGTGGCCCAGAGAAGCCAAAAGGTTGGACACCCATGCCCTAATCACTTTAGTTGCTCTCCTCTGGACTCTCTCCAGCTCCAACACATCCCTCCTGAGGACTGGTGACCAGAACTGGACAGTATACTCCAGATGCAGTTGGACCAGAGTTTTATAAAGTGGTAGGATTATAGCTTTATCTCTGGAACACTGTATATCCCCTTCCTTATGCAAGCTAATATTCTGCCAGCTTTGGCAGCTGCAGCTTGACATTGCATGCTATTGCTAAGTCTATCTTCTACTAAGACTCCCAGATCTTTCTCCATTTTTGATTCCCCCATGTAAGATGTATTCTTGTAATAATCATTTTATTCATGTATCATAAAATACATCCGATCCTATATAAAATACCCAGATAAAAGAAAACCTCATGGGGTATGTTTGTACAATTATTATTATTACTATTATTAGTATTATTATAATACAGGATTTAGGTAGTGCCAACAGTTTACAGAGCACTTTACAACAAAAGGGCAGAAAGTACAATTACAATACAATACAGGAGGAATCAGAGGGTCCTACTCATTAGAGCTTACCCTCTAGAAGAGAGGGTCAAAAGATACAAAATGTAATAACTGTGGAGGATGAGCTGATGGAGAAAATAAATGTACAGTTGTTAAGTGCGGGCCCGGATAGGCTTCTCTGAAGAGATGAGTTTTCATGGATCATCTGAAACTGGACAGAGTAGGGGATAGTCAGACAGATTGGGGTAGAGAGTTCCTGAGGATGGGAGAGGCTCCTGGGAAGTCCTGGAAGCAAGCACTGGAGGAGGTGACAAGAGAGTTCAAGAGCAGGAGGTCTTGGGAGGAACGAAGAGAACGATTGGGTTGGTATTTTTTAGACCAGGTTAGTGATGTAGCTGGGGGCTGAATTGTGGATGGCTTTGTAAAATGTTAGTATCTTGAATTTAATTTGTTGGGTGAGTGGAAGCCAGTGGAGGGATTGTCAGAGAGGAGTTGGAGGCGCTGAGCTGTTTGTAAGCTGGATGGGATGAGCCTGGAAGAAGCATTCATGATGGACTGAAGGGGGAATAGCCCTTTCAAATGTTTAGCATTGCATTTATAGACCACCTCCTATCTTTTAACCACTTGCCGTCCACCCTATAGCTGAATGACGACTACAGCTCAGACAGCTAGTTCTGGGAGACCGTCATATGATTGCCTCCCATGACTGTGCCCGCCGTGGGGCGTGGGCAGTGCACTCTGTGATCACAGTGTCTGGATAACACTGCTAATCACAGATTGAGATAAAGAGCCAAATTGCGGCTCTTTACTATGTGATCAGCTGTGTCCAATCACAGCTGATCATCGATGTAAATAGAAGTCGGTTATCGGCGCTCCTTTCCCTATGCTGAGAGCCAGGGGAGGACTGGCAGCCTTGGGCCTGGGGGGCAAGTCCAGTCAAGTGGCCCATTGAACCACCGAGCTCACCATCTATGCCCACCTGGTTTATAACGGATATTGATGTTATAAAGCAAGACAAATATGATACAATGTGGTAACATAATTTAATGTTAATAGCAACAAAGGAGGTTTAACAAAAATAATGCATCAATGCAGCCTCACCAGTGCCCATCAGTCCAGCCTCATCAGTGCCCATTAATGCAGCCTCACCAGTGCCCATCAGTCCAGCCTCATCAGTGCCCATTAATGCAGCCTCACCTGTGCCCATCAAGGCATCCTGATCATTGCCCATCAATGCAACCTGACCAGTGCCCATCAATGCAACCTGACCAGTGCCCATCAATGCAGCCTGATCAGTGCCCATCAATGCAACCTGACCAGTGCCCATCAATTCAGCCTCACCAGTGTCCATCAATGCAGCCTCTCTAGTGCCCATAAATGCAGCCTCACCAGTGCAGCCTTATCAGTTCCCATCAATGCAGCCTGATCAGTACCCATCAATGCAGCCTCACCAGTGCCCATCAATGCAACCTGATCAGTGTCCATCAGCTCAGCCTCATCAGTGAAAGAAGATTATTGGTGAACCCAACAAAAACTGCGCAAAATGAATGTGATGTATAAATAAATAAACACTACTCATATCTATAAATGTGTTTAGGGTGAAATTGCTTCCACTCTGCGAGCTGCAAAATCAACGTGAATAACGTGACAAATGAAAAAGTGAAAAAATGTGGCGCTCAACAGTTTGATAAAACACAAAGTAAATTATTCCAATGTGCAAATGTTCGTGCAAAAAAACTGTTTCTAGTGTCCAAAAAAAAAAAAGGGTTAAGCAAACAGTCAATGATGGAAACACAGACTTGATAGGAGTGAATCTCAAAAAAGCCTCCACCTCCACACGATCACCCAGTGAAATGTATAGGTACCGCTTACCAAAACCACTGGACCCCTTAGTTATAGGGGGTCAAACATGCTTATTGATCCATATCAGATCCGACCTTGCACATCCCCCTCTCACACAGGCGAGATAGGAGCCGCCGCTCCACGCCTGCGTTCCTTAGACCCTTAGATTGGGAACGTGAGACCGTAAACTTCCGGGTCTAAGGAACGCAGGCGTGGAGCTGGGTCTCCTATCCACAGCAAACTGAAAATGATCCTTTGATGAGTAATACTGCACCATGAGAGCCTGTTTGTCATTTCTCTCCATCTATGACTTGGTTCTTTAATGCTCCATTGATTTGGCTACACACTGTCGCCTGTGTGAGAGGGGGATGTGCAAGGTCGGATCTGATGTGGATCAATAAGCGTGTTTGACCCCCTATAACTAAGGGGTCCAGTGGTTCTGGTAAGCGGTATCTATACATTTCACTGGGTGATCGTGTGGAGGTGGAGGCTTTTTTGAGATTCACTCCTATCAAGTCTGTGTTTCCATCATTGGCTGTTTGCTTAACCCTTTTTTTTTTTTGGACACTAGAAACTGTTTTTTTGCACGAACGTTTGCACATTGGAATAATTTATTTTGTGTTTTATCAAGCTGTTGAGAGCCACATTTTTTCACTTTTTCAGCCTCATCAGTGTCCACCAGTGCAGCCTCATCAGTTTCCATCCATGCAGCCTCATCAGTCCCCATCAACGCAGCACCACCAGTGTCCATCAGTGCAGCCTCATCAGTGCAGCCTGATCATTGCCCATCAATGCAGCCTCACCAGTGCATATAAGCTCAGTGCAGCTTGATCAGTGCCACCTATCAGTGTCCATCATTGCCACCTACTAGTGCTGCATATCAATCCAGCTTATTTATAGCTCCTGATCAGTGCTTACCATTGCCGCCACATTCTCTGCCCTGCTGACCCCGTCCTATGTCCCACTGACCCCCATCCTCTGCCCTCATGTCCCAGGGTCTGATAAGGAAGCCGCAGCCATTCATTGTGAACAGCTGTGGCTTCCTCATCAGACCCTGAGACAAGAACAGTATACTGTGGCTGGGGTGGGATACATTTAGATGGGGGTGCCCGATTTAAATCTTGCCTAGGGTAGCACAAAAATAAAATACACCACTGGACACTGATGCAGTAGTGACTAGTGGCAGTCATTAACCCCTTTGTGCTGCATTAGTTGTACCAGTGTCAGTGTTTATTAACCATTTCATGCTGCACAATACAGGGGTTAATTAACACTGACACTGGTGCCACTGTCACTAATGCAGCACAAAGGGGTTAATTAACTGTCACTGGTCACTAATGCATTAGTGGCCATTGGCAGTACATTAACCCCCTCCATGCTGCATTTTACAAACCGCATTGTAAATTAACTCCTCGCCTCAATGAGTTAATCACTTGAGCCATTTCACACATCTACAACACTGACATAACATTGCCTTATGTAAGGTGTATTATCAGCCTGAGCAGCCTCTGAAAACTCACTATTCCACAGGGCTTCACTGGGCTGGCTCCTCGCAGTTCCTTGCAGAAGCACTCTCCTCCGTCCTTTCTTCCCGCCTCCTGGCCTCTGGATGACATCACACTCGGCCGGGACTAGAAAGCATCTGTTGGGTGGAGATCACTCCGCCTGACAGGGAAATGACTGGACTCACCAGTCAAAAAGGCCACTCGCTCCGCACCGATTCCACCCCTGCAGACAGGCATGACACCCGCCAGCCACCGCTACATTATAGTATACTTGCAGAGTTGCAGCAGAGCAGTGATGCTCCGCAAGTATAACACAATGTAGCGGCGGCCGGCGGGTGTCATGCCTGTCTGCAGGGGTGGAATCGGTGCGGAGCGAGTGGCCTTTTTAGGAAGCATCAGAGCGGCCTGGAGGGCAATCGCCTCCCTGCCTCCCGGCCCAGTCCGCCTCTGCTGAGAGCATGAGGAGAGAAGAAGGGAGACGATAACCAAGTTCTCTAAAAGAGAAATCTACACTGATAATCAGTGCCCACCAGTGCTGCCAATCAGTTCTCATTAGTGCTGCCAATCAGTGCCCACCAGTGCCTCATCATCAGTGTCACCTATTAGTGCCACTTACCAGTGACCATCAGTGTTGCCTACCAGTGCCCATTAGTGCCACCTATCAGTGCCCATCAGTGCCACCTATCAGTGCAGCCTCATCAGTGCCTCCTCATCAGTGTCGCCTATTAGTGCCGCTTACCAGTGCCAATCAGTGTTGCCTACCATTAGTGCCACCAATCAGTGTCCATCAGTGCTACCTATCAGTGCAGCCTCATCAGTGCCCACCAGTACAACCTATCAGTGCCCATCAGTGCCCATTAGTGCAGCCTCATTAGTGCACATCAGTGAAGGAGAAAAATTACCTGTTTACAAAGAAATGACGAAAAAACTATTACCTGTTTAAAACAAAAATTTTCAACATTTTCGGTCTTTTTTTATTTATTTATTGAGCAAAAAATAAAAAACCCAGTTGTGTTTAAATACCACAAAAAAAAAGCTCTATTTGTGTGAAAAAAATTGATAAAACTTTTTGTTTGAGTACAGTTTTGCGTGACCGCACAATTGTCATTCAAAGTGTAACAGTGCTGAAAGCTGAAAATTGGCCTGGGCAAGAAGAGGTGAAAATGCACAGTAGGGTGAATAACCCCACTGGCAGGCACAATGGCAGCATTTTAAATGCTTGTTTAGACTTGCAGGTGTGTGTGTGGGGAGGGGGGGGGTTAAAAACATGCAGTTGGGAGCTGCATTTTTACCGCCACCTCTCAAGCTTTAAAGGCAGTGGATGGGGATGTGAACATGCCTTGCAACATGCTTTTCTTCACAGCAAAAATGATCCCCCCCCCCCATCGCATATAGTGGGCTGTACCACTGCTGACCCATTCAGGTAGTTGTGGTATGGTGGGGTGGCATTTAGAGGGTCAAATCCTCCTCACTGCCTGTCAAACACTTCTAAAAAGCACTACAACCATATATTTAAATTCAGAGATGCCACATGTCTAAACATAGCCTCAGTGTACTTGCAATTACATGCATTTACACGCGCTTAGAGTCTCTAATCTGCCCTTGGAGACACAGGCATACATCATCCCCCCCCCCCCCCCCCACCATCGTGGCCAGGCAGGCTGCTTGCTTGGATAAGGGTCTGGTATGGATATTGGGGGGGGGGGGGGGACCCAGGGGACCCACGCCATTTTTTTCATGTTTTTATATCTGTATTGCCGGGAGCCGACAATACATTACAGCCGCGAGCAAGTTTAAATGACATTTTTTCCTTTAGAAATGTCAGTATTGCTGCAACGGCTACATACATCGTACAAATGCGCCACTTTACAGGCACACTAAGGGGGGCCCCGGCACGATATTTAAAGGAATTTTTCATTTTTATTGTTTCACTTTAAGCATTATTAAAATCACTGCTCCTGTAAAAACGATCATTTAAAATATTTTTTTTGCATTGATACATGTCCTCCAGGGCAGTACCCAGGTCCCCATACACATTTTATGGCAATAACTTGCATATAAGCCTTTATAATAAGGTGAGTAGTGCAACACTGTTGGGGACTAACAAAGGGGGTAAACTGCCACATATAGCTAGTCTCTCTTGAAGACAGCTGTGTGCTTAAAGCGGAGTTCCACCCTGAAATTTTTTTTTCACCGTCCGCAGGGAGGTGAGCGTCATCGATCCCAGGAGTCAATGCGCCTGCACCGGAGTCACTCGTCACTTCCGGTGCAGGCGCGTCATTCCCTGTTGAACAGCTTCTGGGCATGCCCAGAAGCTGTGCAGGAATGACGCGCCTGCACCGGAAGTGACGAGCAGGGCATTCTGGGATTCCGACGTCACCGAAGAGGACACCAAAGAGGACGCTCCGGGTTCAGCTGCTCACACTTGAGATGGCAGCGCTGGACAAGACATTTTCAAGGTAAGTATTTCTTCTAAAAGGTAAGTGAAACAGGGGACAGTTCAGAGGCTATCGTTGCTTAAATGCACAAGCCCTGACTGTCCCGGGGGTATCTTTATCTAAAAATAATTTCAGTCAGCCAGGTGGCCTGTTGAAGAGTCAGTTGAGTAGATTGATGTAGAGGTTCAGTTGCAACCAGGAGGGCTGGCAGGGCCTGAAGAGGTGGTGCTGGGATCAGTGATCACAAATGAAATGGAGGAGGGAGTTACAAGCTGTGTCACTGTAACATAAATGTAAAATTAGGGTAGTTGTGCCTTAGCGAGATATGAAGTGATCTGTAAAAATAGTATAATATGGTATTCCGTACTCAGTCGTACACATACGTCCTGTTATTATCATTTGAGAAGGACAGGGGCATTCTCTAGGATGGAGGTGACACCGGGATGCCAATTAGAGTCTCCCTTGCAAGTGAACAAAAGTTGTCACCTTCCTGAAGCCTCAAAGAGAGCTGCTGGTCATCTCGGTTGCGGGGATCCGCAGGGGGGCGACGATAGGCGCCAAACAGTCTGCAAGCTCTGATTGGCATCATCAGATTAAAGGAATGTGTTTTATCTCTCATAATAGGTAAAATATTAGTGGCAGAGAGATGAAAATAATTCCTTCTTATGGCTCACGTGTTGGGCTACAAATACATGTAAATCTGTAATTGTAGCGTGTGTGGACTCCTAGAGAAACGCACAAAACTGTTATATGGCGCCTGATTCGATCGTGACAGTCACTCCATCTGTACTACTGTTAAGGGACTGTGTGTTTCTGCCTGTAATGGGCTGTTCCTTAACTGACAAGTTCCTTCAGGAGTGTACCAGCAGAGCTGTGCTGTAACAAATTATGTGCAGGAAGTAAGAGGAGAAGAGACTGTATGTAAACGCACAGTAACTCACAAAATTGAGTACATATCTTAAATTTTTGTAAATATTTTATTATCACTTTTCATGTGACAACACTAAGGGCTCTTTCACACGGGCGATCCGATCAGATCCGCCTGTCAGTTTTTTAGGCGGATCTGATCGGATCCACCATGCAGCTCTATGGGGCAGCGGGTGTCAGCAGAGACACCTCCGCTGACACCCGCTGCCATCCGTATCCGATCCTGTCCGTGAAATCTGGACGGATGGAAACCCTATTTTTCCATCCGTTCAGTAATCGGATCGGATCTGATGAGAGCGGACAGGCGGTTCGCTCTCATCCGATCCCCCATAGAGGGCAGCGGGGGCTGAGACACCTCCCTCTCCGCTCTGCAAGCGGAGACGGAGCTGTCATCCTCCGGCTCAGCGGGGATCGCGGATCGATCCTCGCTGAGCAACACGGATCCGCCTACGGAGGCGGACCGTGTGAAAGAGCCCTAAAGAAATGACACTTTGCTACAATGTAAAGTAGTGAGTGTACAGCTTGTATAACAGTGTAAATTTACTGTCCCCTCAAAATAACTCCACACAGAGCCATTCATTTCTAAACCGCTGGAAACAAAAGTGAGTACACCCCTAAGTGAAAATGTCAAAATTGGGCCCAAGTGTCAATATTTTGTGTGGCCACCATTATTTTCCAGCACTGCCTTAACCCTCTTGGGCATGGAGTTCGCCAGAGCTTCACACCAGCAGGAGGAAGGAGGTCCTGATTCCTCTATATAGGTTTTTATATCACTAGAGGGGTCACTGCCAGGAGGAAGGAGGTCCTGATTTCTTTATATAGATCATTATTTTTCACTAGAGGGATCACATATGGGAGGAAGGAGGTCCTGATTTCTTTATATAGATCTTTAGTTATCATTAGAGAGATCACCAGCAGGAGGAATGAGGTCCTGATTCCTCTTTATAGATCAATATGTCACTAGAGGAATCACCAGCAGGAGGAAGGAGATCCTGATTCATCTATATGAATCTTTATATCACTAGAGGGGTCACCGGCAGGAGGAAGGAGGTCCTGATCCTTCTGTAAAGATCTTTATATCACTAGAGGGTTTACCAGCAGGAGGAAGGATGTCCTGATTCCTCTATATAGATCGTTATATCACTAGAGGGATCACCAGCAGGAGAAAGGAGGTCCTAATTCTTCTTTATAGATATTTATATCACTATTGGGATCAACAGCAGGAGGAAGAACGTCCTGTTTGTCTTATATAGATCGTCATATCAATAGAGGGGTTGCCGACAGGAGGAAGGTCCTGATTCCTCTATATAGATCTTTATATCACTGGAGGGATCACCAGCAGGAGGAAGTTGGTCATGATTGATTTTTCTATATGGATCTTTATATCCCTAGAGGGATCACCAGCAGAAGGAAGGAGGTCCTGATTACTCTATATGGATCTTTATATCACTAGAGGGATCACCAGCAGGAGGGAGGAGGTCCTGATTCCTCTATGTAGATCTTTATATTACTAGAGAGATGACTAGCAGGAGGAAGGAGGACCTGATTCTTCTATATAGCTCATTATATGACTAGAGGGATCACCAGCAGGAGGAAGGAGGTCCTCATTACTCTATATAGATCTTTAGTTATCACTAGTAGGGTAGCCAGCAGGATGAAGGAGGTCCTGATTCCTCTATAATATAGATCTTTAGTTATCACTAGAAGGGTCACCAGCAGGATGAAGGAGGTCCTGATTCCTCTATATAGATCTTTAGTTAGACCTTACATAGAATACTGTGCCCAGTTCTTGAGACCTAACTTACAAAAATATATTGATAAGAAGAATGGGTTTAGAGATGGGCAACAAAAATGGTGAAAGGTTTGGAGGATAAAACATATCAGGAGAGACTTCAGGAACTTAATATGCACAATCTGGAGGAAAGAAGGGAAAGGGGGGACATGATTGCAACCTTTGAATACATGAAGGGTGTGAAAAAGGTTCAGGAGGGCAGTATCTTCGACCAGAAGTCAAGATCAAGAACATGGGGGTCATGACTTCAAACTAGCAGAACGTAAGCTCAAAACTAGTATTAGAAAGCATTGTTTTACTGAAAGAGTAGTTGATATTTGGAATAGACTTCCTGTAGAGGTAGTGGGTCAGTCAACAGCAATTAAAGATCTAGGCCAGTGATGGTGAACCTTGGCACCCCAAATGTTTTGGAACTACATTTCCCATGATGCTCATGCACTCTGCAGTGTAGTTGAGCATATATATAAAAAAGAAAAAAAAAAACGGTGCAGACTTGATGGACCCTTTGTTCTTTTTTTGGCATCAATCTTCTTCAGTATCAACCTGGGTGTGTCAGAGACAGTGGTGCTATTGCTAATTACAGAGTCGTGGGCTCTGGGAACAGGGGACTTGAGAAAACAGTGAATCCTTCGGGGTAAACGCCTCACTATCACATGCCGATGTTGCAGAACTGCATCCAGGCGTTAGGATTTGTTTTACCTTCTGTCATGAAGGGGTTAAGGGGAAAACGTGACAAAATACTCCTCTCAGTAAGCCTGGTCCTGTGTGCACAGGCTGGTCTTTATTCATCATGGATATCTGTTATCCATGCTTCCTGCTCCTAGTGGATGTGAACAGCAGATGTCCTCCTCACCCCTCCTTCCTCTCATACTAATGTCTGCAAAATGAAAGTGAAAATAACACACACTCCTTGAACTTCGCACTACGCCCAAATCCCAGAAAATGTCCGCCGTTAAGGTGTTGTTCCTGATCCTTTTATGGCAGATGTGTAAGTAGAATCTTTATTACTAGAATAAGGAATCTTTATATAACGTGTTATCTATTGGTAGGGATCACTGAGCATGTTGTGTATTGCTGTCTTCTGTAGAGATTGCTGTGTTGGGCCTCCTCTATTCAAACAAATGCTAATTATCAGATTTCAATTGCTGGTTGGTAAATATCTATATAAATACAGATATATAATGGATAGATACTATGGGGGTCAGCGTCATGTGCATCGTATGGGATCATGTGTTGTAGAATATATACACGGAGTATGACGAGCCTGATTCATCTCATTTGCCCCGGGTTGTTAGTGATTGATGTAGTAACACTGTACTTGAAAACAGGTTTTCCCGCTTTCTATGTACTGCAGAGCTAGAAGGACATGACCTGCTGTTCAGGACATGCTGGGAGCTGTAGTCCCTCTGCAGTTTTTAGGAAGCAGTCCTGTGTTGTAAACTTTCCTAAAGTGCAACTGAGAGCTACTCCAACAGGCTTTGATTGTATTATCCAATCCACGTGCCATGCCATCAAAATAATCAGATTGGCAAACAATCAAATAGGCATAACTTCACGGCGTAATGTCAACCCAATTAAACATATTACTAAACCCAGGACTCAGCATTCACTATATATGATCTCCCACAGTACACGGAACATGGAAATTTAATTATTTTAATCAGGGCTTTTTTTCTCAGAGAATAGGTGCAGGAACCCCCCTCTTCTGATTCTTGTCTATGCCCCCCACCCACCTCCGAGCACCGTCCCTTGGTTTCACCCCCTACCCACCTCCTAGGGTCACCCCTTTTAGAGAATACAGAACCAAGTATCATTTTGTGGTGCTAAATAATTTGTATGGAATTTGTTATTGATAACAAGTATAGCAATAAAATAGATCCCCTGCAGCCAGCAACAATAGATCCCCACACAACAATGGACTCCAACCCAGCAAAAATAGATCCCCTGCAGCAACAATTATTATTATTATACAGGATTTATATAGCGCCAACAGTTTACGCAGCGCTTAACAAAATGAAGGCAGACATTACCGTTACACTACAATTTGGAACAAAAGGAATCAGAGGGCCCTGCTCGTTAGAGCTTACAATGGATTGCACCCCAGCAACAATAGACCCCACACAACAATAGACCCAACCCCAGCAACAATAGATCCCTCACAGAACAATAGACTCCGCGCACAGCAACAATGGATCCCATCCCAGCAACAATAGACCAAACACAACAATAGACCCCCACACAGCAACAATGGATCCCATCCCAGCAACAATAGACCACACACAACAATAGACCCCCACACAGCAACAATGGACCACCCACAACAATAGTCCCAACCCCAGCAACAATAGATCCCTCACAGAACAATAGAACCCCCCCGACCCCCACACACACACAGCAACAATGGATCCTACCCCAGCAACAATAGACCCCACACAACAATAGACTCTCACACAGCAGCAATGGACCACCCACAACAAAATACCACGCCCAGAAATAAATGATCCCCTCCAGCAACATTAAACCCCCCTCAGCAGCAACAACAGATCTCCCAATAGACCCTCCAGCAATAGGTCAATAGACCTTCTAGCAGCCAGAAACAATAGACCACTCCCTTAACTGTAGATCCCTACCAGCAACATAAGACCCCCAGCAACAATAGATCCCCTACCACCAACAATAGACTAACACAAAAACAGATCCCTACCAGTGACAATAGATCCCCCAGTAGCCAGCATCAATAGACAATCTCCAGCACATCCCACACCCCTGGAGGTGCTGGAACTGTGTTGCCCTACATTCCCACTGAAAAAAAAAAGCCCTTATTTTAGTATATTTAAACTGCTAAGTACCTTTTCTCATCAGCAGTATATAGCAGCCTTGTGACTTCTATCAGTGTCTGCTTAAAGCTTGTACTGTAGGAGGAGTTTTCATTCTCCTCTGACTGTCCTTTGAGGCTACAGCACCCTTGACCCTCTGTCTGGACAGTGTTGATTGGCCCTGTGCTGATCACATGCACTCTCCCAAGAAAAAAAAAAACTCTCTAGCAATACACACCAAACTAAGCATGTGCAGAGTGCCCCCAAGGCTCTGTTCTATCAGGAGATGGATTAGGGATAGTGGAAGAAGGGGAGGATCAGAGAAGACAAGATCAAACACACTTTTTACACATGCCCAGAATTAACCCCTTAGGTTCCACAGTGAGTATAACAAGCATGCTTTACTGCGATTACCCACTGTTGTGGGTTTAGTAACAGTTTAAATACGATTTGATCAAACTGAGTTAGGTGACCAGGCTACATCTCTGCTTTTTAAATCACCCAATTGGTCTTCTTCAGGGTCTGGAGTCAGCAGGGATGATGTGAAGGGAAGTTAATTTGACCCATCGCTTACTCCTGACATCTGTCATGTACTGGGATTGTATATTAACATGCCATGTGCTACCATGAGTAAAGAATTGGGAAAAAGATTCTAGTCGGCAGAAGGGA
Source organism: Pelophylax lessonae (assembly GCF_965119305.1). Taxonomy (NCBI): domain Eukaryota; kingdom Metazoa; phylum Chordata; class Amphibia; order Anura; family Ranidae; genus Pelophylax; species Pelophylax lessonae. The sequence goes on from NC_138773.1 coordinate 38,362,486, forward strand.
CATACAGAGTCTGTTCCACCATAAAAACCGACCTGCTAACAACTTCCGAAAAATTAACTTACAGCGGAAGTCCGGCCAAAACCTAACTGAGCTAAAAGGGTAACTCCACTTTCATGGGAAAAAATAGCAAATAAAAAAAAATATATATATATATATATATATATATATGGCATATAAAATTGTGACACAAGGCATATTATAAATGATTGTTACCACCTTACAGGTTACACTGGGATGATGCCTCCTCCCTGCCTTCCCAGGCTCCTCCTTCCCACTGGTGCATCCCCGATCATCTGTGTGGTCTAAGAAACTGGAAAAAATTAGTATTTAGTGACTTCTGGTTTCGCCAAGATGTAAACCAACCATTACTGGCTCGGGAAAGCATCTGATCAAACTGATCTTGGTTTGATCTGATGCTTTTAAGGGCAGAGGAGAGATCTGGGGTCTAAAGATCCCAGATTACTCAGTAAAGAGTACATGCCATGGCCCATGCTATCACAAAGAATGTTGTTCATCCCTTGTGATAGCAATAAAGCTGATTAAAAGACTAATAATGAATTAAAGAGAGTACAAAAAAAAAAAAAATCAAACAAATAATAACCTTTTTTTTATAGCGTCCCTGCTGCTTTGGACACAGGGGTAAAAGAGCGTGCCTGATATGGACCTTAGGGGACGTGCGCACGTGGGAGGACCTCCATGGACATCCTCCCAGAACTGGAAAGCCATGCTTTAGCCATCTTTCAGCTATAACGCAGTTGGGAAATTCCACCCAAACAAGCGTTGCATGCTTTGCGCCAATTCTGCCAGCAAATCTAAATCGCTAGAGGCGAACAAGGCCTTATCCTTCAATAGTTGATTGTTTCAGAGATTCTTGGGTAATTTTAACCATTAAAATACACTCACATGAGATAAATCACGTGCAGGAAGTCTGTGCTGGTGGTAAAAATTTGCTGGCTTTCTTCTTTTTGGTTTCTGTTTTGAGTCAATCAGAGTGAAAGTATAACTAAAGGCAATTTTTTTTTTTTTTCGTTTTGCATAGAATGGAGAGGAAACACCTATCTGTTTTTATTGCTGTCAGTGCCCCCTTTAGGGAGATTCCCTCTCTCTATCTGTCCGGTTTACCGTTATTACTGAGAGTAAAATTAAAAGAAAATCACAAATTTTGGGTTGTCACAAGCAAAGGATGAGAGTGGAAATCCTCCAATGGGGAAACTATTTCCAGGAATTCCCTTATACTAGTGTAGCTCTCTTGTCCTAAACAGGGCTGCTAATAAATTTAGCTGTGCTAGGTGGTAGCTAGCCTGGCTAATTTGTAGTCTTTGTGATCATTGGATTTCCCTCCTAAGCCTGGTTTAGCTGTGGTTTCTCCATTTTGTCAATAGTTGGCACTGTTACCTTTGGCATTAGTGTGATGAATTACAGTGAGTCTAGGTTATGGATATGTATACTTTTCTCAGCCAATCATACGGGTCACTGAGCATGCTGGGAGAAGGTGTTTATTTGGAGGAAGTCAGGTGGTCTTGGTCCTTTCTACCCAGACTGCTGTCTGGGTGGGTGTGTGAGGAACAGCTGCTGCTGGGTAGGCCTAAATCCTGAGGCCTAGCCATATGCTCAAGGCTTTGCAAGGGAAAGCCTGCTCACTACCTGGAGGCAATACTGAGAAGGATGGAATTGTGAGGAAGTACCATAGGTGACTCTTCATGAGCCGGGTCTATGAAGTGGCTGGGAAAACTTCAAGATAGAACTCATCCAAGAGAATTTCGTACAATGCTGTGAGTTGAATATTGTTGCTATAGGTGACAGCGTATGCTACAAAGTACAGATTGCTGGTTCCAGCTTAAAGGCTCTTTTTCTCTACTATTGTATACCTTCTCTACATTTTTTTGTGTAAGGAGTCTGCCGATCCACTGTTTTTGACTAAGGGTGTCCTGTGCCCTACCCCTCTCGCCCACATTTTTCCTGTTGTGAGAAATATACTTCTCTTTGTTCAAGCATAAAAGTGACTGGCACCCATCTTTATATCTTGTACACCACCCACCATGCCTGGTAACCTGCACCCTGAGGAGGAATGTCGGCCCTCCCTGTCTCTGGGGCGTCACCACCAGGCCTCTGGAGGTTGGGGGGGCACCACACTGAAGAGATTTCCTGTCTTGGCTATGACACAGGAAGTGAAGGGGAATCTCCTCAATGGGGACACAGATAGGGAAAAAAACTGAAAAAAATAGTCTCAATGTAAGGCCGGTATAATCACCAGCAACAGGATCAGTAGAGAGACTTCTCCCTTCCTTTTTGGATGAAATGCTGCAGAATCTCGCTCGCCGCCAGTGAGTGAACAGGTTTGGAGTGACACCCTATTGGCTCAGCCAGTGAAGAAGTGACGGTGCAGGAGCAGACAATTTGCCAACTGTCCCATTTTTGCCGTGACAGTCTCGGGAAATAGGAGCCTGTCCCGGGTAATTTACATTGTCCCGACAAGCGCCCGTTAATCGATCTGCCTGCTAATGCTAATTAATTAAGCTGTGTTAGGTGGTTGCTAGCCTGGCTAATTTGTAGTCTTTGTGATCATTGGATTTGCCTCCTAAGCCTGGTTTAGCTGTGGTTTCTCCATTTTTTCAATAGGTGGCACTGTTACCTTTGGCATTAGTGTGATGAATTACAGTGAGTCTAGATTAAGGATATGTATACTTTTCTCAGCCAATCATACGGGTTGCTGATCATGCTGGGAGAAGGTATTTATTTGGAGGAAGCCAGGTTGTCTTGGTCCTTTCTACCCAGAATTTTGCAATTTGTTGCCAGCGGCAGGATCGCTAATGTGACCATACTTGCCAACTGTCCCATTTTTGCCATGACAGTCTCGGCAAATAGGAGCCTGTCCTGGGTAATTTACATTGTCCCGACAAGCACCCGTTAATCGAGTTGCCTGCAAATGCAGTTATGGGCAGCTGGTGCCTGTGAAAAAAAAGGTTGCGGGTCAACATCGTAACTGCGCATGCACCGTTCCGATGCCTGCCAGGCTCGGGAAAGCTCAGCCGGGCGGGCGCATGCACAGTTACGTAATGGCGCCGCCTGGCGTAATTTTTAAATCGAAGGCGCTCGTTCTCGGCAGCACCGTGCCAGAGCCGGCCGCCACAGCAGAGCAGAGAAGTACCCCTGGAGAGTGAATACACATTCACAGACATGAAGGTAGGTAGGATGAAAGCAAAGATCTTAAGTGCAAAAATATCTGGTAACATGACATCTGAATAAAGTGTCTAATGTGCTCAGGTGTGACCATACAAAAGATGTTTCCATCGGCTGTTGGGTGCTGCCGCCGCCATTGCTGGTGAGGAAACCCGGCAGTGAAGCTTTGCAGCTTCACAGGCGGGTCCCTAAAGCGCATGCGTGAAGCGTGCTGCGCAGACGGATTGCCTCGGCGGCGGGGGAGGAGGAGGGGGCCAAACGTCCGAGGGACAGCGCCGCGGCGCCATCTCCCAGATGTGGGGAAGGGTACCTGTCAAAAACACGTACCCATTCCCCCCTCCCCCCTCCCTGAAAAGTGCCAAATGTGGCACCGGAGGGAAGGAGGAAGCAAATGAGCTGAAGTTCCACTTTTGGGTGGAACTCTGCTTTAAGTTTTAAATTCCCTTTTCAATTTCCTGTAATTCTCTCTTTATTGAGTAGACCCTATAATCTGATGATAAGTAGGCAGAGACTAATTATGAGGAGTGGGTGGAGCTTCATGGAAGTGGGTGTGGTAAGTATCTGATAGCTGTGCTGCAAAGTGTCCCTGGAAACTTTTTTCAAATGTTGGCAACTATGATGTGACGTGGACCTAATGGTGGCCAAACAGGCTTTGATTTTATTATCAGATCCATGTGCTGTCTGAAGAAAACGATCAACTCCGCAATCCATCGAATCCCCATAACTTCCCCTTAGATTGATGTAGACTCAATTTAAATCAGATTCAATACAACCGAGTCAGTCAGCAAGGGTGGAATATTTTTGATCTTTTTGCATTGATCAGCTACACTGAGATACTTTGATCATGAATATGGTCATAATTTGATCGATCAGATTAGGAGATTACTGTACATGATGGAAACAGTGAAGCGATCAGTAAGTTATGATCAGATCTTGGCTATCAACCAAAATTCACTTCCACGTGTGTGGCATATAGACTGAATCTGTGGTTCAGCTTTAGATCGACTATTCCTATTGGATGAGATCAATGATATTTGTTTATGCTCCCTTACAGATAATGGGGTAAGCTTTCAAGAGGTTAATAAATTACTGCATTTAGCTCTAAAGCTGGCCATACGTGATTATAATTCTGGTTAGAAATTTGATTTTGGAGCAGCAGGAGGCCAATCAGTGGATGCCAGCCAATGGATGTCCACCAGCACCCTCTGATCGGCAGGGAGACACACTGGATAGAGATCTATGTATGTACACAATACAGAGCTCTGTCCTGTCAGTGGGGATGTGCTGGATTTTGTTTACCTGCAAAGCACGGAATAAAATCCAGCACCTCCCTTAGTGAAAGCACCACATAGTACATACATAAACACTGGCTAGGTACACATTTACCTCTTTGTTCGCCCTAGATGTTTACCCCCTTCCCAGCCAGTGTCAAAAGTACAGTGACAGTGTATATTTTTAGCACTGATCACTGTATTAGTGTCACTGGTCTCACAGTAGTAAAAGTGTCATTTATTGCAGTCCTGCTATAAATCGCTGATTGCCGCTATTATTAGTATTAGAAAAAAATTCTAGTAATATATCCCACGTAGACGCTATAACTTTTGCACAAACCAATCAATATATACTTATTGGGAATTTTTTGTTACCAAAAACATGTAGCAGATTACATATTGGCCTAAATTTCTGAAAAAATTAGATTTTCAATATTTTTCTATTGGATGTTTTATAGCAGAGAGTAAAAAAAAAATATATATATATTATATATATATATATATATATATATATTCTTTTTTTTTTTTTACATTTGTTGTTTTTATGGGGTACAGTGTCGCATGGCTGCGCAGCTTCATGTAAAGTAAAGCAGTGCTGTATAGTTGCCAACATTTAAAAAAAATTTCCAGGGACACTTTTCAGCACAGCTATCAATTACCACACCCACTTCCCTGAAGCCCCGCCCACTCTGCATAATTAATCTCGCCTACTTATCAGATTATAGAGTCTACTCAATATAGAGAGAGAATTACAGAAAATTAAAAAGGGAATTTCAAACTTAAGGCCGCAGTAGCAGAGTTGGAAGAATTCTCCCATTCAGCTGCACTACTTCTGCATAACATTTATGGGCAGCCCGATTAACAGGCGCTTCCAGGGACAATATAAATTCCTTTGGATAGGCTCCTATTTCCAGGGACTGTCCCAGCAAAAATGTGTTTGTTTGGAATGTGCGGAGCATGGTAATTGTGGTCATGTACACTGCTCTGTGCACACTACAAATCCCATAGTCCATCTCAGGAGTGAACAAGAGAGGTTGATTACATTCCTACATACAGTGGAACCATGGAGGAGTATTGTTTTCTTTTTTCTTTGTTTTTTAAATGTGGACCATGCACCAAAAATTCATGGTCCACTTTCTCTTTTCATGGACCCCCCCCCTACCCCCATGCCAGAATATTAAGCAAAACCTGTGGTGGGGAAAGTTAGCTGATATAATGATTCATGGAAGAGATGATATGTCACTCCCTGCAAACAGATGTCAGGGGGAAGGCAGTAGTGCATGGTCTGCTTTATTATCCTGACACTATCTTAACCCTTTTACGACCCTGGTTCAATGTTCCGAATGGCATGCCAGGGACCAGGGCTGCAATCAGAAATCACGGGGCCCTGTATAGCCCTCCTGACAGACCCCTCAAATTACAAAAATTACAATTTTTAAACTTTTAACAATTTAAAAAATTATTTTAATTAATTTTTTACTTTTTTTTTTTTTATTTATTTTTTACATTTATTTTTTACAATGTTGTTGTGAAAATATGATTAGTCTAAACAGACCCCTGACATCTAAGGCCCCGTTCACACTGGGGCAATCCGACTTCCAGGGGCGACCTCCGAGGTCGCGGTGCGAGCAGCGCGCCACGACCTCGGAGCGGCGGGCACAGACTTCATAACATTGAAGTCTATGACGGTCGCTCTGGGTCGCCCCAAAGAAGCTCCGGACCCTTTTTCTAAGTCGGAGCGACTTGTGCCGCTCCTATTAGAGCGGGTCCGCAGCTTCCCTATGGAAGGCGACCTACGGCGACCTGTGAGGCGACCAGGTTGCCTCACAGGTCGCCCCAGTGTGAACGGGGACTTACCTTTAAAATAGAGAAAGGGACTGAGGACAGATTCCCCAGTCCATTTCCCTGCAGCCTCAGTTTCTGTGAAAATGAATGGGAAAGAATGAGTGAATAGGACACAGAGGCTTCTGTTCATTCATAAACTTATGAATGGACAAATTTATTCAGTTCAGTACCGATCGCTCACTGTTTCACAATTTTGAATAGGAATGACCTATTTACCGGCCCCTTTCCCCACTCTCCATCAGCCGATGGGAGTGGGAATGGGGAGCCGGCAGCACTGTGGGGGGGCCTGAGCACACTGGGCGAATCAGATTCGGGCACCCCAGAGAGGGGGATCAGTGCAGCAGGATGGGAGGAAAATTACAAAACAATGCACTGTATCTGTCTCTCTTCTTCCAGCAGCTGAAAGGGGGAGAAACCGTCTTTCAGCTGGTGGAGGGAGAGACACAGTACATTGTTCTGTAATTGTCCTCTCATCCCGCCAGGCCAATTCCCCCCCGCTGTCCAGGCCCCCCTCTGTATGCCCAGGCCTCCTGTAGGACCCTCCTATCAGTGGCCCTGCCAGGGACTGGCATGGTGGGTGCCGCCATATAGAGGGGAGGGGGCCAAGCAAACATCCTTTCGGTGTCCTGCCCCTTCTTCTTGCTGACACGGAAGCGACATGTAAAGCGTCACTTCCGGGTCCCCCTTTCACTTTCCCTGGCCTGTATGGCTGGGGAAGAAGCTAATGCCATGCGATATACACTGCATTGGAGGATAGGTGAGACATTCAGGGTCCTTCAGTTGATTTCAGTTTTATTTAGGAGAACCTGTCAAAAAGATCATCATCATATAGGGGACTTTTTGTGCTATGTGATGATAAAAAAAAAAAATCTATAAAAAAAAGCCAAAAGGTTAATACATTTTTACTCATCATGCAGATCTTTTTGTCTCTCTGCATGAGAAAAGAGGAAACAGAGTACAGCAGAAAGTAGTAAGATTGTGGTTACATTGTGGTTCACTGTTGTGGTCACCATTACTGGCCATGACTAGGGTATTAAAGATGATTTGTCCACATACTGCTCTTACCATCGCTCCTTTTACCCCTTATAAATAACCGACCACAAGCTGGAGTTAAATGGCCATAGCAGCCTTTTATTAACAAACTGTATACATAACAGATAAATAATACGTTAAAACCAGTTTAACTGGGGCCTCAAGGTCCTAGTAGGCATCAAAGAAGAAAGTACCTGCGTCCAACTTATTTGGCCTCCAGCCACCAGAGCACCAACTCGGAGACAACCAGTCGCAGATACCAACATACCAATTACTGGAAGTTAGGGATGCACCGAAATGAAAATTCTGGGCCGAAACCGAAAATGCAGGATGCCCTTGGCCGAAAACCGAAACCGAAAATGACTTTTCTCTTACGTCCTCCGACAGTCGCCGCCTCTTCATATTCGTCACATATGGGGTATTAGACTTTGCTCCGAAGGAGTAGCTAGGCAACAGAATATGTTAACAATAAAGCTTTTAAAATATCCCACCCTCAAGGGGTGGTCCCCTCAGTCAATACCCTCCTACTTCCTGCAACCATATCTCAGTTTTAATGTCTAGCTTGTCAGGAAATGCCACGGCGGTGGCCTACATCAACCACCAAGGGGGCACCAGGAGTGCCCGGGCGGCTCGAGAAGTGGCCGACATTCTGTCTTGGGCCGAGACTCATGTCCCGGCGATCACGGCAGTTCACATTCCGGGGGTGGAGAACTGGCAGGCGGACTATCTGAGTCGCCAGACCCTGGATCAGGGGGAATGGTCTCTTCACCCGGCTGTCTTCCAGATGTTGTGCGCGAAGTGGGGTCTTCCAGATGTGGACCTGTTCGCGTCTCGTCTCAACAACAAGGTGAGAAGGTTCGTGGCAAGGACGCGCGACCCTCGGGCAGACGCGTCGGACGCGTTAGTGGCCCCGTGGCATCAGTACAGGCTGATGTACGCGTTCCCACCGATTCAGTTGCTGTCCAGGTTCCTTCGCAGGTTACACTCGGAACGCAGCACGGTGATTCTTGTGGCACCGGACTGGCCTCGCCGGTCCTGGTACGCAGACCTCGTGAATCTGGCGGTCGACGCCCCTTGGCGTCTACCTCTTCGAGTCGATCTACTGTCTCAGGGACCGATTTACCATCCTGCTTTACAGTCGCTGGCTTTGACGGCCTGGCTGTTGAGACAGAGGTCATGAAGGAGAAGGGTCTCTCTCCAGAGGTCGTTCATACTTTGATCAACGCGAGGAAGTCTTCCTCGGGGAAGGTTTATTACCGTACTTGGAAGGCCTATTTTGCCTGGTGTGAGTCCAGGGGGTTTTCACCCCGCACGTACTCGGTTTCCCGTGTGCTGTCTTTTCTTCAGATGGGTGTTGATCAGCGTTTGGCGCTGGCTACGATAAAGGGTCAGGTGTCTGCGCTGGCCGTTCTGTTTCAACGTCCCGTGGCTTCCAACTCCTTGGTTGGCACTTTTATTCAGGGTGTGCGGCATCTGGTTCCTCCTAGGAGGGATCCTTTGCCCCCTTGGGACTTGAATCTCGTTCTATCTGTGTTACAACGTGCTCCTTTTGAACAGATCAGGGAGATCTCGTTGTCTATGTTGTCCAAAAAGGTCGCCTTTTTGGTGGCGATCACTTCGGCTCGCAGAGTGTCGGAGCTGGCGGCTTTGTCCTGCAAGTCTCCGTACCTGGTTATTCATTTGGATAAGGTGGTCTTGCGACCTAATCCTTCTTTTCTGCCGAAACGAGTTTCGGAATTCCATCTTAATGAGGATATTGTCTTGCCTTCGCTGTGCGCGAAGCCTAAACATCCAAAGGAGGTGAGATTGCATTCTCTGGATGTTGTTCGGGCGATAAGGGTTTACCTTAAATCGACTGAGTCTTTTCGTAAGACGGACTCCTTGTTTGTTCTTCCAGAGGGTCCTCGGAAGGGCATGGCGGCTTCGGCCTCTACCATCGCCAAATGGATCAGGCAGACCATTGAACAGGCCTATGCTTTGCAGGGTAAGGCTCCTCCTGTCCCTGTGAAGGCGCACTCTACTAGATCTTTGAGTACGTCTTGGGCCTGTCGTCATGGGGCTTCTGTAGCCCAGGTGTGTAAGGCGGCGACCTGGTCGACCGTGCACACTTTCACAAAATTCTACAAAGTAGATGTTCAGGCATCGGCGGATGCTTCCTTTGGCCGCAAGGTTCTTAGTGCGGCTGTTCCATAGGGTCCCTTGTTGGGGACTCCTGGCTGTTGGGATAGTTTTTTGTATCCCCTGGTTTTTTGTCTTTTCCTGGGTTGTTGCTCCTGTTGAGCACTTGTTTTGTACTGTTGCCCAGCTGGTTTCCTTCCTTTGGTAAGGTTCCTTTCTTTGATGCGGAGACTGCGTTGCCTTTTCGGCGCGGATGCGTTTCCCACCCCTCATGTTTGCACTGCTTTGGGACGTCCCCATATGTGACGAATATGAAGAGGCGGCGACTGTCGGAGGACGTAAGAGAAAACGGAATTTTTGTAAAATCTTACCTGTAAAATTCCTTTCTCTGAGTCCTCCGACAGTCGCCGCCCCCGCCCCTCTTTTGGGGTTTGGTTGTGTACTCTACTGCTATTCCACTAAAACTGAGATATGGTTGCAGGAAGTAGGAGGGTATTGACTGAGGGGACCACCCCTTGAGGGTGGGATATGTTAAAAGCTTTATTGTTAACATATTCTGTTGCCTAGCTACTCCTTCGGAGCAAAGTCTAATACCCCATATGTGACGAATAGGCGGCGACTGTCGGAGGACTCAGAGAAAGGAATTTTACAGGTAAGATTTTACAAAAATTCCGTTTTTCCCCAAATAAAATTTAAAATAGATAGAAGAGGGGCATACACCAAAAACAGGTAGCGACGTACACCTGTCGCTGCCACCCTGTGACAGTATATGTACTGTGATGGGTTGGCAAGAGGTTAATTTAATTACCAATGGTATTTGTATTATGCAGCATGAGGGGGTTAATATATTGTAACTGCTGGTCACTCATCTATTAGTGACCGACCAGTGGCAGTTAATTAACCCCTTTGTGCTGCATTAGTGCAACCAGTATCAGTGTTAATTAACACTGGTTGCACTGATACTGGTTGCACTAATGCAGCACAAAGGGGTTAATTAACTGCCACTGGTCGGTCACTAATGCATCAGTGACCAGCAGTGGCAATACATTAACCCCCTCATGCTGCATAATACTAATACCATTGGTAAGCTGCCTCAGCTCTCCCCCCCCCACCCCCAATGCCTCAAGTGTCCGCCTCGGTAGTACACCCTCCCCCCCCTCTGGCTCAGCGTCCCTCCCCATCCCAACGATTCAATCTCCTACTCACTGTGCTCCTCCGTTGTACTTCATTCAAAAGAAGCGCCTCTGGCCGGCGGGCCGCCTCCCGGTGATGTCACTACTACTACGATGTGTGTATGAATGAAGTGACACACCGGGCGGGAGGGCGGGCGAGCGGCCGCTAGTAGATATAACTATGTGAGCCTTCACTTCACTGTCAGCGGGACTGTGTGTGAATGAACTGACCTGACACCGGGCGGGGGCGGGGGGAGCGGCCGCTAATAACTATAACTATGTGAGCCTTCACTTCCCTGTCAGCGGAGATACATGCCTGACAGGGAAGTGAAGGCTCACATAGTTATAGTTATTAGCAGCCGCTCCCCCCGCCCGGTGTCAGGTCAGTTCATTCACACACAGTCCCGCTGACAATGCACACATCTAATAGTAGGGACGTCATTGAGAGGCGGGCTGCCGGCCAGAGGTGGGACTTTTAAAACCTGCGCTGCGCCCTCCTCCTTCCTCACGGCGGCCATATTAATTTCGGCATTGTTAACCCATTATCGGCTGAAATGGGATAGACTCATTTTCGGCCGATAATTTCGGTGGCTGAAATTTCGGTGCATCCCTAATGGAAGTCATACCTCAGACGGGTCCCTATCTTTAACTGTGGCCTCAATGTCCTAGTAGGCATCAAAGAAGAAAGTACCTGCGTCCAACTTAATTAGACCTCCAGCCGCCAGAGAGACAACCAGTCGCAAATACCAACATACCAATTACTGGGAGCCGTACCTCAGACGGGTCCCTACCAAGTATATTTTTGCCCCATACTAACCTACCAGGACCTTGTACCCAACTTGCTGCCATGACAAAGAGCCACATAAAAATAAAAAAGCTTCCTTTAAAACCAAAAAAGGGGGGGGGGACCCCAGAAGCACAATGCAGAAACAAGAATAGGGAGGGAGGGTGGGAAGTTTTCCCCAACGCAGCTTCCCTCCGAATTAAGACCTTCTAGGACCCCTAGCTTGACCACTCCCTGTGGCTCCACCCATTCCAAGTCTAGACACCAATTAAGTGAGTCCCACAATCCATTATTTCCTATCAGTCTGAGCTGAAACTCCTGGTAGACCCAAACCTCTTTAAACATTGTCATGCTGGCCCTCTGTCCATGTCTTTTCCCTCCTTTACTCTGGGTCTCACTTTCATTGTGGTTCTTTACAGAATTCAAAGCTGCAGTTGATTCTAACACAGAGCATGCAGATTGAATATAAACAGGAGGGGTCTGTTACAGAAACTTGTCCTGTTTCCCTGTGATGGCCGTGTGATACACCCAGCGATCATATAACTGGTAGCTGGACAGAGTGTTCTAGGGCAGTTCTAATGGCACTATTCCTCCCACTGACACCAACAATGAGGCACTATTCCTCCCACTGACACCAGCAATGAGGCACTATTCCTCCCACTGACACCAACAATGAGGCACTATTCCTCCCACTGACACCAACAATGGGGCACTAGTACTCCCACTGACACCAGCAATGGGGCACTAGTCCTCCCACTAACACCAGCAATGGGGCACTAGTCCTCCCACTGACACCAGAAATTAGACATTATTCCTCCCACTGACACCAGCAATGGGGCAGTATCCCTCCCACTGACTGACACTAACAATGAGACAATGTTCCTCCTACTGACACCAATAATGAGGCACTATTCCTCCCGCTGGCACCAACAATGGGGTACTATTCCTCCCACTGACACCAGCAATGGGGCATTAGTCCTCCCCTTGACACCAACAAATGGGCACTTTTCCTCCCACTGACACCAGCAATGGGGTACTATTCCTCCCACTGATTCGAACAATGGGGCACTATTCCTCCCCCTAACACTTACTGGTATTCTGACACCATATTTACACATTTTTGACCATCATTGAATGTATTTCTCTCTCCTCATTAGAGAGGAGGAGACAGAACCTTGCAGACAGAGGCAATGTTGCAATAACCAAGTAACAAGTTTTCCCTGTAATCATCGGGATGGCTTAAAATCAGAAAGCCCCATAGACAGTATTGTTATAAGACTGTGCAGATGCACAAGGGCCTCTCTATAATTTCGTGGCCAATTTGTACTGTATACATAGTGAGGAAAATGTTTGTGCTTGGGCAGTAGTTGAATGGAAGGCACCCAAAAGTAGTTCCTCCCAGGAGCCCTGTATTATCACTGAACAGCATACAGTGATTCCTAATCTCCAGGAGTCCAGACTCCAGCTGGATTCCATCGCAGAGCGTGCCTATTCCATATAAACAGGAAGTACTTGTTGTTGTATTGTTGTACTGGCATGACCACGACTGACGTATCACAGCAACCTCATGACTGGGAGTAGGACAGTGTGGTCCTGTGCACTCTAATCCTCGGTCTCAGATTTGGATACTAAGGTAAAAAAACAAGTGTTGTACCAATACCGATACTGGTACTGATACTGAGCATTTGCACGAGTATTCATACTTGTGCAGATGCTCTTATACCTAAAAGCGGTAGCTTTGCAGTGCAAATTGACACCATACAAAATTAATGGGCTCAAACCACACTGAAAAGAATCAGGAGCAGTGCTGAAAACTGCATGCGATTTGGACAGGAATTGCACATCGTTCCTGTTCAAAGAGTGAGATGTCACCAGCACACCAAGATCTCCAAAATGGGTCCAAAGCTTTATTTAGCGATCACATTGTTACAACAAATAGCAAAGGCGCAATGCAGCACCCCTTCATCAAGTCACATGCCTGATTAATGGGTCCTGTGTGGCTCCCAAACATTCCTATTTGCTGTAACGATGTGATCGCTAAATAAAGCTTTTGACCCATTTTGGAGATCTTGGTGTGTTGGTGACATCTTCTGCTCCCACCTACATATACAGCCATCTCTACAGGAACGTTTGTGTTGGGAATAGTTCATTGTATTCCTGTTCAAATCGCATGCAATTTTTTGAAGTGTGATTTAAGCCCATTCATTTTGCACTTGACTGAAAGTATCGGTACTCATACTCTCCGGTAAAAAATGCTATCTGTGCAACCCTATAAAAAAACAGGATCTCCACTGAGTGGTAACTTAGAGACCCAGATGTTCACCCCTGGGTGCATACTGTCCTAGACGTGAGTACCACTTGGTGCACCGTCTAACCACAGTAGCTTTCAGCCTCCCATAGTGTTTTAAAGACTGCCAGTCAGGGCCGTCTTTAATATTGATTGGACCCTGGGCAAACATTTTCTTGGGCCTCCCATGCAATTTCACTCTCCACCTTCTCTGAGACATACAAGCAGCTAGACTCAAAATCTGTTTACTTAATCAGACTTTACTTGCCAGAGGTTACAGTGTATCATTACTGCTCACTGACTGACTGCTAGAGGTTACAGCACACACTGTGGCTCACTGTTTATTTGCTCGAGGCTACAGCACATGACTACTGCTTGTTGATTGGTTTCTAGAGATTACTGTACAATAACACTGCTCACTGATTGGTTGCTAGAGGTTACTGAACATCCTTACCACTCACTAATTGGTTACTAGAGGTTACTGCACATTATTACTGATCACTGATTGGTTGCTAGAGGTTACTGCACATCCTTACCGATCAATAATTGGTTGCAAGAGATTATTGCACATCATTACTGCCCACTGATTGGTTGTTTGCCTGCATACCATGGACTGGGGAGGTGAGGGGACCCATCAATAGATAGAAAACTCCTAGGGATACTTGGACTCCTAGGATCAGTGGCTTTGCTGGGGAAAGGGGGTGATCAGTGGCAATGCTGAGGGGTAGATGGAATCAGTGGCTGTGGTGGGGGGATGGGATTAGTCAGGAGGCAGTACACTGTGGCAAATTCTGAATCATGTAGAGCAAAGCAGGAAATCTTTGGCAAGTATATAGTGGGGGATTCTACACTGACCACCAATGTGAGGGGAAATTCTACACTGACCGCCAATGTGAGGGGCAATTTGCACTGACTACAATGCAACAGGTGATTTTACGCCCCCACACCAATATAAAGAGGGATTTCTACACTGACACCAATGTAATAGGAGCATTTTTACCAACCACCAGTGTAAGGGGGAATATACAATGACCTCCATGTAAGCGGGAGTTTACACTGACAACCATTGTTCAGGAGATTTGTACTGACCACCAATGTAAGGTGACAATTCTACACCGACCACCAATGTTAGGGAGGGGATTTACACTGACCACCAATGTAAGGGCAATTCTGCACTTACCACCACTGTAAAGGGAAATGTACAGTGGTCACCAATGTAATGAAGAAGTTACGCTGACAACCAAAGTAAGGGGGATATTTACACTGACCACTAGTGTGAATGAAAGAATTTTTCACCCAGCCCCAATGTAATGAGAAGATTTACACTGACCACCAATGTAACTGAGACATTTAGCCTGCATTCACATTTCTTGTGACAGGAAAACATGCAAAATTGTTTTCCTGACACCACAGAAATGTGCTGCCCTTCGCCTGGTACACAGCAGTAGCATTAATTGTTAATGACACCTTCAAGCATCTGCTAAGATGAGCGTATTCACATCCACCAAAATCCAAAATTCAGGGTGCTGTGCCACCATGGTATTTTGAAAAAAGGTTTCCCCTTCAATTTGCTCAACTTTGCAGAACAGGCTGATGGAAGGCTTAATGACCACAGTTGTAGACAAGACTTTCAAACATGCCCCTTTACCTCCCCAGTGGGCAGCATTCAACAGAAGTGAAAGTGGATATGACCTCAGGGTGTCATGGTATACTGTACATATGAATGCTGCATCTACTTGCATATCAATTCAGCTGTTCTGCGGCTATTTACATATTAATGCCACGCAATTTACATATCATTGCAGGTTATTTACAGGTAAACACAGGGTCTGGAGGTGAGTCATCTGCACATGGCAATAGGGCAGAGCTGGGCAGATATGGGACTAAAACTTTAAGGGAATTTAAACAGGGATAGTTGACAAGTATGAGGCAGCTGCTTTAGGCCCCACAACAATGATGGGGCCCAGGGCAGCTGCCCCTTTTGCCCTGCCTTAAAGACGGCCCTGCTGCCTGTAACGGTGCACCTGTGCCTTCTGCCTGCATCAAAATGCCAGGATTCTCATACATCCGGGCTAAACACCCAGTGTGCATGAGGGGTTATTCATTGTGTGTATGTACACAACATGATAGTGCCTTTGTTATCTTCTCCCAGCTCTGCTCCTCTCTTCTGGAGGATGCTATGTTCTCCTTTTTACACAGCACTCATGCGGTCTGCCATGAGAGGTACGGTTCGGTTTCAAATGCTGTTTATGCATTGGCATAACTCCTTAGATTCAGTCTGTCTGGACAATATGGTCACCTGATGATTTGGCACCATCCACAGGCAGCTTAACTCTTCAATAAGTTGAATCCAAAGCAATTTTGTTTCAGCTAATTGCAGTACAAAGGATGTTTTTTTTTTTTTTTATTTTAGGAACACAATGGCAATTCTAAGCCCTCACAAAAAAATTGCAGTGTAAACTAGGCCCTTACCCCTAATGTGGATGCCAGAAAAAAATTAAATAGAAAAAGATGGGGCTTTACGGGCCAGTGGGAGTAGAAGGATCAGACACAAAACCAATTTATAAAACCATATACCATTTTATTAATTTAGAAATAAAAAACATAGGCAACCATGCACATGTTCACAAGGACAAACTAACATGATAGAAAATTGTTATAAAATCAATCAAAATGAGTCATTAACAATATAGAATGCGGGATGTATTTCTATATTGTTAATGACTAATTTTGATTGATTTTATAACAATTTTCTTTCATATTAGTTTGTCCTTGTGAACATGTGCATGGTTGCCCATGTTTTTTATTTCTAAATTAATAAAATGGTATATGGTTTTATAAATTGGTTTTGTGTCTGATCCTTCTACTCCAATTGGCCCGTAAAGCCCCATCTTTTATGGGGAAGGGATGAGTGGGATACTCTAATTTCTTTTTTTCTAATTCTAAGCCCTGTCTCTGGAAAGTACTAACATTGAATGAGGGAACATAGAAGAAATGGGGAGGGTCTATCTAGGACTAAATTATTTAGCACTAAACAGGAGAGGAAGACATCGGGAGAAACAAATAACACAGTAAACAAGATATAGTGACCCTAAACCTAGATGTCAGCATACAACACCAAAAAAGGACACCGATGTGGGGCAAGATGACAGGGAAATCACCTGTAGACCACAAGCTGATTACAAGGAAGAATTTATTGCTCATATATGAGGAGACAAGCATAGAAGATTTTCAGATATTCACCCACCGGTTCTAGCTGCCTGTGACACATGGTATAGACACAGTAAGCCAGCCTAGTCGGGTTCTTATCTGAGGCTTGTCTGGCTTCTTAGGCCAGCTCACTCATTTATATACAGTCATAACATCCCGTCTTAACCCTTCCCCCAGGACAGTGATTGATCAGGCCTACATACAAGCTTTATTGTATCACTTCCTGAAGGGGTTTCACATACAGTAGTTTATTCATATAGTGTAATCATATGAGACATGTGAGACAGGATATACCAACGTCATGCAGCTATAGTAAGCTTTTGTTAGCAAGATAACGTGAAAATACATGTGATCACTGGTAGCTCTAGGAAAACTGAGTATATGAATAAATCCTTATTAACATAAATTATTATAATCTTATATTAAATTATGAAACATTCACAATTTCTATAACACAAAACACGTATTGTGTTCAGTTAGGACACAAATTGTCACACTAAAACACTGAACAGGCGAAGTGATATTTTCTTCAACTTGTTTTCATTAATTCCTAACTTTGTACTGCTTTCAAAAAATTATTCTTGGGATTGTAAAACGAGGAAGCAAAACGAGTATTATAATGTGAGTTTAAATCTGCACACAGTTTCCTTGTGAATTTGCTTGCATATGCCTTTTCATAGTTTGGTGTATTTAGGTGCTTTTACTAGTGGTGTTTTTTCGTTTTTGTTTTTGCTGTTGCTTTTACATTTAAAAAAAAATATATTTTTTTGTATATGTAGCACTGCCCCCATGGGAGCTGCTTAAAGTGGATTCCCCTGGGTTACCCATAGTCTGTTAAATCTTGATGCTTTAACACTTGGCTCAGTCAATAAACAGTCCAGGGGATTTGTTTGTTTTTGTATTTATTTAGGAACTTGGATTGGGGAAGGGATGAGTGGGATACTCCGACTTGAATTATGCACAATGTGAGGGACATCTATCTGTAGTGTTCGGCAAGGCCACTGCTTCACCTTGCCACAGAAGTGAAGATAAATTGACTGTTCCTATTTGAATATTCTTTTCAGGGTTTAACAACTTGTCACCCCCTTTACTATCACTGCCTGTGTGCTGACACCCGTCCGCTGACTCTAGCCACTGGAGTGGTTCCATGCCTGGTCCGTCCCGTTGGCAAGCTCCCCTGTACTCATGGACACTGTTTTTCCAGAGTTGCTCTGCCTATACCTCCTCAGTCAGCTTCACTGGACCTCTGGGTTCAGCCACACCACTGGTTCACTAGGCCGACTGCCTGTGACCACCTTCCTCAGCATGCAGGAGGAGAGACAGCCATCACCCTCCTCCTGGGACTCTGCTTCCTGCCAAAGACACATGTGCCCTTGGCTTTTATGACCAATTCCAGGATGCACTGTGGTTGTGCCCTCCCACTGGGACAGCCACAAAAGCCTGTGTGCCACTGGCTGGGTTTCCTCCACTGTCCAACATGCTCCCCTACTGGATACAGTGGGGACAACCCCCCAGACCAGGTGAATCACACATGGACACATGCAACAGGCAAAACTAGAAATCCTGCTCCATGATAAGCAGACAGAGCAACTATGGTTTTCCTGCTGCTTTCCTGTTAAGCAGAAAACGGCAAAACTAATTATATTATCTAGCACCTGACTAGGAGGGTGCTACAAATACTTTTGCAGTTAAAAAGTTCAGTCATGGGGAAAGAGTCCACAAAATGTTTGTAGTGCGTTGAACTGGAATGCAGGGATCTAGGGTGCATGTGCAGAATGATGGAAGTTCCAAAAGGGCTACTTGGGGACTAGGCGTTTGGCCCAGTGCATCCAATTCTAGCATTTTAGTGCACCTCCAAGGCACAGGTGCAGTATCCAAGTCCATTGCCTATGCCAGTGGTTCTCAACCCTATTGAGACCAAACCCCAGTAAAAATCTTCTAAAGCCTTACATGCCCAAACATTAAAATATAAGGGTTTTGGGAACTCTGCAACAGACTTGCTGGCCCTGTAAGGGATGTTGGCTGCAACTGCGCTGGATGGGATCTCTGGAGATGAATATGGGTTGGATGGGATCCCTGGAGATGAATATGGGTCTATATAGGAGGCTAAGGGCTTCCCAGTTGCACTGTAGTAGACTGGAGTACATTGCAGCAACCGGGGGGCACTGTGGGAATATGTTGGAGATTGGGGGCATAATAGGGGGCTGGAGGATCTACAGCAAGTTAGGGGGCACTGCAGGGGCCTTGGGGGTGCTGTAGAAGTTTGGATGTCACTGAGGGAGTTAAGGTTTCTGAGGGGGTCTGGTGGCACTTTCTAAAGTTGGAGTGCATAGTGATTCACCATAGGAGGTTGAATGGTGCTATGGGAGATTAGGGGATCTGCATCTAGCTGGAGGCCCAGGAGGAGGGAGGTTGTGCACTGGCAGTAGGTCACGACTTGGTGGTTGAGAATCACTGGTCTATAGCAGGTTGAAATATGCTGCACCTAGATGGGGCTGGATGCTGTACCAAGTAGTACTTGTGTATTACTACCTCCATCTAAGCCACAGGATAGTATGGGTCCTCTGTTCTTTGCCTCAACTTTCTCAAGAACCCCAGCCCCTCTAACACACCAGGTTGAGTGTACAAACATACAACACCACAGGAAATCACTGAAAGTAATACTTAGTGCCCAAAAGTAGTGTTATATCAATTAAAACAGGCACCAAACCAGGTAGTAAAGGAAAAATTATATTGTTACGCAGTATGGTTTCCGTGGAAACTCAGAAGCTTCGTAGATCCTTTGATGCGGTTAAAGCTGCACTGAGAACCAGGGGGATCAAGTACAGCGTCTTTTTCCCTGCCAAGCTGAGAGTTGTGGATGGTGTAGCAGTTTGTTTTTACTTCTCCTAAGGATGTGGCTGCTTGGTTGGATACCCTTCCTCCTCAGGGACGAGGCTGAGTTTCTTTCCATCCCTGGATGTTTTGCTTGCCCTCTATTGATGCCCTGTGCAGTTGGTACACCTTACCTTTATGAATACTTTCACAGTGGTCCTGCATCTTAATCCTATTTGGGACTCATATGGCCAGTCAGGAGCTATTGGTGAACTATTTTTACTGTCAAATTTTGTATTTTTTGATACTTAAGTTTGTGCCCCTGGCAGAGTCCAGGTGATTTGAGGAACTTTGCCTTGTCATGTCGCTCCGGCATCTCCGAATGGGAATGTCTGCCTGATATTTTACTTGAGCATAGCTCTTCCTGAACTGTCCTATTTGTTTTTTGCCTATTAGGCTGTTTGGGGACTCAAGGGTTTCTGCTTTATGTGGGTTCTGCAGGGTGGGAGGAAGGGTGAGTCAGCCATTGCTGACTGGTTGGGGTTACATTTTAGTTTTGATTCTTGTTTATTCGTTAAACTTTTTCATTGCAGGTTCCTTTATGGCATGGACTTGAACTGTAATACTGGTTATTCCTGTTTGAGGACCCTTTTCTGTGTAGGAGGGTCATTTTCTTAAAGCATAGGAGTGCTCCTCTGTCTAGTAAATCTGGGGAGGCTGGAGTATGTACTCAAGGTGCTATCCTTTCTTTCATTGCAACTTGTAGTGCCAATGACTAATGTTTCTATACTGTCGTGGAATGTGCACTGGTCTCAACTCTGCTCTCAAGAGGTCCCTATTTTTCAGCTATCCCTGTAAGGTCTTGCCACAGATCTGTATCTTACAGGAAACCCACCTCTTTGGCTCTCAAGTCCTGAGTCTTAAATGGACCTGGGTCGGCCTCCACTATCGTACTACAGCTACTCCAGGGGTGTCAGTATTTTGGTACTGTAAGGGATTAGCTCGGTGGTAGGCGTGGATGACCCCTTTGGGGGTGCGTTTTCACAGAGAGATAGCCGAGCAGAGGTTGAAAACAAGACTGATTTATTCATGCAATTTACTTCATACAATTGCAAGCGTCAAAACAGCCAAAATAAAATAAAAGACAAAATAAATCCTTGCCTCTGTGGGCGGCTACCTTCTCACGCTGGAACCTACCTAAGAAGTCTTTCCAACCTACTGTTGGGCCGACACTGCTGATCCTACAGCAGACACTCAAATGTCCATTTGTTTGCTTTTCACACAGCACAAACATTGTCCATTGAACATGTCCCTTTGTTTTCTTTCACACAGCACATGTTCATTTATAACAGGATCCTTTACTCTTCAGATTCTTCACATTGAACACAGTTCATTTAACAGGTCCCTTTACTCTTCACACTCTTCACATGGAACACTTCTCTTCACACTCTTCACATGGAACACTTTGTCTTCTCACCTTTGAGACGTCTTCACTCGTGGTTACCCTCCTTAGCTTCACATCGCTGTAGGGGGTCTTCTCCCATGCTCACCAGCTTGTCGGGAGGCACACATCCGACTGTCCCCCTCTCCCAGCCCACACGGCGACAGGCGGCAGCAGTCCTTCTCCCATGCCCACACGGCGTCGGGAGGTACACGTATGTCTGTCCTCCTCTTCCCAGCTCACACAGCGACAGGAGGCAGCACTCAATAGATTTTCTCTGGACAAATTATAGAGTCCTTGATCTCCTCATTCTGAACAGCTGAATGGTTTTCAACTTCCTGCTGGCTCTCTCTGCAGCCAACACCCTATAGTATCAGTGAACTTTCAAAGCAGGTGGGAATGTGTCTCCTCTCAGTGACTACATTCCCAGATTTACCTGACTTCCTGTCACATACCCCCCCCTCTTGTTTCAACCCTAGGGTTGGGACACATATTTCCAGGCACGCATGTGTCAGGCACTGCTGACTCACTGATAAGCCTCCTATTATCCTCAAGCTTCCGGATGAAACTGTTTTGTCATCTTCATTGACAGATTTCTCATAAATGCCACACAGTTTGTCTCTCATCTCATATACACATTCTTCAACTGCATTTTTGGCATCATTTTGCTCCTTCTCGTTTCTGTCATCTTCATTGACAGCTTTCTCATAAATGTCAGACAGCTTGTCCCTCATAACCGTCTGTCCAATCCACCATGGAGGACCGTGATCCATAGGCAACTCAATTGGGCTAGTCTTAATGTCTTCAACATTCTTAAGACGCCTCTCTCTGCAATCCATAAATGTTTTCCACAAAACTTTGAGAACCTTTGCTTCACTAAGCTTTGTTCCAAGTAGGGACTCTTGACATCCCTCTGTGACTTGAGTTGCCTCTCCATACATCTGTACACAATCATTGACTTTTTGTTGTAAAAGGGAATGATCTTCCTTCTTGAGCTTTGCTTGCTCTAAGATGCTGTGCAGAGGATTTTCCAATTGAGACAACAGGCTGTCACACATTTCTTCAAAGTGACCCCTGTTCCTTTTCCCAGAGATATCAATATCATTCAAACATTTCATATTCATAGGCAGATCTGAAGCATTTGCACTCATCAACTTCTTAAACTTTTCGTCCTCCTGAGCGAGTCGCAGTAAAGGCCTACTATTTGATTTGATATTCAGTTTATATTTCTTGCCAAACTCTTCACAGAAGTAGCCAACCAGAACATCATCAACTTTCCTTCCACCAACATCGGGGTTAAAGGCAACAACACAGTTGAACCCAGCGATCTGGGTGGTATCCATTATAGACCTCCTCTCTGCATCAGTGAAGAAGCATGGAACTGCAACACATTCTTTTACAGGTTTCTTCAATGCACTTTCTGCTGAACTATTTGACCGCTCAAGGTCACCTAGTTCCTTTTCTCTATCTGAATTCCACATGGAATGCATCTCAAGATCACGATCAAACTTCTGCCACCCGTCTTTCACCAGTTCCATTTTGGAAACACTCCCTGAAAGGCACTTATTCATTTGCTTCACGTTTTCACCAACAGCCTTAGTTTTCTCCACTAGGTTTTCAGCCTGAACTGAGAAATCATCACATTTCTTACTCAGCTCCTTTGTTTGCTGAAGTTCTAATGATACATTTTCCAATGCTTGAAGTTTTTGAAGGAACGGTTTATTCCAAAGGGGTGATTCAAGCCACATGTCGTCACATTTCTGAGGCTCACTCAGGACAGACCCCAAAACACTGATCCTTTTAAAAACTGCATCAGGCACACTATCCCCTCTTTGGGACAGATCCTCTGTTGCCTGGAATTCCTCTTCCAGTTCCTGCAACGGAATCTTCATCTCTTCTACTTGCTGTTCTAAGGCTCGCTTAGACTTTTCTAGCTCCTGAACTCTTTTCACAACATCATCCTTGGAGCGGACCAAATCTTCCATTTCTGTACACAGCTGTTGGTTAACTCTTTCTAGTTCAGCCTTACACTCTAGAGCTTCCTCCAAAGAGCGAGCCAAGAACAGGGCTTTGCTCTTGTTATCACGCACCTCCGTTTCTTCACGTGCGCGTTCTTCTGCATATTTTGCAGACACAGTCTTCTCTTCACCAAGCATCTGATCAAACTTCTTTTTCACATCTTCAACACACTGTAATGAACCAACGCTTTCTTCCATGCGTTTTTTCATATCCGCTATCTGAGCTTGCAATGTTGCGACTTGCTCTGATAGGTTTTTCTTTGCGTCCGCCTCCTCTTTTAATTGTTCCAGGAAGCCATTTTTCTCATCTTCCATTTGTTTGAGCTTTGTGCTAAAACTCAGCCTTTGACACCTCTCTTCCTGTAAGAGTTCCTGCGTGTCTTGCAGCTGCGATTCCAAGATAGAAAAATCTTCCGCAATTTCTCTAGATTTGCTGTCTGCTTGAGAAAGCTGATTTGTAACATTGTCCAACTCAACCTGCAGTCGGTTTGCCTTCTCTGACAGCTTAGCACACAATCGGTCACCTTCTGACACCTTGACTTGCGATTCCAGAAGCTGTGCCTCTACTTTTTCCCTCTTATGTTCACAATCTTCTTTTCCCTGCATAAGAGCCTTCACCTCATTGGCTAGCATCTGGGAATAAGAATGTAATTCTGCCACACAGGCTTCTTTCTCCTTTAACTGCTGCTGGAAACGTTGGGCTTCACCTTTCCAACTTTCACAGTCTGCACGTAATTCATCTACCACATTGCTCAAAGTAGTGAGCTCATACACAGTACTCAGTAATTTAGCCTCTCTTTCACTTTTCTCTTTGTCGCTGAGAGACAATGTCGCTTTCAGAGCAACATTCTGTTCCTGCGACTCCTGCAGGTCTATTTTTGTAGCTTCCAAACACTGAAGACTTTTTTCCAGCTGATTACGCAACTCCAACATTTCACACATGCTTTGCTTCTGCAAAGTCTGAATTTCAATTTCCTTTTCCATGAGGATGGTATCTTTCTCCTTTATAGTGTCTTGACATTTTTGCAACTCGACCAAAAGAAGAGCAGTGGATTCTTCCCACTGTAACACATGAGACTTGAGTAGTTCATTCATTTCCTGCAAGTTTCTATGCTCCATTTTAAGCAATTCCAAGGCTTGTTCCTTTTCTTCCATTTTCCGTTGCAAGGCATCCAACTCAGCCCTGCACACATACTCGGTTTCCTCCAAACCGATGGCCTCCATTGGCTGCTGGCGTCTCTGTTTCCAGCCTGCCATGCTCTCTTGATGAGCCTTTTGTTGAGCTGCAAAGCTCTGCTGAAAATCCGCATTTGCCTGCTGTTGAGCTGCATTTGCTTGCTGTTGAGCTGCATTTGATATAATCAGATGTTTCAACATCTCCTCCATTTTGAGTTTACTTTTCATCTGAGCACACTGCGTCTCCATAGCAGTTTCATCAGTGTTGCTAGGGACAACAACCTTCCTCTTTAGTAGACTCTCTTTAGGCATGGACGGGGCTGGTTCAGACGGCAACATCCCCTCCATCCATAGAATCCGGTCTCTCATTTCATCTATCTTTGCATTCTTCAGGCGTTTTGAACGCCCCATCTTCAATAACTCCACAAACAAATTTTTCACAGTCCAGCAAACAATTTTCAGACCACTGTCTCTTCAACACATGTAGTTTTTCTCTCTCTTGCAGGATCTCTTTTCCTGCGCACACAGTTTGTGCAGTCACTTGCACCAGACACAACAAAGTTCATCAAAAAATTTTGAGACCCCTGTCTCTTTAAAACACTTTTTTTTTTCTGTCAGGATCTTCTCTCCTGCACACATAGATTGTGCAATCTCATGCACCAGATAAAGTTCATCAAACATTTGCACTTCCTTGCAGGGATCTCTGCTTATGCCCACTGCATACCTCCACCATATGTGAGGGATTAGCTCGGTGGTAGGCGTGGATGACCCCTTTGGGGGTGCGTTTTCACAGAGAGATAGCCGAGCAGAGGTTGAAAACAAGACTGATTTATTCATGCAATTTACTTCATACAATTGCAAGCGTCAAAACAGCCAAAATAAAATAAAAGACAAAATAAATCCTTGCCTCTGTGGGCGGCTACCTTCTCACGCTGGAACCTACCTAAGAAGTCTTTCCAACCTACTGTTGGGCCGACACTGCTGATCCTACAGCAGACACTCAAATGTCCATTTGTTTGCTTTTCACACAGCACAAACATTGTCCATTGAACATGTCCCTTTGTTTTCTTTCACACAGCACATGTTCATTTATAACAGGATCCTTTACTCTTCAGATTCTTCACATTGAACACAGTTCATTTAACAGGTCCCTTTACTCTTCACACTCTTCACATGGAACACTTCTCTTCACACTCTTCACATGGAACACTTTGTCTTCTCACCTTTGAGACTTCTTCACTCGTGGTTACCCTCCTTAGCTTCACATCGCTGTAGGGGGTCTTCTCCCATGCTCACCAGCTTGTCGGGAGGCACACATCCGACTGTCCCCCTCTCCCAGCCCACACGGCGACAGGCGGCAGCAGTCCTTCTCCCATGCCCACACGGCGTCGGGAGGTACACGTATGTCTGTCCTCCTCTTCCCAGCTCACACAGCGACAGGAGGCAGCACTCAATAGATTTTCTCTGGACAAATTATAGAGTCCTTGTTCTCCTCATTCTGAACAGCTGAATGGTTTTCAACTTCCTGCTGGCTCTCTCTGCAGCCAACACCCTATAGTATCAGTGAACTTTCAAAGCAGGTGGGAATGTGTCTCCTCTCAGTGACTACATTCCCAGATTTACCTGACTTCCTGTCACAGTACATAGGTCGCTATCTTTCCAGCTCCTTGACCTCAAGACTGACCCAGGGAGTCGATACATTATTTTACATGCTTCTATTGCCAATTTTAGCTTTGTTCTGGTGGACGTTTATCTACCTCCCCCTGCCGATGTTGCTCTGCTCTCTACTATTATGGATGAGGCCTTGCAATTCGCTGTGGAGGATGTTCTCTTGCTAGGGGACTTTAATTTAGTTATGTGCTTGGAGATGGACAGGCTCTCGAGGGCCCTCGGACTTGGCTCAATGGGCGCATGCCTTTTCCCTATTAGATGTCTGGCGACAGTTTTATCAGTCGTCACTGGAGTTTACTTGTCACTCAGCCTCTCATCAGACCCTCTCTAGAATAGATCTGGCTTTCGCTTCTCAGGCGGCTTTATGCAGGGTGTCTGCTATTTCTATTCCTTCTAGGGGTAGTTTTGGCCAGACGGCTGTCGAGGGTTCTGGAAGATGTCATTCAGGCGGACCAGACGGGGTTTATGCCAGGTAAAGGTACTGACATCAACCTTAGACGGTTGTTCCTAAATGTATCTACTGTTAATGATAATAGTGGTCAGCAAGTCTTCGCCTCCCTAGATGCCAAAAGGGCATTTAATTCTGTTGAATGGGAATTCCTATGGGAGCCGATGCATAGATTTGGCTTTGGTCCCAAATTCCTTACTTGGCTGGCCATGATCTATCGAACACCAAAGGCCCATATTCTTACTAATAGTAGCCTATCTGAGCCCTTCCCGTTGCAGAGAGGTTCTCGGCAGGGATGCCCGCTGTCCCCATCACTATTTGCACTGGCCTTAGAACCTCTGGCTATTCTGATTCGGAATTCCTATTCTGTTGAGTGACTGAGGGGGGGCCCCCTGGAGGAAAAAATTTTGCTTTATGCAGATGATACTTTCCTTTATTTGCATGATGCCAATTCCTCCTTGCAGCTGCCTTCAGGTCAGGATCTTTGATGAGTTTGGCCATTTTTCTGGGATCCAAATCAACTGGTCAAAATCTGTTCTTTTCCCTCCGGACCCCCTGGTTTGGATAACTGCGGTGGCCACTCCACTGAGGTGGGTGGACCAGTTTAGATTCTTGGGGGTCCGGGTGGAGCAGGAGCTCTGCAGTTTCTACACTCTTAACTTGTGCCCTCTATTGAGTCAGTTGAAGGAAGGATGTACCTTATGGGCTACATTGCCTCTGAATTTAATGGGGCTTATTAATATACTTAAAATTATATTCCTCCAAAAATTCCTTCACTTTTTCCACAACTGCCATATGAGGATACCCCTTACTTAGGGAAATTGATCGCTGTTTTGGGTAGTTAATCTGGGCGGAGTCTCATCGCCGGTTAGCTAGGACTTACGCTGAGTCTTCTAGTGCAGTTTGGAGGGCTGGCATTACCCGATTACAGGACCTGTTACTGGGCAGCTGTCTTAGTCACTGTCCGTTTCGTGGTTCATTCAATCTCGGACCACTGCGGCGGTTTCCCACAAGGCTGCCTTGCTGGGTTCTCTTCAAGAGCTTGGAAATCTAGTCTATAGGGGGGCCCGTACATATCCCAGCCTTCCGTGCCCCACTAGAACAATGTTGCGGGTTTGGGAGATAGCGAGAAGAAGATTTAGGCAACCTGATCACTGGTCTCCAGTTTGTCCCTTATGGGGGGAACCCCAATCTTGCACATTTCCTTCAGTTACCAGACCCCCAATTGTGGGCTCGGTTTGGGGTAAAAGCTTTACAAGACATATACACCATGGGTTCCTCGATTCCCTTTTCCTGACCTCCGGCAGAAGTTTGGACTACCTGGGTGGCTGTATTTTAGGTATCTTCAGTTGCGACATGCTGCTCGGGCTCAATTCCCTAACATCTTAACCCTAGCAATGGACCCCGTTGAGGAACTCTTAGCTCAGTCATTATCCAAACCCCTTTCATCTCTTTACCTTGATTTGCTGAGTTTAGAATCCCCAAAGGTAGATAGACTGTGGGAGGCGTGGAGAGCGAACCTACCTGACCTTGACAGCAAAATTTCTATGTACAATTGCTCAAGAAACCCCTCATGGACATTTATAGACAGACCAAAAATTGTAAAAAACATATTTTATTGTGTTTACAGGGTTAAAAAGAACATACAAACGTTACAGTAGTATACAAGAATAGAAACAAATGACAGTTGTGTAGACACCTTGGTGTCTACACAACAGTTCATGGCAGATAACCCGATGCTTTAACACTGGTAGCCTTCTGTTTGCCATGTCCTTGTGATGTAACGGGTACTTATTTATGTCATTTGTGACTGTTTGTTTTTGTATACTACTGTAACGTTTGTATGTTCTTTTTAACCATGTAAACAAAATATATGTATATATTTTTTGGTCTGTCTATAATAGTCTTTGACGGGTTTCTTGCACAATTGTGCATAGACATTTTGCTTTTCGGATATACTGGACATGACAGACCATTTCTCCAAACACATACCATTCTGCCTCATATCATATAGTACCTGACCTTGACAGAGAGGACTTTGATGATAGTAAGAGACTTATGATTTCATCCAGGGACAGGTTGATTCAGACTACATTTCTACATAGAGTGTACTACACCCCCCAGAGGCTACATAGGATATTTCCCCAGAGATCTCCAGAGTGTCCCCTCTGTGTGACAGGACATGGCTTTCTTCTTTCTATATGTTTTGGAGCTGTCCAAGGGCGGCTCAGTTCTGGATGGAAGTGTTCGAGGTAATTAACTTCCGTCTACAGCTGACCCTCCCTATCTCCCCTGCTCTGGCACGGTTGGGTATCTCGGATGACAAGCAAAGACCCAGATATACAAAAATTTGACTCTCTTATCTTTTATATTATGCCAAGAGGGAAATGATTCTGAAGTGGAACGCCCCCTCCTACCCCTTGGTAGTCTTGTGGTAAAATAACATCAATGCAGTTGTTCCACTGTATAAGTTGACGTATATAGTTCAGAATTGCCCTAAAAAGTTTGACAGGGTGTGGCAGCCTTGGACGGCCAATACTGGCTGACCTGGCTGTGCCGCCTTGTGGGCTTGTCTTACTATAGCTGCTGGTGGAAAGCCTTCATTAGCCTTTGTATAGAACGGAGTTACCTTTGTCTTTTATTCTCGTGTACTTTGTACTTGTACCTTTTGTCATTTATATATTTTTTTCATGCTGAGGTATGTATGTGACATTGTTCCATTCCAATGTTTTTTTATTTTCAATATATTTTATTGTGAATAAAAAGGTCATACAAAATAACAAGAACAGAGAAAAATACAGCAGTAGTGAGACAGCAAGACTATCTCACTGTAGCCAATGTTTTTAATAAAGGAACAGTTTGACTTGTAAAAAACAATGGTAATAACACAATTTAGCATGCAGAGATTGACAATAAGAACTAGGCAAAAGATGACATTTAGTGTCCAGATCAGCATACATTGCAGCAAGGCCACGTCAAGGGCAGCAGTGGGCAGTATTAAAGTTTATTCTACTGAGTGCTGGAACTATAGTGCATTTATGGTGCTGATGCTAGTCCTAGACCAACTGGATATGTACTGTACAAAAGAAAAAGAGGATGGAGTAGAGAATAATTATTATGGGAGGGGCAGTCCTTTTGGGATGTTCTTCTGTCGACTATCGTTAGGGACCTTTAAGGGTGTTGGTGCACTTAATGACAGTCTCTTTTAACCAGTAGGTAGTATAGGTACATTATAGAAAGAAGGAATCCTTTCTAAACTCCGTTCCCTCCCTGCTCTCAGATCGGCAACAGGTGGGCGGGGCCGGAAATATGTTTTGCTGCCTGGGTTGAAGGGCCAGTCCCCACCTCTAGTCCTTGCCTCCAATCAGCAACAGTTGGGCGGGTCTCAAAGTTTGTCCATCTCTTGGGATGTTTTCCAGCCCACATTCATGACAGTGTGTGGGAGGTGCGGGGGAGGCTCCCTAATGATCGGTTACAGTGCTCATCTGTGAGATGCATGTAATAAAGGAGCCTAACACTGGTTTCCGGGACTCCAGCCAGGCTCCGCGGGATTCTGGGATTTACTTGTAATAACGGGATAGTCCCGGCAAATCCAGGACGGTTGGGGGTATGCTTATTGGGTTTTTATTGCTAATAGTACCCCTGTTAGGGAGGATCACCCTCTCTGTTTGTCCTATTTACTGCTATGACTGAGAGTGAAAGTGAAAGAAAATCACACATTTTGAGTTGACATCAGAACAGGATTAGGCACTCCAGGATTTCCTCACTTTGGAGGGATTTCCTCTCACTTCCTGCTTATGGGACAGGAAATAAAAGGAAAGCTCCCCAATTAGACACAGATGGCAAAAAAATAAAACATATAGGGCAAAGTGGATTTACCCAATGTCATGGACATGCAATCGTGTCTGGCAGCTTACCTTCTCCTCCATGTTTGCATTAGAGGCTAGACTCTCCTTCTTGCTGCTTTTTATAATCTCTCTTCCCTGTTTGGCTCCACCCCAGGTCATTCCAGGAAGTCTATATTAAACAGTGCACTGCAGGCCTGCTTTGCTGTTCAACAGTGTTTGTTGTACCGACTTTGACTCGTCTTGACTACTCCTGTTTGCCTATGACCCTGACCTTTGGCCTGTCCCTTGGTTACCCTCGTCTGCCTGTTGCCCCAACCTCGGCTTACCCATCACTATCCCTTGTGTCCTGAGTGGCTGCTTCCCCTCTCTCCCTACGTAGCATGACCCAGGGGGACCCCAGGGGCCGCGACCTGGGCCCAGTTGCAGCCAAGTCCATCCTCCCCACTAGAGGCTCTGGTGAACACCTGCTGGGTCTTAGACTCCGCGCCCTGGTGAATCGTGGGCTCACGTTTCCTGTCCATCCGCAGCAGTCAGCTATTGGGTTCACTACCCTGCGGTGCACCCCTGTCTCCAACAGGGTGCAGTTGTCACCTGGTCACAGGTAACCTGACACCCAGTCTTTGCTTATCTTTTCTTCCATGGATACCATTCCAGGACAAAATACAAATTGGACTCCCTTTACTACCCAACAAGGGCAGGGACAAACAGATGGGACTTTATATGTGCCAGCAAGAAAACACACATGTGGAAAGACAGTGCAATCCTTATAGCATAAATTAAAACAAGTGTAGCACTGCCTTCGTAAGGACTGCCAGAATCACACTTTTCGGGTCCCCCTGAGTTACCAGCATACAGTTCTTTTGTTCTCCTTCCTTGGCTTGGTTCAATAATCAGTCCATGGATATGTGGTTGTTTTGCATTTATTTAAATTAGGGATAGGAGGAGGTAAAAGTGGGATACTCCAAATTAACTATGCACAATTAATTGAGGACTCCTATCTTCAGGTACAGCCAGGCTGTTGATTCACCCTGCCACTATAGGATATTTTGGGAATTAAGTCTCTTTCCTAAGAAGACTTAGTGGGCTTGTAATTATCTTCCAGAATACTATCTCTAGCATCCTCTTTCCATCCACTGACTATTCTATCCTTGGGGTCTCCCCCCCTCAGGTCAGGCCCCTCGAAACTAGTCTCTGTACTCATGATACTGTGGTCCCAGGTTCTCCAGTGTCTCCCCCTCAGTCAGCTCTCCTGGACCTCTGGATTCATCTCTTCTCATCCGTTTCTCCAGTCCTCAGGACGCCCTCCTTCAACCGCATGCCACTGCTACAGAGGAGGAGACAGCTGCCCCCCTCCCTCCGGGACTCCACTCTCCAGCCAAAGACCCCACAGCACATGTGCTCCTGGCTTTTATACAGTATCCCAGAATGCATTGAGGCGACCTGCCAATGATCAGGACTGTATCAAAGCCTATGCATCCATTCGTCAGGTTTCCTTCCACTGTCCAACATGCCTCCCTTTTGGACCAGTGTGAAACACTTCTCTAGAGACAATGAATTGCATACTGAGCGCAATGAGCAGACCTTCTTTACCGATCCTGCTCTCTCGTAGGTAGAGAACAATATAGATTTACCTGTAGCCCCTCTGGTAAGCAGTCAGAGCTCAAAACTATACTTTCTCACTAGCACCCACCTAGGAGGGTGCTACATAAATAAAAAGTATCCCATGTACATGCAAATCACTGATATGCGGTGTCTACGTATATTAAGTCTTTGCTTTACAAGCCATTATTTAAAGCATATTTTTTGTTTTTTTTTGGAATACAGAAAAGAAGGGTTAAAATCTCCATGTGCGTGAGCCCAAATTGGGGATGGGGAGATTTCTCTTCACTTCCTCTCTTGGAGCCACAACATGAAATGCAAGGAAATCTCTTCAAGCTAAAGCAAAGCCAACAGAATATTGGCATGTATAAAAAAGGGAATTCACTACAGAGATAAAACAATAATTCTCCCACTCTACAAGTCTCTGGTCTGGCCGCATCTGGAATATGCCATCCAGTTCTGGGCACCGGTCCTCAGGAAGGATGTGCTAGAACTGGAGAGAGACCAGAGAAGGGCAACAAAGCTAAAAAAGCGAATGGAGGACTTTAGCTATGAGGAAAGACTACAAACATTGAACTTATTCTCTCTGGAGAGGAGATGCTTAAGAGGGGATATGATATCAATGTACAAATACTGTACTGGCGACCCTAGCATAGGGAACAAACTTGAATTTGTTAGAATTTAAAAAGACACGTGGCCATTCACTAAAATTAGAAGAGAAGCGGTTTACCCTTAAACTGCGTAAAGGGATCTTTACCGTCAGAGTGGTAAGGATGTGGAATTCTCTTCCACAAGCAGTGGTATCAGCTGGGAGCATCGATAGTTTCAAAAAACTATTAGATGGGCACCTTAACGACCACAACATACAGGGGTATACAATGTACTATTAACAGCAAATGCACACACACACTCATCATGGGTTGAACTGGTGTCTTTTTTTCAACCTCACTATGTAACTATGTAAAGGTTCTCGCTTGGACAATTTCCTTTAGAAAGTTTCTCTCTTAGACAGTTGTCAACAGTTTGGGTCTCCCCATTGGAAGATTTCCTCTTTACCTTTTATTCTGGTGGCAACTGTGATATTTTGGATTTCATCACTTTCTGTCTCAGGAGAGTGTAAATCTCCCCAATGGCGACACAGGCACCAATATAAACCTCACAATGATTCTAAGGGCTCATTTAGACATCTGTCTGTGGTTGGTAAAAGCAGGTGGTGCTTCTGCCGCTGAACGCAACCCATTGAAGTGAATGGAGCCACTCCGAAACAGCCCTGCAACCACAATTCAATGAATGTGGTTTGGGCATGGTAGGTCAGCATTTTCAGGGTTAAAACAGGTCGTGATAAGGTGACATATCACTGCCACATATATACAGTATCTCACAAAAGTGAGTACACCCCTCACATTTTTGTAAATATTTTATTATATCTTTTCATGTGACAACACTGAAGAAATTACCTTTTGCTAGAATGTAAAGTAGTGAGTGTACAGCTTGTATAACAGTGTAAATTTGTTGTCCCCTCAAAATAACTCAACACACAGCCATTATTTGTCTAAACAAAAGTGAGTACACCCCTAAGTTGAAAAGTCCAAATTGGGCCCAAAGTATCAATATTTTGTATGGCCACCATTATTTTCCAGCACTGCCTAAACCCTCTTGGGCATGGAGTTCACCAGAGCTTCACAGGGTGCCACTGGAGTCCTCTTCCACTCCTCCATGACGACATCACGGAGCTGGTGGATGTTGGAGACCTTGCACTCCTCCACCTTCCGTTTGAGGATGCCCCACAGATACTCAATAGGGTTTAGGTTTAGAGTAATGCTTGTCCAGTTCATCACCTTTACCCTCAGCTTCTTTAGCAAGGCAGTGGTCATCTTGGAGGTGTGTTTCGGGTTGTTATCATGTTTGAATACTGCCCTGCAGCACAGTCTCTGAAGGGAGGGGATCATGCTCTGCTTCAGTATGTCACAGTACATGTTGGCATTCATGGTTCCCTCAATAAACTGTAGCTCCCCAGTGGCGGCAGCACTCATGCAGCCCCAGATCATGACATTCCCACCACCATGCTTGACTGTAGGCAAGACACACTTGTCTTTGTACTCTTTGCCTGGTTGCCACCACACACGCTTGACACCATCTGAACCAAATACGTTTATCTTGGTCTCATCAGACCACAGGACATGGTTCCAGTAATCCATGTCCTTAGTCTGCTTGTCTTCAGCAAACTGTTTGTGGGCTTTCTTGTGCATCATCTTCTGGGACAACAGCCATGCAGACCAATTTGAAGCAGTGTGCGGCATATGGTCTGAGCACTGACAGGCTGTCCCCCCACCCCTTCAACCTCTTTCACAATGCTGGCAGCACTCATATGTCTATTTCCCAAAGACAACCTCTGGATATGACGCTGAGCATGTGCACTCAACTGCTTTGGTCAACCATGGCGAGGCCTGTTCTGAGTGGAACCTGTATTGTTAAACTGCTGTATGGGCTTGACCACCTTACTGCAGCTCAGTTTCAGGGTCTTGGCAATCTTCTTATAGCCTAGGCCATCTTTATGTAGAGCAGCAATTCTTTTTTCAGATCCTCAGAGAGTTCTTTGCCATGTGGTGTCATGTTGAACTTTCAGTGACCAGTATGAGGGATTGAGAGCGGTAACACCAAATTTAACACACCCGCTCCCCATTCACACGTGAGACCTTGTAACACTAAATCATATGACATTGGGGAGAGAAAATGGATAGTAGGGCCCAATTTGGACATGTTCACTCAGGGGTGTACTCACTTTTGTTGCCAGCGGTTTACACATTAATGGCTGTGTGTTGAGATATTTTGAGGGGATAGCAAATTTACACTGTTATACAAGCTGTACACTCACTACTTTACATTGTAGCAAAGTGTAATTTCTTCAGTGTTGTCACATAAAAAGATATAATAAAATATTTACAAAACTGTAAGGGGTGTACTCACTTTTGTGAAATACTGTAAAAAAAGTCCCTACTTTTCCACAATTCATTGAATACTAGAACAAAGTGGTATGACTTTATTATAAAATAATTTAAATATAATCTATGATAAATGATTCCTAGAGCACTATAGGTTAGCTTAAAAGGCAGCACATCAGTAACCATTGCCTTTCATGCTTCCTGGCTCTAATTAAAACCATCAATTGATTTTTGTAAAATGTGGACTTTCAGCAATGAAGGGTCTACTGTGTCCCTAGCAGACCACTAAAAGGGAGCCTCTATCTGCTAAACAAAAAAACAGGAAAACAATAATAACAGAATATGAAGGACTGACAAGAAAACACAACAAATTAATACCCATAATTTCATATTTACCTGATTTAAAATAAATAAAGGTTGTTTTTAGTCTTGACTAATACGTGTAGCCCCTTGTCCTAAACTGGAGTTTATTTTTTCGTCTGGGCTGAAGCTAGCTCAGATGGATTACATAGTTTTTCACCTGGTTTGTCCCTATGCTTAAATTGGCTTCATTGCTGCCAATAGATGTCACTGGTATCACTGGTCAAAGAATGCGATTTTACAAACAAAACTAAGTTAAGAATATTTATATCTTCTTCAGACAATCCAGTAGGAGGTTATGACACTGGTGCATGACGGGGGCTGGTATAAATGTTTGGGAAACATACATGGAACATAGGGCACTTCTGTCCAGGTGATCAATCCTCAAATGTGGGGAAGTAGTGTCATCCAGAGAGACATATGTGTTGCTATACTGACACCAGTGCAGCTCTTCTAGAGAGTAGAAGCAACTCCAACTGGCAAGAATAAGAAGTGGAGAAGGCGCCTCTAAGTGCAGTATTAAAAAATGTTTAATAACAGCCAAAGTAACTTGCACTTACAAGATCTCAGTGTAAAACGGGCATGTCTGATTGTCACATGGGGTTTAGTTTCTGTTCCTGTGGCTCCATCTCCTTCAGCTGACCAGCAGCAAGAAAGGGGATGGATGTGGGAAGCTGACCCAGGGAGGTCCTGTCATCCTGTCATCCAAGGTGCGGTTAAACACACACCTCACTCCTGGACCGCACAGGGCGTAGTGACGTCAGAGGGCGGTATCGCGTTTCAGAGCATGTGCAGTAGAGCTCCTTTTTTAGACAGTGCCGTAAGTAGCTCTGCTGGTAGGCTCAGTAGCCTGTTTTTGGGCCTAATGTGTGTTGAAGTGGTCCTGAAGCTGTCATCCAGGTCTGGAGAAAGCTGTGCCAAAGAGGAGATCCAGGGGAAGCCCCTTGCTGGAGAGAGCCAGGAAGAAGTCTTGTCTTCCAGAAGGGTGTCATGACTCACTTGGAGGAAGCACTGAAATTTGAGAACGCGCATAGTTTTGCCAGGTCGGCATAAACGTTCTGACACTGTAAAGGTCGACATTGACATGAACATGGAGAGTCTGCAAGTGATCTGCAATGGTATCTTCTGCAATAAATCTTTAAAAAGACAAAAGTGACTGGCACCTAATAGTCCCCTCATTATAGCCATGGACTCAGCCCTTGCCTCTGGAGGTGCTATCCTGCCTTTGAGGTGTCAGAGTGGTGCTACATAAATGAAGAAAATACTACTGTACATTAATTTCCGGTACTTGTGTGTTCATCCTTCCTCATTATAGGTTATGTTTTCTTGTTAAGCTTGCAGTATAAGGCTGGGTTCACACTGCTCCAACTTTGGAGTCGGACGACTACCAATCTGACCTGGCCAATCTGATCTGACCTTGCCCTATGACTTCAAGTCCAACTTCCATGCTACTTCAACTTCTGACTTTGATCCAACCAACCATACCAGGTCCTTTGAGGCTGATATGAATTTTTAGGGGGGAAACCCATGCCAAAATTTAAAAAGAAAAGCAAAAAAAGAAAAACGGCCTGGAACCCCCCCCCCTCCCAAGACCTAAGGGTCTGGTATGGATTTTGAGGGGAAACCCCACAAAAAAATGGCATTGGGTCCTCCCCAAAATCCATACCAGACCTCTTACCCAGCACACGGACCGGCAGTTCAGGAAAGAAGTGTAAATAAAAACAAGAGATGGTTTTTGACATGTCCTTTATTTCTTAAGTGAAGAATGTCCCCCGTCGTAGCTCCAACGTGTCTTCTTCCTCCGGTCTTCTCCCTCCGATGATGTGTTCTCGCTTCCACTGCTGTCTTGTCATCCGCTGCTGTCTTCTCCACTGCCGACCGCGTCCTTCTCCGTCACTGCTGTCTTCTCTGTCGCTGACCCGTTCCTTCTCCAATGCTGGCTCCCGCAGTTGTGTCATATCTGATGTCTGCCAGTTCTTATATAGGCATGGGGTGTTGCCATCCAGTGATGTCACCGTAAGACTCCACCCCTTGTGCTAGGGTCCCTCTTTCCCCGCTTTCCTGACCTGCCAGGCTGTGTGCTCGGATAAGGGTCTGGTATGGATTTGGGGGGGGGGGGGGCCACACCGATTTTTTTTTTTTTATTTGGCGTTGGGTTTACCCTCAAAATCAATTAAAGACAAAATGGCCTGGTATGGTCTTGAGGGGAGGGGGGCCCCACGCCATTTGTTTTGAAATTTTGGCGTAGAATTCACTTTTAAGATCCTCAGAGCACAAGTCGCATGCCACAAGTTGGATGAGTAAAGATGATGATCCGACTTGGATGTGACTTACATTCAATCAATGGGCTGAAATCATGCCCAAGTTGGACCAAAGTAGTGAAGGAAGCATTTTTAAAGTTGGACCTACACAAGACGGCTCTCATATGGAACCATTCATTTTGACATGTCATGCAACTTGTGCTCTCGAATTCAGAGCGCATGTCGGACCAGTGTGAACCGGCCCTTATTGTTAGTTTTACGTAGATAAGAAACAGAGCTAATTATTTACTTAGAAAGAGAGTCAAAGGTAACAAAGGTTGATATTCATGCTGTTTAATATACAGCAGCTTGAAATCCAGAATGGTAAAGTACAGCCGTGCCCCATAAAATACAAACAAATTGCAGTCTGCTGTTGTAAAAACAACGCTATTCTTTGTGAATGAATAACATTGCACCTGGCGAGAAAGTTGCTTAGTGATATGCAATTTTGCCCCCATTTGCAGAATGAATGTACATGCAGGTTTGCAAGATGATTCACTCTGCAGTTTTTTAAAAAGTTAATACATCTCTTTAGTGTATTTTTTTTTTTTTTTTTCCATAAACAAATTTTTATTTTGATAAAAGCAAAAAGTAACAAGAAATGTATACAGTACAATAGAATGAGGGACAATGAGCCCACGTAATAACAAGAAACATAATGGCATAAAAACATATGAGATTGCGTGGTTACAGACACAAGAAGACATAATCAAAAACGGATAAAGTGGAAGCACTCTATTAAGATAGGAGTGGGGCTTTAAGTAGTATAGTGTATTTTTATTAGCAGTCTATACCTCTATACCAGGAAGAGGGGCATTTAAAACTAATCTCTGGGCAAAAAAAAAGTTTTCCCTTGCAGTTGGGCTGTGCCGGAACTGCTGCAGGTTAATTGCTCCTTTTTTTTTCTAGGTCACTGGTCTACAAACTGCGGCCCAGGGGCAGGATGCAGCCCATTGCTTGCCTTTATCTGGCCCTTGAGGCATTATTCCTGCCACTGACACCAGCAATGGGGCACCATTCCTCCCACTGACATCAGCAATGGGGCACCATTCCTCCCACTGACATCAGCAATGGGGCACTATTCCTCCCACTGACATCAGCAATGGGGCACTATTCCTCCCACTGACACCAACAATGGGGCACCATTCCTCCCACTGACACCAACAATGGGGCACCATTCCTAGCATTCACACCAATGATGGGGCACTATTCCTCCCACTGACACCAAGGAATGGACACTATTCCTCCACCAACAATGGGGCACTACGCCTCCAACTGACACTAATTATGGGGCACTATTACTCCCACTGATACCAACTATGGGGCATTATTCCTCCCACTGACACCAATGATGGGGCATTATTACTGCCACTGATACCAACAATAGGGCACTATCCCCCCCCCCCCAATAATAATGATGAGACATTGTTTACTCCCACTGGGCAGAGTCAGAGTTAGTTTTGTGCACTGGTGCAGATGTGACGGGACACATGTTTTGTGCACTGGAGCAGATGTTATGGGGGACTGACAGATTGTTTGTGCACTGGCGCAGATGTGATGGGGGACTGACAGATGTTTTGTGCACTGGTACAGATGTTTTATGGGGACAGGGGTGACAGTGGTGCTTGATGTACTGTTTGTGGGGGATCTGTGACAGCTCTGTCTGTAAAATCATCCTTACACACAGAACTGTCACAGATCTTGCAGATTCCCCTGCTCCCCCACCGCACTGAGCTCTCACGGTGCTCAGCGGGGAGAACTGTCAGAGAGACAAACTCTGTTAACATTGTGAAGGCTGTGATTGGACACAGCCGTCACATGATTGGGAGTGCCAATCACAGCACCCATATCCCGATCTCGTCTTGGCTGTGCCCTGTGATCACAGCCTTCACAGGATCGCGCCACTGCGCAGCCTCTCGGCCGCGAGCAGGCACTCCTTTTGAGGGACGTACCGGAACATCCACTCAGAACGACGGAAGTTCCCACCCGGCCATTTATATGCAGTGACCGGGTAGGAGGAGGTTAAAAAGACAGGAGGACTTGGTCAACCCAGGGTTATTGAGGCTGCCACATCCTAAATGCTTTGGTTGAGCTGTACATAAAGCGGAGTTCCACCCAGTGAACATTTTTTTAAATAAAAATACCCCCCGGACAGTCAGGGCTAGTGCATTCCACAATGGCTAGCCTCTGATCTGTCCCGGGTTGCACTTACCTTTTAGAAGAAATACTTACCTTGAAAATGTATTCTCCAGCGCTGCCATCTCAGGTGTGGGCAGCTTGAAGCCAGCGTGATCCTCTTCTGTGTCCTATTCCGCCTTCTTCAGTCCCACGATGCACTGCACCGGCCCCGCCGTCACTTCCGGTGCCGCAGCGTCATCCCTGCACAGCTTCTGGGTATTCCCAGAAGCTGTTTAGCAAGGTATGACGGTGCCTGCACCTGAACTGATGTCGGGGCCGGTGCAGGCACATTGATTCCTGGGAGCGATGACGTTCAGCTCCCAGGAATCATTGCAAGCCAGGAAGTGACGAATCGCCGTGGCCACCGAGGGGAGGAAGAGGAAGTTAGGTGAGTATATTTTCTTCTAAACCAGGTAAGTAAAAAAAAAATTGTCATTATCCATTTGTTTTTCAGGTGACCCCGGGCATGAAGATGGAGGTAAGTATAATTTTAGGGTGGAACTCCGCTTTAAGCCTAATGGAGCAAAAGGGTTTATTGGCTGGAGAGAAAGAACACTGATCCCCTCGCTACGAGGGGACCTGTCACCTGAGCCTGGTACCGCTCTTCACTGTCTGGCTCCCATTCACTTCCCACCAGTTCAAGGTTACCTATGACAACTATATTCCTTCTCTGACTCATCTGCTGGATTCATCGTTTTGTAGTGGCCTTCTTCTTGTAACCTGTGTGCGCTTTATAGGCCCTGTTCTTCTGATATGCCATGTACCACCATGCACCCCTTTGAATAACTTCTGACCAGGACTAGAACACTTTAGGATGCTTTACTGAAGTTCTCGTGGAATCACAAACTCCTAATAAAAGAATCACAGTTTCTTGAAAAACATCAATAAACTCTCCTTAACTAGCCTTCAGCTGTCCAGGCATACCTCTACAGTTAGTAGTCCATATTTGGCAAAGTCCTTGCGGATGGTAGTCAAGAATGGTTCCGGGATGCATCTTCATCTGGACTGGACCTTCTTCTCTTCCCATATGGTTTCCGCTCTCTCTCCGTGAGCCTGACCTTCCCCCTGATTTATAGGCTGTACAGGGTGGAGAGTAGAACCCCAAAAAAGCCTGGGAAACTGGCAGACCCAGAATGAACCCTTCTCTACCTGGGTGGCCCATACTGTCTAACTAACGGTATCCCACAAAATAGGCACCTGCCTACATGCTGGTGTAGCATTAGAGTAGTATCTGAAGCTCGGTACACACAGGTAGTTTTTTTTTTTTCAACCCAACGTGGTGAATAAAAAAAACTGGGGAGGTCGCTGTACTAACTATGTGATGTTAGTACAGCTCCCCGTTGAGCTATTGTATTCTCCCCCCCCCCCCCCTCAGAACACACCGGTCAGCACTTGCAGCCACTGGCTGTGAGTGCTGATCGGGTGCTGGTTGACTGCTGGTTTTCAAGCATGCCCATTCGAGAGAAGCCGAACAGGCTCATGTACACACTGCTTTTGTTCTGTTCCATTATTTTGATACTGGACGATATTCACCCGTGTGTACCAGCCTTAAGTGCAGCTAACTAACTAAAGAATATCCTGTATAGTGTCTACGTTTACTTATATGCTCATAAACATTCTTCTAGCTCCCACAATGCCTAAAAATACATGAGAGTTTAAATTTATGCACCATTGCCAAGTCCAGTCTTTTGGACACACAGAGCGAGGCACACACAGAGCGAGGCACACATAAGCTCCTAGCTATGGGGGTACTCAGAGAAGATGAGAATCTGGGCTGCTCTGTGCAAAAGAGCAGGCAAGTATAAGATGTTTGTTATATAAAAAAAAACTTTTAAAATCAATTTAATTTAGAAATGTGGTCTTTATTTCCATTGTGTAATCCTCATTGTCTATTGCATGGGTAGTTGCCTGTTGTATTCAATAATGTCTGTAAAGAGAGTGTAGGTGCTGGTGCCGCTGCCAGTATTTTGGGTGACCGCTTTTGAGACTTAAATCTATAAATCCAAAGTTCAGAAAATTATGACCAGTCTTGGTCTCCAGCCTTTCTGGGGCTTCTGTGCCATGGAGGCAAACCCATTAATGCCCATTTTCAAAAAGAGTAACTAACAGGGGCAGGGCTATTTCCACATGGTAAGACATGGCCATCTTGGAAGTGCACCAAGTCATCCTTCCATATGTATATAAATTACTTATGAGTAGGAATTTACAATGTTAATTGATCCAGCTATAATGGTGGTGGACTAATGGTGCATGCACATCTCTTCCAAGATTTATGTGGTAGTCTGAAGATGTGACTATCACAAAACGCATCGGGCAGAGCTTGCTCATGACGTCATTGTGCATGATTTTGGGCAATAACGCAATATGTGATTCCTTGATGCTGTGACAAGCGTGTGAGTTTACCTTGTTCTGAATAAATCTTACGAATTTGTACAGTACTGGGCCATGGAATGTTTTTTTTGAGTGACGCATGAATAGGAGTATTTATATTCTTTGGAGCCAATCTGAGAGCCCTCCGGAGGGGAGCAGATTGTGAAGCCTGATGATTGCCTCTGAGACCTTGGAAGGTCTCTTGTCTCATACTGCTTTAAATCTCTTATGATCTGCAGGTTAACTACTCTTGGTAAGGAGTGAGCACTGACGGTGGTGGAGTTGCACCTACAGCGTGTTCTTGTGGCACTTGGAGTGGTGGTGGTGTACATACTGGATTGAAGGATAATTCAAGTTTATGGATTGTATGAACTTTTATGAACTGGTGCACATGTTCTGGCACAATGAATTTTCCTACACTTGAGCACTTTTATCACCTTTAATCATGTAATAT
Organism: Pelophylax lessonae; assembly: GCF_965119305.1. NCBI lineage: Eukaryota > Metazoa > Chordata > Amphibia > Anura > Ranidae > Pelophylax > Pelophylax lessonae. The sequence continues at coordinate 38,405,004 of NC_138773.1, forward strand.
GTATTTTTGACACATGAATTTACATTTGAATTGTTTATTTATGAAGTCATGTATGTTTTTATTAGTATTTATTAGGTTTATCTTCAAATTTAGCACGTATGCACTTTTTAAATGGTTGTTTAAAGAGACAGCGCACCTTTTTGTTGGAGACATTATGAGGTAGACTGTATAGCTCATACTTACGGTAGTTTAACCTCTCCTAGCTAATTCTTCCAAGACTTACAAAAGAATAGAGTAGCCCAACCCACAGTACACATCCAGAGGTAGGGTTTTCCTTTAAAGGAGTCATTTTCTCTGTAAGTCTATCCATATGTTGGTAAGCAGGCTCCTAATTGGTTATGCCAGCCCAGGGCGCCTCCCACTCTTTTATTAGAACAGGAACGAGAAGGGGTGCCATGCATCTGTAGCATGAAGAAACTCCACCATCTTGGTTACACCCAAGCTCCTGGCCAGAGGTCCACCACCTCCAGAAATAAAAAAATATCCACATGATTAGCCTGTTTAACCTTTTATTGTAACAAGTGCTAAAGTTTTCCCAGTATACCACCTCATCTTTTCAGCACACATCTGCAGAACTCTTATGATTGGGTGCAAGTTTAACATGGGGATGCCAACCAGAGCTTCCATCGTCCTCTGCTGTAGGTTTTCTGAGGTGGGCTCTCCTTAAGCCTATTCCAGACCTGAAGAGCGTACTTTAACGCTAGACTACATAATGGTTCTCTGCAGGCTATCACTTCCCATTTACCTCTCCTATCTAGTTCTTCTGGCCCAGGCTTATAAAAAAATAAACTAGCCTAACCCACAGTACACACCCAGAGGTTAGTTTTCCCTTAAAGAGATACTAACCGCAGCTTACATGTTGACAAACCACCCACAAAAAACAGGCGGTTTTGTTGTGGAAATTTAATATATGCTTGATGCACAAATAACTCTTTTGCGCTAATAAGTGCACTTTTGGATATTAATATATGCTAAGTACAATTAATCCCGTTGTGCTAAACAGCACAGTTCTCAGCTCTTTTGTATAAGGCATTGAAGCGCTCACGCCATCCTCTGAGACACAGACACAAACAGGCTGGTTCAGTTTGGAAGTTCCCAAATTGTCCTGTGATGTATAATCTGCCTTGTTTATTTATAGGGCAATAAAAGAAGTAATGACTACACCACATTAGCCAATGACACACTTGTATACATTCAAATGTACAATAGAAATGGGAGTGCATATAAATGAACCAACTGAGTGTGTGCAGGAGTTTCCAGCTGGTCTATATAAAATGGAACCAGCATGGATTCTCATGAACACGGCCATGCCAATATATAAGCAAGCACTCCCGTCATAACCTGTTAGAGTGAATCCTATATAATATAGTTCATAAAAACCATATTTGATAGTGATTATGCTACTATTCCAGCAAATGGGACCATATCTGCAAAATAACAGCAGTATTTCAATCATGCGGATCAAACATAACAGAAAGCTATCAGAACGATAATAATTCCACATCACAAACATATCTCCGCCAGTGATAGGAAATTAGGAAATTAGTGCAGCGCTGCACTAATTTCCTATCATTGTTTTTTTGTGGTTATTTAGATTAACTTTGAGTGTCAGCTGCTTTTGTCTTTAGTGGAGGTGTATGCGCTGATATATTTTCACTTTTGTACATATCTCCGCCAGTGAATACCAGGGCCCCGGCTGGCTGTTATACATTTGAGTGGTGGAGTTCGCATCGCACTGCCATAGATCCAGATCGGCGTTCTCTCTAGCGGTAGCCGCTCAGAGCGTCCGTAGTTTAGGAGATCAGGTGAGTGGTATGCATTCTCCATTAAATGGAAGGTTTCCACAAGTACAGGTCTTTCCTCAATGCCAGTTAAAGCCATATTCGCTGTGCATGGTGATTACCGGTAAACTGACACTAGGAGACATAATGGCAATTTAAATAAAAATGTCCAGACAAATATTAATAAATTTTCCACAACAGTATCCATAAAGCAAAATGATCAAATTTGGGATTCCTACAGAACCAAATTGCTAATGAATGCTTTTATTTCGTTCATCTTTTTAAATCCATTAAATATTGTAATGTAACTCTTCTTCTTTATTCATGATTTTTTTTTCAGCACTTCTTCACAATGGAAACGCCTTGGTGGTTTTTGCTCCATCACCACACAGAGCCCAGCTGGGACAGAACTTTGTACTGCCGTGCTCTTTCGAAGTGGTTGAACCTTCAATAAACCCTCAGTTCCTCGCCATTTTGTGGCTTTTTAAGGGAAAAGAGGTTCTGAGGATTGACAACAAGGGGACATCGCCCCAGCCAAGAATGTTTATTAATCAACAGGACATCTACAAAGGAATCGCTAATATGGAAATCCGAAACGTGACTCTCTCTGACATTGGAAAATATAAATGTATGGTAATCTACAGTCCACAAAAGGAATCTATGGATATAGACCTCAGTGTTTATGGCAAGTATAATAGACAAACATGTACAGTATTACTAAATATGCAAATATATTGAATCCACAAATAGGTTGCTAAACTGTGCAATAGATTGCCATCCAGCTGTCATCATATACATAAAATGTATGCTGCTTATTAATTTGTGTGCTAGTGACAAAGAGCCACGTGGACTCTCTTTTATACAGAGCAGAGATGTCCAATGTTACAGTACCACATGGTGTTCACCACACAGAACACCTTTGCACATAAGGGCTTTTAAATGGGTGGAATAACTCAAAAGCATTGAAGAGAATCTAAACTGTGGAAGCTGATCCCAATAAAGGCAAGCAGAGGGCAAAGGACTAGTCACTTGTATTGCCTGTGGTCTCTCTGCAGCTGATCTTTTCTCCTTTACTGACCATGTCAGTGTGTGGAGGTGGCCATTTTGGCAGAGTAGCAGGGTTTTTTGCCCCCTGATGACTCGATGACTGTGGGGTAATAATGACAAAGCAGCAGGAAAGGTGGAGAAAGCACAGATTCATAGAATGGATGAAGCAAAAGCAGAGCGATTCTGGCACTGTTGCTCCTCAGATACAGCTTCCTCTCCTTGTAGAGTAGTAACAGCACAGTATCCCAGTCCAAATCTGATGAGACTAGCAGTCAAAAGCAGCAGTGCCTTACATGATCTCACACTGCAGGTATAGAAATATGATACCTAAGGCACAGGAGTGTCTAGTCTCGGTAAGTGCACTGCTATGTTTCAGGGGGAAGTAAAGCTGAATTCTGGGCACATAAACTTTAATTTAAAGGGTTAGTTCACCTTTGTTAAAAAAAAAAAAAAAAAAAACTGCCTATGGTGATAAAGGTGCAGATGTTCCTAAAATTGAATAATGCCCTTGCTATAAGTGCAGGCCATTTACATACATCATGAAAGCTGACTGGAAAACCCCCAGGACATTTCTAAGACTGGCCCAGCTGTTACTGTTCACCTCCACCATCACAGAAGTGAGTTCTTTCTCTGATTAAAAGACCTCATTTAGAACTAAAATTCAGAGAGTAGTGGTTATTGATTCATACTCTGAGTAGTTTAAGGTTATTAGTGGTGTACCCCAATGTTCCTTTTTATAAATGGGTTTGAGAGTAAAAGTACCTTTTCAGTGTTTGCAGATGACACCAAGCTATGTAGTGGAACAACATCCTTACAGGATGTCTTCAATTTACAAGCTGACTTCAGTGCTCTGTTTAATTGGGCGACTATGTGGCAAACAAGGTTTAATGTCAATAAATGTAAAGTTTTGCACTTGTGGGCTAAGACTATGCATGCATTATACATACTAGGGGAAGAACAGCTGGGGGAATCAATGGTGGAGAAGGATCTGGGTGTTCTGGAAGATCATAAGCTTAATAATAGCATGCAATGCCAAGCAGCAGTTTCCAAAGCAAGCAAAATCCTTTCTTGTATTAAGAGAGGTATGGAATGCAGAGAGAGAGATTACATTTTGCTCCTGTACAAATCATTAGTACGACCTCATCTGGAATATGCAGATGAGTTTTGGGCACTAGCTCTTCTTTACATGCTGACACATGCAGCTGGGCCCCACCTACATACAGGGTCTTCAGGGCAAGATGCTTTACTCTCCACTCAAACTCACAGGTTGTTCACATGCACAGATGTAGTTCCTAGATCTTGGTCACAGTTCACATTAACTTCTTAATGCTCAAAGTACTTAATATTTAAGTCTATTATTTCCGTGGTCCTGAGGTGCAGTTAAAAAAACCGTCACTGATCCCATAGATACATTTTCCTCCTAAATGCAAATAGAAAATGTATTTACCATGTGCACCTGCTTTATATTCTCTCTTCAACTGTCACAAGGACTAGGGATGGGCTTCGTGTTCGAGTCGAACCTAAGTTCGACTTGAACACAGCCCGTTCACCCGTTCGCCGAATGGCGAACAAATGGGCTTCTTCGCGTGAACTACGAGTTCCCGCATCCATAATGCACTGTGAAATGGCAGTGCATTATGTGATTGGCCAAAGCATGGACTCTGCCCTAAAGGCAGGTGCCTTTAGCCAATCATGGTTCAGGGGCAGCTGTTAAACTCACTACACTCTCCCTGAAGAAATTCCACTTATAAATCACCCGCTGGCCAAGGGATTCAAACCCACAACCTCTCATTTGCAAGTCTGGTATTTTTTCACCTACGCCACTGTCAAGCCTACTTAGGCTGAACACACTCTCTCTGCCTAACTAACTTCTATCTCGGGTGATTTATAAGTGGAATTCCTTCAGGGAGAGTGTAGTGAGTTTAACAGATAGTGTAGTATAGTTAATAATACATTGCTGGCAGGGAGAGAGATTTTTGCTTTTTACAGTTTGTTGAGATCAGTGTATACCACAAAGTTTATGTTTATATATATATATATATATATATATATATATATATATATATATATATATATATATAGGCAATTAAGTTTATATCAGTTTATGTCAGTATTGCTGAAAAGAACAGCGTGGTGTCCCCCTCCCAGTCCAAACCAGGCCCCACGGGTATGGTATGGATTTTAAGGGGAACGCCAGAATAAAAAAAAAATGCTTTGCTCTGCCCCCCCCCCACCCCAAAGCACCTTGCTACCGTGTTGATGGGGACAGGGGTCTCTTCCCAACAACCGGGAGCTGTGGTTGTGGGGGTCTGTGGGGGGGAGGCTTATCTTATCGGAATCTGGAAGCCCTCTTTAACAAGGGGACCCCCAAATCCCTGCCCCCCCCATGTGAATGGATATTGGGTACATTGTACCCCTACCCATTCACCAAAAAAGTGTACAAAAAAAATAAACACAAAAGCCAGTTTTGGACAAGTCCTTTATTTATTAAATACTAAAAATAAAAAATAGTGTCCCCCGATGATCACATCACCCACCCGCCCGCAACTGAAAAATAGAAGAAAAAAAAAAGAAGCTCCTGCTTCTATGGATGCTTCCCGCGCTAATGAGCTGTTTGAGTTTGACAGCTCTTTTATAGGGATTTTACCTCACAAGCTCCCCCTTATGCACTGCTCAGGTGCAGTGAATAAATTACTGACGTCATGTAATTTAGCTCACTAGCGCGGGAGGCGTCTTGAGAAGCAGGAGCTTCTTTTTTTTTTCTTCTATTTTTCGGGCGGGCGACGTGATCATCGGAGGATACTATTTTTTTGTTTTTATTTTTTAATAAAGGACTTGTCCAAAACTGGCTTTTGTCGTTATTTTTTTTGTATACATTTTTGGTGAATGGGTAGGTGTACGATGTACCCAATATCCATTCACATGGACTTCACAGTGACTGATCACTATGATAGCCAATCAGAGGCTATCACAGCGATCAGGTGACCCAGAACCAGAAGTTCCGGGTCCTAATCATTAGTATGAGGCCAGGGGCTATCGCTGACACCCTGGTCTCTGTGCTGGCGAGCTCCCAGCACAAAGAAAGATACGCAAATATGTGGCCCCACGGATAAAAGCCCAGTCCAGTTGGGTTGCATATTTACGTACATTCAGCGCCAAGAGGTTAAAAACATGAAGGGTACAAATAACATTCAGAAGTGGACGATTTTTAATACTGAGCTAAGATCCAGAACACGGGGGAAATTACCTCAAACTAGAAGAACGAAAGTATAAGAGCAAACTGAAAGCATTATTTTTTGCAAAAGGGTAGTGGAAGTTTGGAACAGACTTTTACAGGTAACAGGTTGGTCAACATTAGTGAATTTAAAGATGATTGGGATGAACATAGGTCTAGAAATAAATGTTAAAAAAAAAAAAAAAAAAAAACAAAATAAGAAAAAAGAAACCCGCAAAAAAGGTTAACTCAATGGACCACTTGAGTTTCAACCTCTGTCTCAATGCTGCTTTTCTTGGGAGGGCTAAATTCCCTGAGTAGGCCAATTAGCTGCAGTTAATGGCAGGCCCTGGTACTTTTAAGATACTTTGTACATGAACAAATGAAAATGGTCATTGGTTCTGTAGTTGACAGAAGATTATTATATTTCAGCAACACCGCTTGTCACGATTGAGAAGGTGGAGAATGTGGAGAAGGAGAAGACCAGCTCTGCACTGTGCTCAGTGACCGGATTCTACCCCAGAGATATCACAGTGGAAATTCGAATGGATGGAACGGTCATGGAGGACTCAGTACTGTCTGAATATCACACAAATGCTGATGGCACTTTCTCTGTTAACAGAACATTGAAGATACCAACTGATGTGTCACCAAAAATGTTGTCCTGTACAGTCCACCATGAAACTCTCACACCTTCTGTACAAAAAGACCTTCAGCTGGCTTATCAAAGTAAGACCCTCAGCTTATCCTGCACTTCAAATAATGATCAATAAAATTGCAAGTGGATATATAGTATAGTTTTATACAGGGCATGTATGCTGATTTTTATTATGGAGGTGTTTACCTTAAAATAGATTTTATTGTAACCCACCTTTTTGCATTCTTGCTGTTCTGTATTTTTAATATTTATTAAGATCTGTGAATTAGCCACTAGAGGTGATTATAAACCTTCAGTGCTTAAAAGCAACCCCAGCAGCAGATCTAATCACATGCATGCAGGTACTAGAGTTGTGTCTCCCTACACTGTGTACATCAATAGAAACACACAGCCCCTTAGCCTAGGATGACAAGGCACTCCCCTGCTACTCCACCCTGACTGACTGGAGACTGCACTGCCCACTGTTAAAGTGTTACTAAATCCACAACAGTAAAATCAATCTGTATTTGCAGTAAAGCATGCTTGTTATTCTCACTGTGGAACCTAAGGGGTTAATCATTTGCATTGTGTTAAAAGTAAGGTGACCAGATTTTTAAAATGAAACGAACTGCATAATACACAGAGCGCTGGGCACAGGATTGCATAATACACAGAGCGCTGGGCACAGGACTACATAATACACAGAGCGCTGGGCACAGGACTACATAATACACAGAGCGCTGGGCACAGGATTGCATAATACACAGAGCGCTGGGCACAGGACTGCATAATACACAGAGTGCTGGGCACAGAACTACATAATACACAGAGCGCTGGGCACAGGACTACATAATACACAGAATGCTGGGTACAGGACTGCATAATACACAGAGCGCTGGGCACAGGACTACATTATACACAGAATGCTGGGTACAGGACTGCATAAAACACAGAGCGCTGGGCACAGGACTACATAATACACAGAGCGCTGGGCACAGGACTACATAATACACAGAATGCTGGGTACAGGACTGCATAATACACAGAGCGCTGGGCACAGGACTACATAATACAAAGAGCACTGGGCACGGGACTGCATAATACACAGAGCGCTGGGTACAGGACTACATAATACAAAGAGCACTGGGCACGGGACTGCATAATACACAGAGCGCTGGGCACAGGACTGCATAATACACAGAGTTCTGGGTACAGGACTACATAATACAAAGAGCACTGGGCACGGGACTGCATAATACACAGAGCGCTGGGTACAGGACTACATAATACACAGAGAGCACTGGGCACAGGACTGCATAATACACAGGGTGCTGGGTACAGGACTACATAATACACAGAGCGCTGGGCACAGGACTGCATAACACACAGAGCGCTGGGCACAGTATTACATAATACACAGAGCACTGGGCACAGGACTGCGTAATACACAGGAGGGTGTTAGGCATAGAGTACAGGGTTCAGAGGTTTGCAATACACAGAGAACACTTCTACCCCCACACCCATAGCTCACCTCTGCACCCTTCTTTCACAGATTACCTCTGCAGCCACCTCTTAGCCCTCTCCCCCCAACAGGTAATCTCTCAATGCAGCTGCATCAGCTCTGACCCCTAATCCCCCACTGCTCTCATCTGTGTACAAACAGACCCCCAACCCCCCCCCCCCCCCCGTCCCCAATCTGCTTACTTCCCGTTCTCAGCCCTCCACACAGTCATTTTTTTGGCTCTGCCTCTCCTCCACTGAACAGCAGCAGGAGCGGCAGTGAGATTATCCAGCACAGGGTGTGTACATCTGAGCCACCAGGCTGTTTCTCAGCCAGCATGGGATACCCTGTCTACAATAATCCAGCCCTGAATCCGGGGAAAAAAACGGGGACAGACTTGGACCGGGGACAGTGTCCTCAATCCGGGAACCGGAGACACCTGGTCACCCTAGTTAAAAGGCTGTTTGATCCTATCTCCTCTTATCCTCCCCTTCTTCTAGAGTCCCCAATATATCTCCTGATAGTACAGAGGCCAGGGGACAAGCTGCACATACTCAGCTTGGTGTGTATTGCTAGAGAGTTGTTTTTTTTGTCTTGGGAGAATGCGTGTGATCAGCTCAGGGCCAACCAGCACTGTCCAGACAGAGAGCCAGGGGTCCTGCAGCCTCATAAGACAGTCAGAGGAGAATGAAATCGCCTCCTACAAGCTTTAAGCAGACATTGAAGTCACAAGACTGCAATATACTGCTAATGAGAAAGGTATTAAGGCAGTTTATATTTACTAAAACAATTGCATTTTCATGTTCTGTGTACTGTGGTAGACCAGATATAGTGAATGCAGGGGCCTGGGTTTAGCACTTTAACTTTTTCTTGTGTAGCACCCTCCTAGGTAGTTGTTAGAGAGAGAGTATAGTTTTGGGTCTTTCTGCTTACCAGGAAGATTGCCAGGTAAATATAGAGCGCTCTCTGCCTACCATAGAGCAGGATCCATTGGTAGGGTCTGCTCATGGTGCTCAGGTGCAGCTCAGCTTGTCTAAATTTTTCACATTGGTCCAATAGGGAGGCATATTGGACAGTGGGAGGAAACCTGACAAATGAGGGCACAGGCATTGTTACATCCCTGGTGATTGGCAGAGGAAAGTGCCTTGTTGCATGCTGGGTGACTGTATAAATGCCAGGGGCACATGTGCTCGGGGTCTCTGGCTGGAGAGCGGGGTCCTGGAGGGAGGGGGCAGCTGCCCCGCCTCTGTAGAAGCTGCCATTTAGCCTTAGGTAGTCGACCTGAGGGCCTGAAAGTCAGAGAGAAGCTGAACCCAGAGGTCCTGCAGAGCTGACTGTAAGGGAGACACCAGGAAGGATCTGATTCTGCATACAGTGAGTACAGATCTGTGTCATGGGGCCTGTTCTGAGAGCCTGAGAGGGCCATCCCTTCAGCTAGAAGAGTCAGTGTATGGGTGTCAGTCAAGGGGATGCTAGAGAGTGTCCTGACAATAAAGTAGTTGCATCAAGTCTGCTGCGAGAGCAAGAGGACTTAGTTCTTCCATACAAGTGGCAGTATGGTTAAAGCAGGGTTTCTGCTTCCACAAATAACCCAGTGAGGCCAAGTGAGAGTTGTCCTTATCTACTGTGTATAGTTCAGTTGGAGAATCCCACTATTCCCTTCCCCCATCCAAGTTCCACAATAAATATAAAACCAAATCCTCTGGACTGTTTGTTGAGTAACGAGTAAACGGGAGTAAGGATGGATGTGTGAAAAATCCCTTAGTGACTATCTGCAGGTAATCAGAGGGGGACCCAAGAAGTCATCACACAACAAGCCCTATGGGGACAGTGCTACACTTGTAAAGACCAGAAATTCAGGGAAGCAGCATTAAGAAAGCAGCAGCTTCGAAATTTGTAAACGGCAAGTGCTGGGGAAAGCCACAATTTGTAGGCCTACATCTTACCTAGTAGCCAAACCTCATTAATATTCTCAGCTGTGTACAGACATTTTATATGTAAACTTATTGATGCTCAGGGCTCTCGTTCATTCTCTACTGTCAGATCCTGCTGCTGGGTATACTTTATGCTAAGGTCTTGCTGTACAAAGCTCTTCATGCTATAGAGTTGTGCAGGACAAACCTGCTTGGACTGTTCCTGGGTGTCCTCATCTGCATGGTGTACCAGTTGAGCCTGCCCCCTTAGACTATTATACAGTATATATGTATTAGAGACTTGCCGGAAAGTCTTCTGAGTTTGTTCAGGAAGGAACTAAATGTTCACTAATTAGGCAAATGAAGAGATCATTTACAGCACAGGGCCATTGTTCACTTGCATTGATAGAATTTTTATTACTTTGATGGCCAAAGTCAGGTCAATGAACCCAAAGCACAGACTTGCAGAACTTTTTCAAATCCTCTGCAATGGAATGCATTAGTGTGAATGATTTCTATTGAAAACAATGTCCTTTTCTTTAGTCCATGCACTTCAACTGGGCTATATACACTATATTACCAAAAGTATTGAGATGCCTGCCTTTTACACGCACATGAACTTTAATGGCATCCCAGTGTTAGTCCGTAGGGTTTAATATTTAGTTGGCCCACCCTTTACAGCTATAACATCTTCAACTCTTCTGGGAAGGCTGTCCACAAGGTTTAGTAGTGTGTCTATGGGAATGTTTGACCATTCTTCCAGAAACGCATTTGTGAGGTCAGGCATTGATGTTTGACGAGAAGGCCTGGCTCGCAGTCTTCGCTTCAATTCACCCCAAAGATGTTCTTTCGGGTTGAGGTCATGACTCTGTGTAGGCCAGTCAAGTTCCTCCACCCCAAACTCGCTCATACATGTCTTTATGGATGTCCTACCTTGCTTTGTGCACTGGTCAAAATCAGTTGTTGGAGGGGGAATTATTGTGTGGGGTATTATGGTATGTTTGGACTTGGCCCCTTAGTTCCAGTGAAGGGAACTCTTAAGGCATCAACATACCAAGACATTTTGGACAATTTAATGCTCTCAACTTTGCGGGAACAGTTTGGGGATGGCCCCTTCCTGTTCCTACATGACTGCACACCAGTGCACAAAGCAAGGTCAATAAAGACATGGATGAGCGAGTTTGGGGTGGAGAAACTTGACTGGCCTGCACTTCAACCCGATAGAACACCTTTGGGATGAATTAGAGCTGAGACTGCAAGACAGGCCTTCTCTCCAACATCAGTGCCTGACCTCACAAATGCACTTCTAGAAGAATGGTCAAACATTCCCTTAGACACACTCCTAAACCTTGCGGACAGCCTTCCCAGAAGAGTTGAAGCTGTTAAAGCTGCAAAGGGTGGGACAACTCCACATTGAACCCTACAGACTAAGACTGGGATGCCATTAAATTTCATGTGCGTGTAAATGCTGGCGTCCCAATACTTTTGGTAATATAGTGTATATTAGAAAAATGCCTGACAATGTATCCACGGTGAAAAATACTCATTGGGTGTCATCAACACTTACCATGTGTGCCCTGCACTGGGTCATGTGAGCCACAATGTACATTTGGAAAATTCCATTCCACCTAGAAACAGCCCACTAAGGGGTCATTGTACAAATTGTGCAAATACTTGTCACAATCAGGGAGAAAATTGCTGTACTTCCTCCTTTGTTTGTGATTCCTATATCATCAACACCATCTAGTGGCCACAATAGTTTTTCTTCCTGATTTAGGTATTTCTGGGAAAAAATGCATTATGGCCACTAGGTGGCACTGACAATGGAGGAATCACACATAACAGGGGAAGTACGGCAATTTTCACCTTGATCGTGCAAATGTTTTTTCCTTTGCACAATGAGCTTTTTATACGTGGACCCCCCCAAGTGTTCACACCCTTCCCTGCCTAAACGTGTAGCTTTGCAAGCATCATCTCTCAATTTTGCATTTCACTTGACTGACTTCATGGTAGACTGATGCATGCTTGGAGGATACAGGACTATATAGTATTTATATAAGCTTTGCAATGATCATGCTCTCATCTTTTTCAGAACATAATGACAACAAAACCAATGTAGGAGTAATTGTGGGATGTGTTATTGGAGTGCTAATTCTATTGGCACTGATTGCTGCTGTATATTATTTCAAGAGGAAAGCAGGTAAGTGATAACATGACTACATTTGGTCTCATTTTTACTGTAAGTCATTGTGTAGATGGATTGTGCTTCTTTACTCTTCTTCTGCTTCCAGAGAAGGTTTACTCGCTGCACATTATAAACTTAGTTACAGTATCAAAAGGTTAAAGCTAAACTTTAAACAGTTTGTTCAGGCCAAGCTGGCCCAAATGAACTATTTCCTTTACTAATAGAGGTGCCTGCTGGGAGCACAAGGAACACTTTTCATCTATTGTAAGTATTGTCCCTGGTGCTGAATTTAAAAAAAATTAACTAAACCTAAAATAGTTGTAAACCTCGGTCATGAAATCTGAACTAAGCGCATGCACTATATTACCAAAAGTATTGGGACGCCTGCCTTTACACGCACATGAACTTAAATGGCATCCCAGTCTTAGTCTGTAGGGTTCAATATTTAGTTGGCCCACCCTTTGCAGCTATAACAGCTTCAACTCTTCTGAGAAGGCTGTCCACAAGGTTTGGAAGTGTTAGAAGCGTGTCTATGGGAATGTTTGACCATTCTTCCAGAAGCACATTTGTGAGGTCAGGCACTGATGTTGGACGAGAAGGTCTGGCTCGCAGTCTCCACTCTAATTCATCCCAAAGGTGTTCTATTGGTTTGAGGTGCCGGTCAGTCAAATTCCTCCACCCCAAACTCGCCCATCCAAGTCTTTATGGATTTTGCTTTGTGGGGGTGGGACTGAGCTGTTGATGTGTGAAAGGACACACAGAACAGCAGATTGGAAGCAAGCCTGTTTGGGCACCAACCATAGCAAGCTGCTTTCCATGAGGGCACTAGGCAGGAGGGAGGGGCCTGGCACGCCGGTGGAGGACCCAAAAAGAGGAGGATCGGGGCTGTTCTGTGCAAAACCACTACACAGAGCAGGTAAGTAATGGGCACCTTCTGCTTCCCTGATATAGTAATTATTACCAAGGGTTCCCTGAGCCTCAAAAGTTGTTTCAATGGTTTCTTCACATTAAATAGGTTGAGAAAGGCTGCTCTAACCATGTTAAAACATATCTGATTATATGATAGAGCGGGGGTCAGCAACCAGTAGATCGGGGACAGTTGACTAGTAGATCGCGGTCTGGGCTTGCTGACCCTCCATTCCAGAGCATCAAACAGAATGCCATGCAGAAGGAGTACTTTTAAAGCTGGGGCTGTAGAAGGGAGCAAGAACCACATAAGCCGATGCCTCCTCTGTAGTGCCAGTTCCGGTCTCATGCGGAGTGATACCAACTACACTCCATCTCTTATCCCGGCTAGTGGTCTCCAGAGTGGTGCCAGCAGCAGGAAAGAAGAGATCTTCAGGTCAGTGTGAAGCAATACACTGGGCATATAGTATAGGGCTGCTTTCACACTGATGTGCTGCGTTTTACCCACACCACCTGTGCGGGTTTGCTGCGCTTTGTCATAGACTTCTTCTTTATCCTGCAGGTTTGGAGCAGTTTCTGAAAGTGCACCACAACTGCAGAGTATAATAAAAGTCTATGGCAAAGCGCAGCTAACCCAGGAAAGTCGCAGATACACTGCGCTGCATCCACAGTGTGGGTAAACTGAAGCACATCAGTGTGAAAGCAGCCTTATCGGAGGCTCAGAACAATAAAGGTTCATTTACATTTGCAGTTTGGGGGTGGTAAAATCCCAAATTTAGAATGTGTTCATCACCCCTGCCCCAATCGCACCCACTATAGCTGCAGTGGCCAGAGGGGTTCACATGTTGCAGCCACAGCAGAAGTTGTATGCCCTGTCATGGTTGGAGGGTGTAGCACCTGCCAAGCATGACCCATTCAAGTGAATGAGGCCACTCAGCAAGTGCCCTGCAACCTTGTGCAGTACAGCTAACAAGGAGTTAAAGAAGGCAGTGTTGTGTTCCTTTTTCACTACCTACTTTAACCCTGTGGATCCCACAGAAGCATGCAGTTTAGGGGCACTTGCAGAGTGGATCCATTTACTTGAATGGGTCACAATTGACAGGCGGTAGCACCCACCAAAGGCAACAGGGGCGCTTAATATCTGCACACTTTTGGCTGCTGCTTCAGCAACTAAAGAGGGGGGGAAAGGTTTAGGAGCTGTAAAACCGTGACCGCAGAGTTTTTTTACCAACCCCTTTATGTGTGAATGAGCCCTAAGGGTGCCACTGCCGAATGCAACTAAGGGCTCATTCACAAGGGCAGCAAGCACAGCTGCTCACCTGAAAAGCGATCCAAGTGTGTTTGACAAGAGGTGCCTCTTCACCACCTGAATTAAACCCATGATTTACTTGCAATGCATGTGATTGTGACACGGTAGTACGGAAATTAGATGTTTAAATCAGGTGTGAAGAGGCAACATTGTGCCCGATGATCTTTGACTTCTCCCATGTTGTTCAGGTAGATCTCCACTTCTTTAAAGTTGCCTACCCCTGTGATAGATGTTTAATACATTTCTGTTTGTACCTTATGAGCAGTGTTGGTCATGTAACCTAAAAAAAGTAATTTAGTTATAGTTACTAGTTACTTCTCCCAAAAAGTAACTGAGTTAGTAACTGAGTTACAGCAGTAAAAAAGAAACTAATTACCAGGGAAAGTAACTATTGCGTTACTTTAAAAAAATAATCAAATATGTCAAATAACTTGTATGCCCCTTGCATGCGTGGTATTTGCTTAGTGGTACCTGCGTGGTATTTGCTTAGTGGTACCTGCATTGTACACTGATATGATACCTGAGGGGTATTTGCTGAGTGGCACTGGTGGTACCTCAGTGGTATTTGCTGAGTGGTACTGGCTTTCTGCATGGTACACTAGTACCTGAGTGGTATTTGCTGAGAGCGGCACTGTGGTATCTGCGTGTTACATTGCCGATGTATAGGGTGGGTGGGTAGGTGTATATAGGGGTCAGTGGGTGTATAGGGTGGGTAGGTAGGTGTATATAGGGGTCAATGGGTGTATAGGGTGGGTGGGTAGGTAGGTGTATATATGGGTCAGTGGGTGTATAGGGTGGGTAGGTAGGTGTATATAGTGGTCAGTGGGTGTATAGAGGTGGGTAGGTAGGTGTATATAGGGGTCAGTGGGTGTATATGGGGGGTAGGTAGGTGTATATAGGAATCAGTGGGTGTATAGGGGTGGGTAGGTAGGTGTATATAGGGGTCAGTGGGTGTATAGGGGGTAGGTAGGTGTATATAGGGGACAGCAAGTGTAAAGGGTGGGTAGGTGTATTTGGGGGTCAGTATGTAGGTGTGTATATAGTGGTCAGTGGGTGTATAGGGTGGGTAGGTAGGTATATAAGGTGGGTAGATAGATGTATATGGGGTGGGGGGGGGGTTGGTGAATGTACAGGACAGGTACAGTGCAGTTTGGTATTGGTGGGGCTCTCACCGCTCTCATGGTTCCCCTCGGCCGGTCCGCTCTCCCTCTCCGCTCTCCTCCATGTCACATGCCACTGCCAGTACCGTAGACACCGCCGGCAGGGTCATAGAGGAGTGAGGAGAAATTACACTACTGCCATCTAGTGGCGGTAGATGTAATTGTGGTAATGCCGCCTAAGTAATGGGAACAGCGTTACCATGAGGGGAAAAGTAATCAGTTAGATTACTAGTTACCCTCAAAAGTAACGGCGTTATGTAAAGCAGTTTACTTTAACGCAGTTACTACCATCACTGCTTATGAGGTTATTCAAGCTCCTGCAGTTCTAACAATGACCCTCATTAGTTTGGGCAAACAATTCTATTTTATGGAAGCCACAAACCCACTACTTGAAGAAAAGGTTTTCTTTGATTTTACATGTCCAAATCACATGTCAGTTGTAATAAGTCCGCTGTAGTAATGTTCTCTGCATTTTGCAAAGGTAGTGTATATAAATTCCTCACAGAAATATTACATTTCAAACAGGTTCTCAGAAGTTTTCAATGAGTGACTTTGAGGGTCCTGTGTGGATTGATGGTATGAAGACCTCACTGTCCTGCAAAGCTTCTAATTGTACTGGGAATGTCCAAGTGATTTGGGTCATTCAGTCTAAGGATGGCACGAAATTTGAAGTCTCTGAGAATCCATCCAAAGATAAGGAGGAGGAAGAACCTTTAATGTCCAGGGAGTATGAAGTAACAAAGAACATTGTCAGTCACAAGAATGGAAAACTTCAAGATATTACCACTAAGCTGACCTTCATTCCTTCTATATCCAGACATCTGGGGACCGCTGTGACCTGTAGGATTTCTGATAATAATGAAATAATAGAGAAAACATATGATCCTAAGTCAATTTTAGGTAAATAATTCAACATTTTATCCAAATATGAAGTTTTATAACACAGCTAACCTACATTTTAAGATACATCATTGCTCCCAGGCTGTCATTGTTTCTCTAGTCTCCAAAATCTTTCCATATTCTTCATCTTCTAGTCTGTGGAGGCAGAATCCTCAGTTATTAGGCTGTATAGATGAGAACAGTCTGTACTTCCCTTTAAACAATCAGATTCAAATCTGAACCTGAACAATTAAGGCTAAACAGGTCAATTGTATCTAGAGCCAAACCTTTTTTATAGTTTAGGATAGAGTATGTGGGTGGGTTCAGCATGGTGTGGCGGTAATAACACAGTCCAGGGGCGATGAAAGAACTTGGATTGAAATAATGCAATGCTAGTTCACAAACAATCCGGCGGGAAGTCAGCCCAACCGAGAACACTCACAGGTCCAACCGTGTGTAAAGAGCAGGCTTCAGCAAAAGTGACAGCGCCTATTAGGAGGGGTAGAATGCAGCCTGGCCGTCTCATGCCCAAGCAGGAAGATGTCCAGTGAAGTTGTAAGCTCTACCTTTTCCCTCCTCGTCAGGAACCTTTCCCTGCCACTAGTTCTATCCCTACCAGGTGGGGTATCTGTCCCTAGAAACCAAAAAAGAAGGGCACACCCACCTAGTGTATTAGCAAAATAACAATTTTATTTTGAAATATAAAAGGTATTCCTATTTACAATTGCATGACAAGCATAGTTATATAAAAGGATGCAGACAAGACCACCTCCAGGTCCACGGTACTCAGCTAGTGGTATGGGAAGCCCTCATAGCATCCAAAGACTTACATGTTTCGAGGGTCAAACCCTCTTCTGCAGAGCCAAACAAAGTATGGATGGTTTTACACTGAGCTTTATATCTTAATGAGCCAAGAGCTCAGGTGTACAATGACCTCCCGCCTCTTATGAGGGGAGTAGTCAGGGGTGGAATACGGATCTCATGAGCATCTTTTCTTTTCTATTCTTTTCTATTCTATTGGAATTTATTCTATTCGAAATTAGAATTGAAGAAGATGGTTGTATTATATTCTTTCTATTTTATTCCAATCTTTTTTGTTTTGTTTTGTTCTTTTCGATTCTATTCTTTTTTTTTTTTTTTTCTATTCTGTTATTTTCTATTAGTTTCTATTCAAATTAAATTTGAGTTTCAGAGGATGGCTATATTCTTTCTATTTTGATGTATTCTATTTTTTTTTTATTCTATTTTATTCCTTTATTTTCTATTCTATTTTATTTTAATATGTTCTTTTATTTTCTATTCTATTTTGTTCTGTTTTACTCTATTCTTTTATTTTAAATTCTGTCCATTTTTTTTATTCTAGTCTTTTATTTTCTAATATATCATATTATATTATATTAGATCATATATTATATTATATTTTCTATTCCTTTATTTTCTATTCTATTTCATTCTCCTCAGAAATTTGAATTTTATTCGAAAAGCATTCTAATTCAATTAGAAAACTATTGGAATTCAAATTTTGTCTGAAATTTTGATTACTTATCCTTCGGATTCATTTAATTTCTTTATTATTGTAATTCAGAAATTCAGATACATCCAAATTTCCGAATAAAGAAACATTTGTCCAAATTTCAATTCAGAACGAATAAACTGCACATGTCTAATTCTGATTTATTTTGGACAAATACTGTACTGATTAAACAAAAATCATACCATTTGTTATCATACAAGAAAAATGTTTTTGTTTGTCCCTTCAGAGAATTGTGCATGAACTGTCATGATCGTCTCTGAAAGCTGTGTACAAACGATCAGATTATCGTACGATCGCTTCCAAGCGGTATTTCTCTTCCATTTTCCTGATCATGTGTACTAGGCATTGGTATTCACTTGAACATCAGATATTGATCATCTTAAAAATTGTTTCCTGGGCAGTAATCTTCCCTACACTCTGTACTGGAGATGTTACAAGTGTTGCTTCTCTTTGTCATCTTATGTTGAACTAAACTCATTGCTTTGTTCTACAGCCAAACCCAAGTTTATTAAGCCGGTAAAGTCAACGATTTCTCCCCAAGGAGAAGTACAGCTGTCAGCTACTTTACAAGGATTTTATCCAGAAAAGATGGAGATTAACTGGACCTCTAAAAGTGAAAAATCTCAAAAAAAGTTCCAAATTACGGAAAATAAGAGCAAGAATGGCAACACATTTGATCTGGAGAGTAAATGTACAGTTCCTGGGGAGTTATTCAAAGATCCCGAGTTTAAGGTTCTGGTGACATGGAAACATGAATCTATGGAGGATCCAGAATTCCGGGAACTGTCTGTAAGAGGTAAGGAATTAGGAGGAGGGATAACAGAGGTGGGAGGCCGGGCTGGTGATGTCAAGCTCTCCACCTAATCCAATCAAAGAATGCTTTGCTTACATTCAGAAAATGCTCAGTATTCTCTGAAAGGCACCCGTGTTGAGCAGCCAACCTCTAGTGTGGAGAATGCATCAGGCTAAACGCTCATCACGAGACCCAGAAGCTAGTGCAGATCATTGGAGTAGCGGTGTCTATACAGTGATTTCCAGATTCCAGGGACATCAGCCAGGTACGGTATATACATAGTTACATTGGTCAAAGCTGGATCAATGTAACTATATAAAAATATACGACGCCTGGAACTATTATTTAACAGATTTTTTTAGATGATTTTGTTGATCCCACAGTATGTCTGTATTAGAATGGGAAATTAGGAAAACTACTTAGAGACCCTGTCACTGTGTCCATTCAAGGCCAAGTGAATGGCCTTGAAAAGTTTTAAAAGTAAGGAGGCGCCTAATAAATGTATGTCTATAACAAAATAAATATCATGACCAAACAATTCAAATATGAAATATCTTCATGAATTAATTAATATAATTATACACTGATCAAAGAAATTAGAGGAACACTTCCTAATCAGAGTATAGCATCAAGTCAATTAAACTCCTGTGATTTTGATCTGGAGAGTTAAGTAGCAGAGGGGGTTGTTATTCTGTTTCAGCTGCTTTGGTGTTAATTAAGTTAACAACAGGGGCACTAGATGGGCAACAATGAGACTACTTCCAAAACAAAATGGTTTTACAGGTGGAGGCCACTAAAAATGTTTTCCCTACTCCTCTTTTTTGACTGTTTTTCACTAGTTTTGCATTTGGCTAGGGTCAGTGTCACTACTGGTAGCACGAGGCGATACCTGGACCCTATAGAGGTTTGCTGTGTCTCCCACCACAGTCTCAAGAGCAAGGAGGAGATTCCAGGAGACAGGCAGTTACTCTAGGAGAGCTGAACAGGGCCGTAGAAAGTCCAATCAGTAGGACCGGTATTTGCTCCTTTGTGCAAAGAGGAACAGAATGAGCACTGCCAGAGCCCTACAAAATGACCTCCAGCAGGCCACTGGTGTGAATGTCTCTAAACAAACAATCAGAAACAGACTTCATGAGGGTGGCCTGAGGGCCCAACATCCTCTAGTGGGCCCTGTTGCTCACTGCCCGGCACCATGGAGCTTGATTGACATTTGCCATTGAACACCAGAATTGTCAGGTCCACCACTGGCACTCTGTGCTTTTCACAGATGAGAGCAGGTTCACTCTGAGCACATGTGACAGACGTGAAAGGGTCTGGAGAAGCCGTGGGGAATGTTATGCTGCCTGTAACATTGTTCAGTATGACCGGTTTGGTGGTGGGTCAGTGATGGTCTGGGGAGGCTTATCCATGGAGGGACGCACAGAACTCTACAGGCTAGACAATGGCACCCTGACTGCCATTAGGTATTGGGATGAAATCTTTGGACCCATTGTCAGACCCTACACTGGTGCAGTGGGTCCTGGTTTCCTCCTTGTGCAGAACAATGCCCGGCCTCATGTGGCGAGAGTATGCAGCCAGTTCCTGGAGGATGATGGAATTGATACCATTGAATGGCCCCCACACTCACCTGACCTAAATCCAATAGAACACCTCTGAGACATTATGTTTCGGTCCATCTGACGCCACCACGTTGCAACTCTGCAAGGTCTGTTCAGGAGCTCAGTGATGCCCTGGTCCAGATCTGGGAGGAAATACCCCAGGACACCATCTGTCATCTCAAAAGGAGCATGCCCCGACATTGTCAGGCATGCATACAAGCACATGGGGGCCGTACAAACTACTGAGTACCATTTTGAGTTGCTACAATAAAATTTCAGCAAAATGGACTAGCCTCCTGCATAATTTTTTTCACTTTGATTTTTGGGGTGCCTTTGAATTCAGCCCTCTGTAGGGTGATAATTTTCATTTCCATTAAACGATGTGGCATCCTTTCATTCCTAACACATTACCCAGTCCATATCAGAATATATACTTAGCATGATATTTTTCCCCATCAAGATCTGATGTGTTTTCAAAGTGTTCTTTTAATGTTTTTGAGCAGTGTATATACACTATATTACGAAGAGTATTGGAACGTCTGCCTTTACACACACATGAAGGTTAGTGGCATCCCAGTCCATAGGGTTCAATATTGAGCTGGCCTACCCTTTGCAGTTATAACAGCTTCAACTGTTCTGGAAGGTTGTCCACAAGGTTTTGAAGTGTGTCTATGGGAATGTTTGACCATTCTTCCAGAAGAGCATTTGGGAGGTCAGGCACTGATGTTGGACGAGAAGGCCTGGCATGCAGTCTTCATTCTAATTCATCCCAAAGGTGTTCTGTAGTGTTGAGGTAAGGCCAGGCAAGTTTCTCTGCCCCAAACTCGCTCATCCATGTCTTGCTTTGACCTTTCTTTATACACTGGTCCAAATCATTTGGTGGAGGGGGGATTATGGTGTGGGTTTTTTTTTCAGGGGTTGGGCTTGGTCCCTTAGTTCCAGTGGGAATTCATAAGGCCTCAGCAGCATATCAAGACATTTAGGACAATTTCACATTACCAACTTTGTAGGAACAGTTTGGGGATGGCTCTTTCTGTTCCAACAAGGCAAGTCCATAAGGACATGAATAGGTGAGTCTGGGGTGGAGAAACCTGACTGGCCTGCACAGAGTCCTGATCTCAACCCGATAGAACACGTTTGGGATGAATTAGTGCGGAGAATGCGAGTTAGGCCTTCTCGTCCAACATCAGTACCTGACCTCACTGATGCACTTCTGGAAGAATGGTCAAACATTCAGATAGACACCCTTCTAACACTTCCAAACCACACTTCCAAACCTTGTAGACAGTCTTGTCAGAAGAGTTGAAGCTGTTATTCCCGCAAAGGGTGGGCCAACTCAATATTTAAGCATACGGACTACGTTCATGTGTATGTAAGGCAGGTGTCCCAATACTTTTGGTAATATTGTGTGTGTGTGTATATATAAACACACACACACACACACACACACAACAAATAACTCAATAAATGTGTATATACAAATATGTATATACACTGTAAAGAACGCTGGTATCCCGAATACCTGTTTACTCCCAAACTGGCTAGGGACTTTGTGACTATAGCCCTTTTCACCTGGAGTGCTGAGTCGATCGTTCCCAAAATCCTAGCGAGCATAGAAGAAGAATAAAGCAACACAGCAATCCCATACCCAAACTTCAGTTTGGGTATGCGATTGATAAAGGATCCAACAGGAAAACTGTTTATTGAACAAACTCATACAGAATATATACCCCACTAGGTCAGGTGAGCCTAAATACATTATCATGTGCAGATGAAGTTGTATACAGAAAACTATTCAACCTGAGCTAATTAACTAGCCATCTGGTTATAAACAGTAGGTGAATGGGAGTCCAGACCTAGACAAGGTTATAATTAACATGCTAATTAACTCGGCACTGAAACCAGTCTGGATGACCAGACTGCCGGCAACAAGGCTAAAACAAAGTACAATACACATTATCCTAAGTATAAACACAGAACACCTAATTAACCACTTTACCACAAGAGCATTTTGCTGTCTTACGTCTGGGCCACTTTTTGCGATTCGGCGCTGTGCGACTTTAACTGACAATTGCGCAGTCGTGCGACGCCGTAACCAAACAAAATTGACATCCTTTTTTTCCCACAAACAGAGCTTTCTTTTGGTGGTATTTGATCACCTGTGCGATTTTTACTTTTTGCGCTATAAACAAAAAAAAAGCGTTTATTTTGAGAAAATAACAATATTTTTCAAATTTTTTTATATGAAATCCCCCCCAAAAAAGTAAATTGTAAAAACCAATTTTTTAAAAATTTTTGGCCAATTTGTTTTCTGCTACCTATGTTTGGTAAAAAAAATCGCAATAAGCGTATTTTGATTGGTTTGCGCAAAAGTTATTGCGTTTACTAACAAAGGGAAAGATTTTTGTCATTTTTGGTGGTTTTTTTTTAACGCGTAATGGCGGCGATCTGCGATTTTTTTTTGCGGGACTGCGACATTGCGGCGGACAGATCGGACCCTTGACTGACATTTTTGACACTTTTGGGGGTACCAGTGACATTACTGCAGTAATCAGTGCTATAAATATGCACTGTTACTGTAAAAATGACACTGGCAGGGAAGGGGTTAACTTTATTGGAGAGGGAGGGGTTAAGGTATGCCTGGTGCTTACTGACGTGTGGGAGGGGGGAGGTGACTGTGTGAGACAGGGACAGATCGGATGTCCAGCTATGCTGAACACTCCGATCTGTCACTCCCTGTCACTGAGGAGATCCGCCTCCTGTTTACCTGTTTACACAGGCGGGCGGATCTCCACACTAGATCCCCGACGATCGGGGCAGAGCAGCGGCGATCGCCTCTGCTCCTCCCCTGGCCCGACTCCCGCTGTGAATGAAAACAGTGGGAGCGCGCCTCCGGCGGCGCACGAGCGCCGCCTACAGGGGAGGAGTCTGACGACGTAGGTCTACGTCGTCAGACGGGAACGAGCCACTTTGCCGCAGTACTATTACAGTACTTAGTGGTAAAGTGGTTAAACAGACAATAGAAGGAGACCCTAGTAGCAGACTGTCCGTCTCCTACATTAAAGTACATGGAATCTACATCTAAGCAATGCTTTGGTTATTCAGGAGTGACAGACCTCATGGCAACAATCTACAATAGTCTATGAGGCAAAGCTTATACAATGTTCTATCATTCTGATACAGGGGAATTAATGTATCATAGATTTCTTGAGGGATATTGCAGATAAATATATTACTGCACCATTTGAAGTAATCCAAACCATATTCTCAGTGTCCATTAAGTAGCTGTCCATCATTTTCTCAGTCACCCTGTGCCCCTAAAAGACACATGGGGACTTACACATAAGAGGGGCCTAGGGAGCTGAGAGAGGGATTTCTCAACTTCTCTAAGGTGAGTTGTGTTCCAGGGGCCCCCCAACTAAAGTGACTCCCGTCACTGGACCCAAGGTCCACCAAATGCAAGATAGAAAGAAACAGCCCAAATATGTGGTTTCATCAATTACACAATAGACAAATCTTTTTATAAAATACCTTCAAATACTACAGGTCCAAAAATGTAAACCCAAGGAAAGCACTGGTGAAATTCCGCTGAGTATCTTTTGTTGAAAAATATATATAACACATGCTCTCACATGTGTGAATGGGCAATATTAAAAAATATCCACTAAAAAGCCAGACAACATTTATACAAAACAAGTGCCTTAGTATCTTTGGACATGGTGATAGTAAAATTTAAAAACAAAATTTCTTAGATGTGCACAAGAAAACTTGAATAAACTCAAATTGTATCACAATATACCCTGCCATGAAATATGAAAGGAAAAATCTGATAGGTTGGTAGGGTTTCACAGACCATTTTCTGCACATTAATTCTGATGTGTCTCCACTTTTTTCCCCATTAATAGATCTTCCCTGGCATCCAAAGCTTCAGGCCACCCCCATAGAGAGCGTTTTCCAAGATGACGAGGTTCTCTTACAGTGCCGGGTGTCAGACTACTTCCCGGACGCTCTGGTTGTGAAATGGTTGGAGAGGAAGATGGGCAGTCAGGAATTGGTGGAGATTTCCAGTTCTGAAAAGTACAAAATTCCAAAAATCTTATCACAAAAATTGGAGAACGGAACCTTTTCTTCTACATCGGTTTTATCCTACAAGAGGTCTAATCTATCAGAGAAGGGAATTGAATTTATCTGCAGAGTGGAACATCCCAGTCTTGGCACACCCCTCCAAAGCACTATTGTACAGTATAAAGACACAGGTAACCTTATTTCATTGAATCTTACACAAAGTTCAAGGCCTAAGTGTAGTCTAAATAAAAAAACCTAAGAATCAGCACTAAGAACATGACTTACTATTAATGTGCAGTACCCCTCATGCTGCTAGCTCCTGGTTTCCTTGAGATCCTCTCCAATGAGCCAAATCCCAATTAACACACACTATGTATAGGTGTGTTATCACTCAGGGGATTCTAAAGTTTGATAGAGTGAAGCACAAAATGTGTGAAGGTATATTAACCTCTAAAATAGACACAGTAAAAAAGAGTGTATAAATCCTCAAAAGATAATGTTGTACAAAAATAATCCTTTTCAAATAGAATCACGTAAAATAAATCATACATATAGTAGTGCTGCAAATAAATATATAAAGGTGTTACATATATATATTGTGATTGCTACGTCCATACAGATAGTATTTAAGGTGCCAAAAGTGCTGTCATAAGGTGCATAAATCTTGTGCCAAGACTTATCAATGTGGATCGAGCCTTGTGTGCGGTTGTTCACCTTGTGGTAAATAATAAAGGTATGCGCTCACCAGAAGGGAGCAGGTCACACAGACCTAACAGGCGTTTTGAAATAAAGGATCCTGGATGGATCACTCTCTCTGCTCTTTTCCTAGTAGTATGAGTACTTCAGGTCCTCCAGGGGGCAGAAAGAGGGCTGATGGCTCAACCCTATCCAACTCAGTATTCCTAGATAGACACTCTCCACTCCTCTCCACCTGACAGGACCAATCCTCCAAAACCTCCAGGGTACTCATGTAAGGATTGACATAGGAGACAAAGGTGCAGATATCGTGTAATATTGCCTTTATTAATTAAAATTAAAAATAAATGGGGGTGCTTACATATATAGTGCCATCCTGGCACTGGAAGGAATGCCAAAGGTAAGTGTGTTACACCATTCCGTGTAGAGCTAGGGAGCCCCTTAATCTCTTGATCTCGGGTAGCGTGGCAGTGGCCGGCTTGCGTTCCACTGTTTAACAGGAAGTTCCACTGTTAACACGATGTGATGTCACAAATCACGTGGTTTCCGGGCGATACTCAGACCACTATGATACTTACATTACATTTTTGTAGGGGGTTGCAGGATGAGTCACACAGAGGCCGGGGGATGGGCTGGAGGGTGGGCCTGGCGCATCATTAATAGCTTGTTGCCTACACTGCGAAGAGGCAGCCAGCTGAAGAGCAATAAGATGGCAGTGTGGGATCTGATGTTTGCTGCCGGAACAGCAGATCACAGCGGGACAACATTGGATTTGCTGTACAGGTGAGTATGTGTTCTGAAGAGAATTCAGGGTCTCAGGTAAGAGGTAAAAAAAAATAAAAAATAGGGTAAAGTTGACAACTTGGAGACGGCACCTCCCGCCTCTTTAAGGGGTTTAGAATGCCGGTGTTCCGTGAGAATTACCTACCCGTGAGAAAAACCTACCCCTCGTCACTTCCGGTACTCGGCACTGTATGTAATGCAGCGGGTACATTAAAACAGCTGTGCTGAAATAGGAGTGATCTCCGCTCCTGTCCCGGTCACTTCCCTGCTCTCGGATAGTAAATATAAAAGCGGCGGCGGCTGTATGAAAAGATAAATCACTGAGCCGAAAGCCGCTTTTATATTTACTTGCCGAGAGCAGGGAAGTGACCGGGACAGGTGCGGGGATGACTCGTATGTCAGCACAGCTGTTTTAGGTAAGTGCCGCGTCGGTAGGTTTTTTTCACGGTACACCGTGATCGTTTTATACTAGTGCGCATGCGCAATAGTAAGCTCCTCTGTTCTGCCTTTAGGTATCCGGCGCTCTGGGCATGCGCACTGCTGCGCTGCTCAGATGCTTCTGGCCGGAAGTGACGAGGGGTAGGTAATTCTCACAGGGTAGGTAATTCTCACGGAACACCGGGAGGCAGGGCGGGGTTTATGATCATGTGACTGCCATTATTTGCTGTCACGGAGGTCACAAGCAGCAATTGGGCACTTTCCGTTAGCCGCCAGTAACTGTGTCAGGCGCACACTTAGACCCACCCACTGAGAAGGCCGCATATTTGCGTGCGGCCGGCGCCATGAGGTTAAAATAACAAAATAATACATACATTATTTTTGGGAGGCAAACTAAGCTTTCTCTTTCTTGCAAAAACTATTTTACTTTTTATGTACTCAATAGACAAAAATACTACAGTATTCCATTTTAACCAGTGTTTTTTTTTTTTAACAAAAAGTAGATTGGCTTTAAATAATAGGTATACAATTTTATACCCCTTTCAGATGGAACGGAGCCGTCCAAGCAGAATGCACCTGCTTGGTGTGGGATCTCCCTGCTGATCCCTGCTAACAGGCAGATGACAAGTCCGCTCCGCTATGCAGACCGCAGAGCAGACACAGACACAGCCCGCTTACCTCTATGGGGCGATCGGATGGTAACTGACTGCGTGTCCGTTTCCATTTGATTGTTATCTGATCCGATTCGGTGGACAGATGGCAATTGTATCAACATATGTCTATTTTTAGCGGAGTTTATCAGATTCGATGCCCAGCGGGTCTGTCATCTGCCCGTGGAAAGCAATGGATGGTCCGATCAGGTCCGCCTGAAAAACTGACAGGTGGACTCAATCGGTCCGCAGGTGTGAAGGGGGCCTTACTCTATAATTTGTCTCATTTAAAATAATGTTTCTGCCACAAAGCTTGGCAAATGTTTTATACAGTATGTTCTTTTTCTGTGTATATGGGTGTGAGTCTCGCGCTGTCTTGAGGGTTGTGGGTGGGGGTACCCTTAATGCTGCGTGTACCAGTTACTGTAAACCATACAGTTGTAAGACAAATGATGGGTGGGGGGGAAGTACCGCGCTTCAGGGAAAATGTGTATCAAATAAATAGGTGAATAATAGTAATTTAAATATATAAAATCAATGATAAATAAACAAATATACACTGTGATGGTGCTGAATCTTATGTGGTGTCTTCTAAAAATTATTAGTATAGATCTCCGATATAACAATAAATCTAAAACTCCTCAGTTTACCAAAGATAGATCTATAAATATAAAGTGCAAAGGTGCATACACAATTAGTAAGGTAGAAAGTGCTTATAGTGATATCTGTATTAATATCAAGTGACTAAAAAGACATATTCATAAAAAAAGTGACAGTAAAGTGTTCAGTGCACAAAACATTATCAGGTAAAGAGTCTTGTGTATTGCACAGTGTAAAAATAAAGTGCTTCCAATCTCTATAAGGTGCTCAAATGTCCCAAAGTAAACAGGAGATTCATAGGCGGTGTTCTTTCCTTTTCCAGGTGTCTCAATCTTATAACCTCCACCTTTCCACCGTTTAAATCTATGGGGTGCTTCTTAGTGCTCTTCCCCTATGGGTGTGCTAAATGCTCACCTCCAAATTTCAGATCATGCGCAACTTGATCTAAATAGGTATTGCACTCCTCTCCTCTCCTTCTTAGCCTTGTATGTTAAATAGGGGGATGATGGTCTGCCTCGTCTTGACAGGGTCGGGGTGAATGCCCTCCGGAACTTGCTCGAATCTCAAAATAAGGGGCCCATATAGTGTAGTATTTCCAAACTCAAAGATTTATTTAACTAAAATATAACAACTCGCATAAAAACGGAAGTATCTTAGCCTTTTAGCTGCTTACAGTCAGCTTTGGGACTGACTTCCACATTCCATACGTCACTTCCGGTACTCTGCCCTACGCGTTACGTCACGGCCGCTCACGTGACTTCTTAAGGGTGACATAACTGGGCCCCACAGTTTGAATCAATCCCCTAGGCTCACATTTAACCCCTTGATCACCCACAGGTTGATCAGCGACAGTAGATCCGTAACGTCAATTGGGGGGTCTGTGCGGGCAAACCTCAGACCAAACAGGAATAAAAATAAGCACTATGCACTATCAACTTCCACAAAAGAAAGAGGGGCATATGCAAATGCCAGGAGCTTAGCTAATAAAATGGAGTTGAAAATGTTAGTACATGAGGAGGACATCGACCTTGTGGGAATAACAGAAACTTGGTTCGACCCCTCACATGAATGGCTGGCCAATATCCAAGGATATTCTGTGTACCGGAAGGACACGGTAGGAAAAAGAGGGGGAGGGGTATGTCTCTATGTCAAGAATAATGTAAGGGTGATAGAGAGGAGTGATATTATGGAAGGGATGAGTACGGAGTTAGAATTCGTTTTGGTAGAACTCCATAGGGAAGAAGTACATTAAACCCCCGCTTCATCGCGGTTCAGTTTTTGCGGTCCCGGTATATTGCGTTTTTTTTCTGTAATGTTATTTTACTATATTAATCATTGAAACTTAAATATTTTTGTGTTTTCCATAGCTCTTGCTCTGTGTCTCAGTATCTTTTATGTGTTTAAATGAGTTTCTATTGTTTTAAAAGTGTGTTTAAAGACCTTAAAATGCTTTTACACGTACAGTGACTTTAAAAAAAAAACATGCCTACAGTGTATTTTAATAGGGTTTTTTAGTAATTGTGGGGGTTTGTTATAGGTCACCCAACCAAAGGGAGGAGGTAGAGCTGGAATTTATATCACTGTTGGGTAAAGTGGCAAAGCTGGGATCTGTCATCATATTAGGAGACTTCAATTATCCCAACATTGACTGGGAAGAGGGGACTAGACACTCACAGAAGGCCCGTCTCTTCATGGAAACCTTACAGGACAACTACATGTCTCAGTTGGTGGATTCTCCTACTAGAGAAAATGCAGTCCTGGATCTATTGATCACTAATGACCCAGACCTAATCTCGGAGGTAGGAGTCCAGGACAACCTGGGCTCTAGCGATCACAGGATGATCACATTTAGCATATATAACAATATAACAAGGCAAGAGGGGAACATAAGAACCCTAAACTTCAGAAGGGCAAACTTTCCCAAATTGTGCTCAATGATGGGAAGGGTAAAATGGGACCAAACCCTAGGAACACTGACCACGGAGGAAAAATGGGAAGGCTTTAGGAACATATTAAACAAATGCATCTCGCAGTGCATTCCTATGGGAAATACATTTAGAAGAGACAAACCCAAACCTGGCTGGCTAAACTGTAATGTTAAAAACTTATCAGGGGAAAAAAAATTGCCTTAAAAAAATATAAATCAGAGGGGACAATATTGGCTTTCCAGCAATGCAAGGAAGCAAATAAGAAAAGTAAATACGAAATCATATAGTTACATAGTTACATAGTAGGTGAGGTTGAATAAAGACAATAGTCCATCCAGTTCAACCTGTGTAGGTGTGTGTGGTTGTAATCATCTCACATAGCCCTGAATGTTCTGATCCTTGAGATGTAAGTCTAAGAGTCTTTTGAAAGCCACCATACTTCCCGCAGAAACCACCTCTTGTGGTAGAGAATTCCACAATCTTGTAGCCCCAACAGTAAAGAACCCCCCTCGTTGCCTGAGGTTAAAACGCTTCTCTAATCGCATTGTATGCCCTCTTGTCCTCATGCAATCCCTTCGAATGAACAGCTTTTTTTCTAAGCTGAGATCCCCAACAATGCAAAACGTTATGTTTGGCGTAAAAGCACCCTCATCACCCTGAACACACCATCCCCACTGTCAAACATGGTGGTGGCAGCATCATGGTTTGGGCCTGCTTTTCTTCAGCAGGGACAGGGAAGATGGTTAAAATTGATGGGAAGATGGATGGAGCCAAATACAGGACCATTCTGGAAGAAAACCTGATGGAGTCTGCAAAAGACCTGAGACTGGGACGGAGATTTGTCTTCCAACAAGACAATGATCCAAAACATAAAGCAAAATCTACAATGGAATGGTTCACAAATAAACATATCCAGGTGTTAGAATGGCCAAGTCAAAGTCCAGACCTGAATCCAATCGAGAATCTGTGGAAAGAACTGAAAACTGCTGTTCACAAACGCTCTCCATCCAACCTCACTGAGCTTGAGCTGTTTTGCAAGGAGGAATGGGCAAAAATTCAGGCTCTCGATGTGCAAAACTGATAGAGACATACCCCAAGCTTACAGCTGTAATCGCAGCAAAAGGTGGTGCTACAAAGTATTAACTTAAGGGGGCTGAATAATTTTGCACGCCCAATTTTTCAGTTTTTTATTTGTTAAAGTTTGAAATATCCAATAAATTTCGTTCCACTTCATGATTGTGTCCCACTTGTTGTTGATTCTTCACAAAAAAATTGTTTTATATCTTTATGTTTGAAGCCTGAAATGTGGCAAAAGGTTGCAAAGTTCAAGGGGGCTGAATACTTTCGCAAGGCACTGTATGCCTGGCTGCCAGTGCCAGGCCAGCCTATTTGCAAAAGAAATCCTGATTTGAATTAAATTTTTGCTGCCAGTGCCAGCCTATTTGCAGACGAAATCCTGATTTCTTTGAATAAAATTGTTGCTGCCAGTGCCTGCCAGTGCCAGCCCAGCCTATCTGCAAAAGAAATCCCTAAGTAGAAGTTACTCCTCTCTCAAGTCCTCCACTTACCTTGGGTGTGCTGTGCGGTGTGGCTGCAGAGTGTTCCCGCTGGACATAGTACAGGAGATGGTCAGAGACTGCAAACATGATACAAGAGATGGTCAAAGACTACGGACATGATACAGGAGATGGTCAGAGACTAAGGACATAGTACAGGAGATGGTCAGAGACTAAGGACATAGTACAGGAGATGGTCAGAGACTGCAGACATAGTACAGGAGATGGTCAGAGACTGCGGACATAGTGCAGGAGATGGTCAGAGACTGAGGACATAGTACAGGAGATGGTCAGAGACTGAGGACATGATACAGGAGATGGTCAGAGACTGCGGACATAGTACAGGAGATGGTCAGAGACTGTGGACATAGTACAGGAGATGGTCAGAGACTGTGGACATAGTACAGGAGATGGTCAGAGACTACGGACATGATACAGAAGATGGTCAGAGACTGAGAACATAGTACAGGAGATGGTCAGAGACTGCGGACATACTACAGAAGATGGTCAGAGACTGAGGACATAGTACAGGAGATGGTCAGAGACTGAGGACATGATACAGGAGATGGTCAGAGACTGAGGACATGATACAGGAGATGGTCAGAGACTGAGGACATGATATAGGAGATGGTCAGAGACTGAGGACATGATACAGGAGATGGTTGGTCCGAGTCTGAGGACATGATACAGGAGATGGTCAGAGACTGAGGGCATGATGCAGGAGATGGTCAGAGTCTGCAGACCTAGTACAGGAGATGGTCAAGAGACTGCAGATGTGATACAAGAGAAGGTCAGAGACTGCAGACATGATAGAAGATAGAAGGACACTAGGGGGGCCGGAGAGCACAGGGAAAGCAGAGAGCACTGGAGGAGCTGAAGGGCAAGGGGGGGGACTGGAGAGAATTAGGGGGGGTTTGGAAAGCATTGCAGGGGGCTTGGAAGGTGCAGGGTGTGGATAGCACTGGGGGGGGGAGCGGGCAGGGAAAACCAGGGGGATGGAGAGCATGGGGGGAGGGGGGGGGAACTGGAGAACACTGGGGGGAACTGGAAATCACTTAGGGGGGAGGAGCCAGGGTGCACAGGGGGGTGGAGAGCACTGGGGGAGCCAGAGAGCATAGGGGGAGATAAAAATAACTATGGGGACTTGAAGAGCATGGGGGGGGGGCTAAAGAGCATGGGGGGCTAAAGAGCACTGGGGGGTTAAGAGCACTGGGGGGGGGTTAAGAGCACTGGGGGAGGGTTAAGAGCACTAAGGGGGGGGGGCTAAGATCACTGGGGGGGTTTAAGAGCAAGGAGGGTGATAAGAGCACTGGGGGGGGTGTTAAGAGCAGGGCGGGTGTTAAGAGCAGGGGGGTGTTAATTGCACTGGGGGGGGGGGTGTTAAGAGCAGGGGGGGTTTAAGAGCACTGGGGGGGGTGTTAAGAGCACGGGGGGTTCTAAGAGCAGGGGGGGTGTTAAGAGCAGGGGGTGTTAAGAACAGGGGGGGGTGTTAAGAGAAGGGGGGAGGTGTTAAGAGCAGGGGGGTTTTAAGAGCACTGGGGGGGGGTGTTAAGAGCACTGAGGGGTGGGGGCTGGAGAGCACTAGGGGGCCAGCAAGTTGTATAGGAGGGGGATGAGACAGCTGCATATAGATGATTTGATCTTTACGTATTCCTCCTGCAGCCGCAGAATGACTGCAGGAGGGAGAGGAGAATCAGCCATTCAACGGCTGCAGGAGGAATACAGAAAGATGAATTCCTCTATATGCAGCTGTCCCATCCCCTCTCCTACCCAGCACACATACACAGGAAGAGGACGCTGCTCACCTTCTTCCCGCCGGTGAAGGAACTGCTGCTGCAGCCGCATTTACAGTTACACTGCCTTACACATGCGGGCCGGCCTGACACCCGGGGCGGGCCGCCCCCCCCCCCCGCACCCCCCGTTGGTACAATGAGGAAGCCAGTCAGCAGATGCTTGTAGTGTGTGTCCTAGAGTTCCATTGATGTGGCACAGTAGCGAGCGGACGACCAGCCTTCGCAGTCTTCTCTTCCTCCCAGGCAGCGCTCTGCTCACGTGTTCCAATGTATACGTCCTCCGGCCGGGCGGTTCAGGTTACAGCACAGCATACTCTGTGGAGGAGATCCTGGATTTATCAGCACAGACATGGCCACTGGGAATCATTCATTTGCACTCATAGTCATGTCGCCAGCCCACAGCTCACACCCCCCCCCCCCCCCTGAGCAGAAGGCTGATTGGCCGCGGAGCCGGCCGCAGTGAGCAGTGACTGAGTGAGGGAACTTCTTTGTGATGAGCAAGCAGCGGCCCACCAGGAAAATGCCTGGTATACCCTATGGCCAGTCCGGGCCTGAATAAAATTATAACCCAAACATCTAACAAATCAATGTGGTAAGCTGGCATAAGGAAGTCCATATATGAACATACAAAGTTCACAGAAAATGGTGATAGCTTGAATAGATGCCCAGAAAGAGAAAAACTCCAGATAACAGAAGAGGGATCAGGTGAGCCCAGGGGTAGTAGAGATGAATCCACCCGACTAGTGTGTTAAAAATGGCTCCTTACCGGATCACCCTTGCCACTAAATTATAGGTGGCTAAACGCTCTGAATGAATGAATGGCTGTCAAGTTGAAATCCTCCAATACAGCGTAGAAAATATATCCAGGCACGAGCATGTGCAATTCACTACAGGGGCAAACGATCACATCTCAGGGAAAGACTCATTGTGTAAAATCATGGAATAGAACAAAGGGAAGGCTCCCATAGTGCATTATCAAATGACAACTTTTATTTTAAAATCAATGTTAAAATGCACTCACATGTAAAAGATCAAAATAGAACGGACAGGGCATACAGCAGTAGCATTCCTGCCGATCGTTCCTCCTTAGATCCCAGGTCTCCCGGCCGTAGACAGACTTGAATGGGAGAGGAAATATCATCACCCCTTCATCTGTCCACCAGTGACCAATATGAAAACAGACTCGCCCCGTCAGGATAAACCACGCCCCTACATGTTTCGTGATAATTCACGTCCTCTGGGGGTTGGTCCTAAGCGGCGCTGTGCGAGGTCAGGGGTTTATATAAGACTAAAGCCTCATCTTAGATACTGGCAAAATATATATATATATATGTTTTTTTTATTTCTATTTTTATTTTTATCTTCATTTTTATTTTTACTTTTATTTTTATTTTCATTTTTATTATTATTTTTGTTCATTTGTTTTTTATGTTTTTGTCCCATTCTTGTTCATTGATTTGTTAGATGTTTGGTTTATAATTTTATTCATGATTTAGCGCAGCACCACATTGTTTTGATTATTTTTATTTGGAACTTGTACTATTGTTTCAGGTATCAGCTGCTTCTCCTTTATGCGCAGTGTTTTTTTCTGTTTTTCTTTAATATTAGCATGCATAAAGAAGGGGAGGTATTCCAGAGATAAAACTATAATCCTACCACTTTATAAAACTCTGGTCTGACCGCATCTGGAGTATTCTGTTCAGTTCTGGTCGCCAGTCCTCAGGAGGGATGTGTTGGAGCTGGAGAGAGTGCAGAGAAGGGCAACTAAACTAATTAGGGGATTGGAGGACCTTAATTATACTATCACTTCATTTATTCTCCCTGGAGAAAAGACGCCTGAGAGGGGACATGATAGCAATTTACAAATACCTCAATGGTGATCTCAGCATAGAAAAAACACTATTCAGTCGCAAGGATTGCGTGAGGACGCGAGGACATACAATGCGATTAGAGGAGAAGCATTTTAACCTCAGGCAACACAGGGGGTTCTTTACTGTTAGAGCTACAAGATTGTGGAATTCTCTATCACAAGAGGTTGTTTCTGCAGGAAGTATGGCTACTTTCAAAAGACTTTTGGACGTACATCTCAAGGCTCAGAACATTAAGGGGTATGAGAGATGATTATGGCCACACACACCTACACAGGTTGAACTGGATGGACTATTGTCTTTATTTAACCTTAACTACTATGTAACTCTGTAACCCCTTCCCTGCCAATGGCATTATTACAGTAACAGTGCATATTTTTAGCACTGATTACTGTAGTAATGTCAC
Source organism: Pelophylax lessonae (assembly GCF_965119305.1). Lineage (NCBI taxonomy): Eukaryota > Metazoa > Chordata > Amphibia > Anura > Ranidae > Pelophylax > Pelophylax lessonae. The sequence continues at coordinate 38,440,244 of NC_138773.1, forward strand.
TGGTACCCCCAAAAGTGTAAAAAATGTCAGTTAGGGGTCCGATCTGTCCGCCGCAATGCCGCAGTTCCACAAAAAATCGCAGATCGCCGCCATTACTAGTAAAAAAAAAACAATAAAAATGACATAAATCTTTCCCGTAGTTAGTAGAGGCAATACTGTCAGAATGTTTATACTGCTCTGATACCGATCTGTCCGCCGCAATGCCGCAGTTCCACAAAAAATTGCAGATCGCCGCCATTACTAGTAAAAAAAAAACAATAAAAATGACATAAATCTTTCCCGTAGTTAGTAGAGGCAATACTGTCAGAATGTTTATACTGCTCTGATAAACAGTGTCTATTTATGCAAATAAGCAAAGATCTGTCAAGTTAGGAGATTCTCAACTTATTACCATAAATCAATAAAAATGCAAGATCGTTTTAAGTGACACTAAACTGAAGATAAGGAGGATACAATTCTGTGCAAAAATATATATATTTATTAAATACTTCAGTGCAAAATAAAATGTCAAAAATATAATTGGTGATAAACACAAAGTTTAGAGTAAAATGCAATAAAATATATCACACAGGTAATATGAGAATAAAATCAAAGAATATTATCTCTGAATAATAAGATGACCATAACCAATGACTTCTAGAAGATGATTAATATTCTACCAGGAAGACATAAAATATGGCAACCAATATGACAGATTTGACATGTGACTTCTCTCATCCAACAGATATTCATAATTCCAATATTTTAAATAAAGTTACATGGATATAAATTGTTATACCATGTACTGTGACTTATTAAAAGTCCAAAGATTCATGGTAAAGTAAAATTCTATTTAGTCAATCTACTACAAAGAATATCATCATAATTGAACCATTTACTAAAGCCAAAATTAGTTTACAATACCAAGATAAGACAAATTAATCCAATCATACTGCAGTAAATTCAAATCTTGATGCTAACAGTTGAGGTGTGAGAATGGATCAATTAGGATTATATGTATGAGGCAATTTAGAATGTATACTTTACCGAACTCTAGAATGTCTGTTGAATAGGATGTTACGCTGCCCTGGCTTTCAGGATCAAATGTCACCCATCAGTGTCCCAGAGCTTCCTTGAAAGCATCTTACTCCTCTTACGATCTCTTCAATTCTCCCCTCTCTCTCTAGCTGACTAAAACTTTATGCCACCTGAAGTGTGGGCGGAGATCTCATTACCATATAATTCCTACGTCACTTAAAGCGGAGTTCCGGGCACAGAAACCATTGTTCAATAAACATACCCCCGGGACAGTCAGGGCTAGCACATTCCACAATGGCTAGCCTCTGATCTGTCCCGGTTTGCACTTACCTGCAAGAAGAAATACTTACTTATAAAATTTCTTCCACAGCGTTTCCATCTCTCTTGTGGGCAGCTGAAGCCGGCGCGATCCTCTTCCGCGTCTTCTTCCGCGTCCTCTTCTCCCAGAATGCGCCTGCACCGGCCCCTCTCGTCACTTCCGGGGCGGCGCCGCATTCCTCCACAGCTTCTGGGCATGCCCAGAAGCTGTTTAGCAGGGAATGCGGCGTCGCCCCGGAAGTGACGAGCGGGGCCGGTGCCGTCGCATTGATTCCTGGGAGCGATGACGTTCAGCTCCCAGGAATCATTGCAAGCCCGGAAGTGACGGTGGAGCCGCGGCGCAGAGGGAGGAAGTGAAGAATAGGTGAGTATCTTCGATCTACAATTACAAGGTGAGTACAAAAAAAAAAAAAAACCTAACTATCCAATTCTGTTTCAGGTGAAGGTGAACAAGCGGACTGGCACAAAAAAAAAAGATCGATTTTGTGCCTGGAACTCCGCTTTAAAGGGTCTAATTCCTAATAATTAATACCTGGACCCAAAATTAAGCAATCACCAGAGGGCAGTGTTGTATTACTATTAGATTCGGGATATAGAATATAATTACATTATTTTCCTACAGCTAACCCTTTGACCTTAGGCTGGTGATGAGCTCTAAATTCCCAAAACTCTGTCAAATGGTTCAGACTTTGTGGAGAGAGTAGAGTATTTATGGTAACCATAAAAGCTTACAGGACCTTACATAAACATACTTTAAAATTAAGTAATTAGTTCAACTTAAGTAAAATTAGTACTTAGCAATGATATGAAACAAAATATAGTATGCAAAGCATTCCTAAAAATGTGTGTATATATATATATATACATATATATATATATATATATATATATATATATATATATATATATATATATATATATATATATATATATATGTTATACATGTATGATAATATTGTAGCTAATATTTTCTCACACATAGTTCTAATGTTTCTTTAAAACTTATTTTAAATGAGCCCTAACAGCATATACTGAACTATTGTTCATTGTTACACACAGATAAGATTATAACACTAACATTCATTAGTATCTGGTATAGCGTCAGGCTGACTGACTCTTATCTAAAAAAAAATGTCAGAGAACTACTTATTTATGACTAAAGAAAACAGAATTTTCTGTTGAAACTATAAGACCCTCTGTAAAAGACATCTTTTTTTTAAAAAAAATCTAAACTTTCATTCACCCCCAACAAAATGGATGCCAAGCTGCTCAATATTTGTATATAGACCTGAATATACAGTGCCTTGCGAAAGTATTCGGCCCCCTTGAACTTTTCAACCTTTTGCCACATTTCAGGCTTCAAACATAAAGATATAAAACTGTAATTTTTTGTGAAGAATCAACAACAAGTGGGACACAATCATGAAGTGGAACAAAATTTATTGGATATTTGAAACTTTTTTAACAAATAAAAAACTGAAAATGTGGGCGTGCAAGCTTATTCAGCCCCCTTAAGTTAATACTTTGTAGCGCCACCTTTTGCTGCGGTTACAGCTGTAAGTCGCTTGGGGTATGTCTCTATCAGTTTTGCACATCGAGAGACTGAAATTTTTGCCCATTCCTCCTTGCAAAACAGCTCGAGCTCAGTGAAGTTGGGTGGAGAGCGTTTGTGAACAGCAGTTTTCAGTTCTTTCCACAGATTCTCGATTGGATTTAGGTCTGGACTTTGACTTGGCCATTCTAACACCTGGATATGTTTATTTGTGAACCATTCCATTGTAGATTTTGCTTTATGTTTTGGATCATTGTCTTGTTGGAAGACAAATCTCCGTCCCAGTCTCAGGTCTTTTGCAGACTCCATCAGGTTTTCTTCCAGAATGGTCCTGTATTTGGCTCCATCCATCTTCCCATCAATTTTAACCATCTTCCCTGTCCCTGCTGAAGAAAAGCAGGCCCAAACCATGATGCTGCCACCACCATGTTTGACAGTGGGGATGGTGTGTTCAGGGTGATGAGCTGTGTTGCTTTTACGCCAAACATAACGTTTTGCATTGTTGCCAAAAAGTTTTATTTTGGTTTCATCTGACCAGAGCACCTTCTTCCACATGTTTGGTGTGTCTCCCAGGTGGCTTGTGGCAAACTTTAAACGACACTTTTTATGGATATCTTTAAGAAATGGCTTTCTTCTTGCCACTCTTCCATAAAGGCCAGATTTGTGCAGTATACGACTGATTGTTGTTCTATGGACAGAGTCTCCCACCTCCGCTGTAGATCTCTGCAGTTCATCCAGAGTGATCATGGGCCTCTTGGCTGCATCTCTGATCAGTCTTCTCCTTGTACGAGCTGAAAGTTTAGAGGGACGGCCAGGTCTTCCTAGATTTGCAGTGGTCTGATACTCCTTCCATTTCAATATTATCGCTTGCACAGTGCTCCTTGGGATGTTTAAAGCTTGGGAAATCTTTTTGTATCCAAATCCGGCTTTAAACTTTTCCACAACAGTATTTTGGACCTGCCTGGTGTGTTCCTTGTTCTTCATGATGCTCTCTGCGCTTTAAACGTCCGGACCTCTGAGACTATCACAGTGCAGGTGCAATTATACGGAGACTTGATTACACACAGGTGGATTCTAGTTATCATCATTAGTCATGTAGGTCAACATTGGATCATTCAGAGTTCCTCACTGAACTTCTGGAGAGAGTTTGCTGCACTGAAAGTAAAGGGGCTGAATAATTTTGCACGCCCAATTTTTCAGTTTTTTATTTGTTAACAAAGTTTGAAATATCCAATAAATGTAATTCCACTTCATGATTGTGTCCCACTTGTTGTTGATTCTTCATAAAAAATTACAGTTTTATATCTTTATGTTTGAAACCTGAAATGTGGCAAAAGGTCGAAAAGTTCAAGGGGGCCGAATACTTTCGCAAGGCACTGTATATGGCCTTTATATCATTCCATTTTTCTTTCTCCTCAATAATCATAAGAATACCTTTTGTGCAAACCAATCAAAAATACCCTTATTGCGATTTTTTTATTTACCAAAAATATGTAGCAGAAAAAAAATTGGCCTAAAATGTTAAAAAATTTAGATTTTTAAAAAATTTTTGGGGAATGTTATGTAGCAGAATGTGAAGAATGTTGATTTTTTTTTCAGAATTGTCACTTTTTTTTTTTTTGTGTATAGCGCAAAAAAAATAAAATCGCACAGGTGATCAAATACCACCAAAAGAAAGCTCGATTTCTGGGAAAAAAAGAATGTAAATTTAGTTTGGGTACAGGGTCGCACGACCACGCAATTAACAGTTAAAGTTACGCAGTGCCAAGTTGAAAAAAGTGGCCTGGTCATTAATGGGGCAAATCCTTCCGGTCCTTCCGGAAGTAAAGTCACTCAAAAAAAACGAGAAAAAAAAGCCCTGTAAAGAGAAAGGCATAATGAGCTAGTATGCATCACATACTAGCTCATTATGAAGTACTTACCTTAAAACGAAGCCCCCGCCGTGCTGCCCCCTCACCGACAGGACAGCCGTCATGTCCAGCCGTCCTGCTTCCGGGTTCGCATCCTCCGGCCATCTGATTGGCCGGAGGCGCGATTAAATCACTCCCGCACGTGCGCGCGTGAGCCGCCGTTCACGGCATAGGACTCTGAAGGAACGGCACGGGTGGCCGTTCCTTCAGAGCGCATTCGCCGATGACGTCATCGGCAGTATGCACTCTAAATATCTCCTGAACGGTGCATGTTTAGGAGATATTTATAGCACCTATAGGTAAGCCTTAATATAGGCTTACCTATAGGTAAAAGTTTGTGAAGTGGGTTTACAACCTCTTTAAAGTAGTTAATGCTAAAAAAAATATAAGAAGAAAAGTAAGTAAAAATAAATAAAGTTTTTGTCTGTTGTATTCAGTGCTTTAAAAAAAAGTAGTTTTGCTGAAACAATAGTTGTTATAAATGGTATTCTATAATTTGTTCCATTTAAAATTACTCTAAAATAATATTTTTGCTATAAAGCTTGACAAAGTTATTTGCATGTTCTTATTTATGTGACACTGAAAAAAATAACAAAAAGATAAGTAATGATGGTTAAAAAAAAGGGAAAATAGGTAAAAATAAATACATAAATAAATAAAAGTCAGAACAAAAGTAAAAAATAGGATATGAAAAAAAAAAATAGGATATGAGAAAAAGTCAGCAGGAATGTAAAAGAGGGAAGGGAGAAGGCAAGGAAACAGTTAATTAATTTGATTAGGATCAATTAAGGTTCATAGGGGGTCAAATACATTTTATTGAAAAAAATTTATGTTATGTGCAGATTAAAGTCACTCGTTTGATTTACATATGAATAAGTTGGTAAATGCAAGGAAACAATACATCGCTACATTGTATTTACTCCCTGACTTTTTGCATTGTATTTACTCACAGATATTTTATACTTATGTTGCATTATGTTTTTCTTTTTTCTTTTTCATTGGAACTAGTATGTACCTGGAGTTTATGTACATGTACTTACATGCAATATTTTTCTTTATATGACATTCCTGTTTCACCATATATCATATAATGAAGTCCTATTTTTATTGCGACAATTTCATGTCATGTGTATTTGTAGATTCATGTTCTGTTCAGGTGACACTAATGCAAAACACCACCAAATTGGTTAATTGTACCAATTAGACAAGCTAATTTTCCTTTGGGTGGAGTCTTTGCTTAGGAATAAATATTTTGTCATTTTGGTTTACTGTATATTAGCTACGACTAAGGCTCTTTGCCGAAAAGCGTCAGCGCTATCTTTTTATTGTCACTCCGCTGTAGCCAAATAAAGTACACTTCAAGAGTTTTCAGTGTCGCCGGCTCTTTCTATGTTTGTATGCTGATTTAGTGTGCAAGAACACACTGAGCCACAGCGCCTGGGAGAGGATCTCATTATTGGACTGGGTTACTCCTGTGGAGAGCGCTGCCCTTATTTCTATCTTCCACCGTGTGACGCTGTATCCAAATAAAATGTCTTTTTTTTTCCCAATGGGGCTTTCTTTTGGTGGTATTTGATCACCTCTGCATTTTTTATTTGTTGTGCTATAAACAAAAAAAGTCTGACATTTTTTTTACTTTCTGCTTTAAAACAAATCCAATAAATAAAATTTGTAGAAAATTGAATTTCTTCATCAGTTTAGGGCAATGTATATTCTGCTACATATTTTTGGTAAAAAAAAAAATCCCAATAAGCATTCAGTATATTGATTGGTTTGCACAAAAGTTATAACGTCTACAAACTATGGGATATTTTCATGTACAGTATCCCACAAAAGTAAATATTTTATCATATCTTTTCATGTGACAACACTGAAGAAATGACACTTTGCTACAATGTAAAGTAGTGAGCGTACAGCTTGTATAACAGTGTAAATTTGCTGTCACCTCAAAATAACTCAACACACAGCCATTAATGTCTAAACCGCTGGCAACAAAAATGTTAGAAACCTTGCGCTCCTCCTCCTTCAGTTTGAGGATGCTCCACAGATGCTCAATAGGGTTTAGGTCTGGAGACAAGCTTGGCAAGTTCACCACCTTTACCCTCAGCTGCTTTAGCAAGGCAGTGGTCATCTTGGAGGTGTGTTTGGGGTCATTTTCATGTTGGAATTATGCCCTGTGGCCCTGTCTCCGAAGGGAGGGGATCATGCTCTGCTTCAGTATGTCACAATATAATAAAATATTTACAAAAATGTGAGGAGTCTACTCACTTTTATGAGATACTGTGTATGTGTGTGTGTGTGTATAATTTTTTTTTTATTCATGTATGTAAACCCTAACTAGGTACTTCTCGTATATTTTCCCTCAGCTACTCAATCTAAAACTAACAATACTTGACTGTACATATACTTGTGAACATATATAATTACATTAATGTGGTATTCTTAATTACAATTAACTTTTACATTTTTTCATTACTGCAGCAGACATGCCAACCTTCAGTATCAACAACATATACGGTCCCCAGACATGGTACAATGGGGAAAAAGTCACTTTGTACTGTGGTGCCTCATACTGTGCGGAGAACACCCAGGCCATATGGAGCGTAAAAGAAGCAGGTGGAACTCTTTATAATATATTAGAACTCCCATCGGGGGAAGAAGCAAAAGGTGGTCTTCAGCATTCTGGATATGTGGCTCACAGAGAGAAAACTGAAAAATCTGATAAAGAAGGTCTACTAGATTTCACCTCCTCTCTGACTTTCACACCTTCCATCACTAAACACCAAAATGTCACCATAGCTTGTAAGATAAAGGATTCTGATAAATTCAAGGAAAAGACCTTTTATTGCAAAAATATTTTTGGTGAGATTTGCCACTTTTTATTGTTTATTTTATTCCTACTTATTTTTATGCTAAATTGTGTAAGTCTGGGGGTAAGCACATTACTGTAGACCTAGCTTGCAGCTTGGTATCGTCCCTGAGTGTTTCCTCTTGGTTTTCATATATGTTTGGATGTGAGAGGTTGAGGCAAGCACTGGTAGTCAAGCTTATCTCAGGGGAACCAAAGTTCCATGGAACCCTAGGGTTCCTCCAGAGGTTGCTAGTGTTGCTCAAAGTTCCTTGAGCAATGGGCAGTTTTTGTCTCCTAGATAAGTAACCACTTATACCAATTAATTTTTTAGCCATATGTAAGGGGAATTCTTCCCACTTATCAGCTGCTGCTGCGTTCAAGATGGAAAAGCGGGAAGGGGGATGGTTAAATTGTCATATTTACCGGCCCCTTCCTTTTGTGAATCAACACAGTGAGTGATGATCGGTACTCATCACTCACTGTATTCATTCAAAACTGAAGCTTAATAAACTGTGTTTACGCTTCAGTTTGTGAATGAACAGGAGCCTCTGTACAGAGCTTTCTGTTCATTTACTGCCCAGGGCAGCTAAGGCTGCAAAGAGAGGGATTGTGGAATCTGTGTACTCAGTCCCTTTCACTGTCTCAAAAGTGAGACATCAGGGGTATATTTAGATTCCTGGTATTTCACCAAAGTCCCCCAACCGCATTGTTATTGTGATAAATTAAAAATAATTACAAAATTGTAAAAAAAATAAAAATTTTGTAAACCAATAAATAAAAGGTCTCATTCACACAGGTTCTCTGGCAAATGTATAACCCCACTGCCTCATTACACACTGCCATTGAGTGGCAGCTAAGCTCAACTCAAATTTTTAATGCTGTGTGCCGTCCGTCACGCTGTGCCCCATCGTGTGGCCGGTGAACGGTTGGGGACAGTGAAATACACCTTCGCCTGGGCAGACAAAAACTCTTGCAGTGGCCTTGGTTATAGTATTTATTAGCAAGGCTTCCCTTAGACTAAAAAGTTATTTCAATGGTTCCTCCAGGATAAAACATTTTAGGAAGACATAGTCCATCTTGGGAGCAAGCAAGAGAGGGTGGCTACATTCCTAAATAGAGTGGGATCATAGAGAATGAACATAGCCGAAAAAAGGAATTTGGAGATTTAGAGGAGGTTGAGAGCAAAAGAAGAGACTTTTTTGAGTTAAAGTACTAATAAAACTAAAAGGCAAAAATCTTTTTTTTTTTTACTTTGGATAGATTGGAGAGAGGGTAGAATCCCTGTCAGGTTTTTATTGTGGTCTGTGTCCCCATTAGGGAGATTCACCCTTTCTGTTTGTTGGATTGTCTCAAGTGTTGGATTGCCATCAGAATAGGAATAGAGAAAAAGTTTCCAATGGAGACACTAGTTTTGGTGACATCCAGGGATTTATTTTGTTTGGGGGGCTTTCCTCTAACTTCCTGTTTTAAAGTGTAAGTCCAGACAAAACCTAACTAACGCTAAACCTGCTCTCTGTCACATTCTAACCCTAATCTATCTAACCCTGTAAAGCAAAAATTGTTGTACCTACCTATTCTGCAGCTGATCCGGTCCGGTCCGGTCTCCAGCTGCGGAAGCTCTGTGCAGGAGAGGACCGACAACGGTTTTGAAATGTCTGGGAAGTGACGTCACCAATAGACTTACTATGGGGCTTCCGTTGTCAGCTGCTTCTTCTGCACCCGCCTCTACACTGAAGCTGCTGCTGGCAGCTGATCCTGGGACTGGACAGATAGGGTAAAAAATAGGTAAGTATAGCCATTTTTGCTTTACAGGGTTAGATAGATTAGGTTTAGAATGAGGGTAGGTTTAGCGTTAGTTAGGTTTTGCCTGAACTTCTACTTTAACTATGTGGCAGGAAGTGATGGGAAATCTCCCCAATGGCACACAGATAGCAAAAAAACTGACAAGGGTTATAACCCTTTTGTACTCTATAATTACTCAATATGAAAAAAAGTTTCTGGTTCCAAAACCCTAGGTAGCAAGAGCAAAACATACATTTTAAAGTTTTTTTTATTTTTTTTTAAGCCTGTTTTCCTTTAACTACAATAAAAGGTTTTTTATATAATTTTAATGTATGGACATACGGTAGGTCAATGACAGATTTTAAAGGGGATGACCCAAACAGAGCACATAACTATTTCTGAAAATTAGTATACTGCACAGTCAAGGGAGGTCTGTTTTTTTTTTTAAGTCCACGCATTTAAGTCCATGCAGTACTAAAGCTTGCTGACCCTACATCAAAAAAACAAAGTATAGTGGTATCTTCCCATATTTATCAGGTTTTAGAAGGACATTTACTAGAGAAAAGGGGTTATATTGCATTGTGATTGGAATCCTTTCTTGTTCTTTTTCTTCCAGCAAAGCCCAAAGTGTCCGGTCCTATAAAGCTGTCTTTGACTGATTCTGAAGAGGTGTTGTGCTTGCTGAATATAGAAAATTTTTACCCTGGTAATATCCAGATCAAATGGAATGACAAGGAGACTTCAGATCCTGGCAAAATATTTCAAAACAAAGACAGCACATACACAATTAACAGTAAATTAAAAGTTCCTGGGATCTTCTTCAGTGATCAAAACTCTGCAGTGAAGGTGTCCTGGAAACATGACTCCATGGAGGACTGGGAGAGCAGAGAGCTGTCTGTGCTGGATAAAGGTACCAAGATTGATCAGATCCAGAATTTACTAAATGGAAATTAACCGGGATTGTGTGGTGAATAATTATACAATCATATGAGTAGCTTTAAGATTATTCAGTCATTGACCTTGCTAAGGTAAAACCATTAGGGCTAACTGACATATCAGTTAGTGTACCTTAAGTTAGCAGGAACTGCTGTTCTTTGCCATTGCAGGTAATGGGACAGTTCAGATACCGGCAGTTACATTTAAAGTGCTGTGTTGGGAAGCATTCATGTTCAAGCAGTAGAGGGGTCCTGCATGGCACGGAAATGTTGTACCCTACCGCTGTGACATACAGTGAGGATCAAAAGTTTGGGCACCCCAGGTAAAAATTTGTATTAATGTGCATAAAGAAGCCAAGGAAAGATGGAAAAATCTCCAAAAGGCATCAAATTACAGAATAGACATTCTTATAATATGTCAACAAAAGTTAGATTTTATTTCCATCATTTACACTTTCAAAATAACAGAAAACAAAAAAATGGTGTCTGCAAAAGTTTGGGCACCCTGCAGAGTTAAAATCTTGTACTGCCCCCTTTTGCAAGTATCACAGCTTGTAAACGCTTTTTGTAGCCAGCCAAGAGTCTTTCAATTCTTGTTTGAGGTATCTTTGCCCATTCTTCCTTACAAAAGTCTTCCAGTTCTTTGAGATTTCTGGGCTGTCTGTCACGCACTGCTCTTTTAAGGTCTATCCATAGATTTTCAATTATGTTGAGGTCAGGAGATTGTGAAGGCCATGGCAAAACCTTCAGTTTACGCCTCTTGGTATAATCCCCCATGGATTTCGAGTTGTGTTTAGGATCATTATCCATTTGTAGAAGCCATCCTCTCTTTAACTTCAGCTTTTTCACAGATGGCTCAAGTTACCATCCAAAATTTGCTGAAATTTTATTGAATCCATTTTTCCTTCTACTCATGAGATGTTCCCTGTGCCACTGGCTGCAATACAACCCCAAAGCATGATTGATCCACCCCCATGCTTAACAGTTGGACAGAGGTTCTTTTCATTAAATTCTGTGCCCCTTCTTCTCCAAACGTACCTACCTTTGCTCATTCCTGCCAAAAAGTTAAATTTTAACCTCATCGGTCCACAGAACTTGTTTCCAAAATGCATCAGGCTTGTCTATATGTTCAATTGTATATATAGCTGCGCTGAGTATTGTCAAGTTCCAACCATGTAAATAAATAACATCAAATAGCAGCTACACTAGTCTTATACTGATAATATGTAAGCAAAATAGATAAAAGTATGTGGCGCTTAATCAAGATTTAAAAATTCCATAGACAATCCATACAGGAAAAAATATCCAGAGATCCCCGTGGAAGAGTGTAACCACACAGCAACCAACACTGAATAGGAGGGTGAAGCAGATCCGCCACCAAGTAAAGTGCCAAAACACGCTTACCAGACGGATGTGATAGACAAGCAGTCAGGCTATAGCCATGGCAAACTGTATGTCACAATCAAAGGGTCGCCATCCCAATCCACTTCTCAGATGAAGGTCTCATAGATAAAGGTCAGATATCACATCGGAAACCGCTCATAAAAGAAAAATAATACCCCTCATTGTGTAGTATGTAAGCTTCAATCATTTATTAGAATATTGGAAAACAACTCACATTATAGCAGGGGGTTATGAGCATACAAACGCCGATCAGCGTGGTTCCAGATCTAACTGATCCGGATCTAAATGATTGAAGCTTACATACTACACCATGAGGGGTATTATTTTTATTTTATGAGCGGTTTCCGATGTGATAACTGACCTTTATCTATGAGACCTTCATCTGAGAAGTGGATTGGGATGGCGACCCTGTGATTGTGACATACAGTTTGCCATGGCTATAGCCTGAATGCTTGTCTATCATATCCGTCTGGTAAGCGTGTTTTGGCACTTTACTTGGTGTCGGATCTGCCTTCCATTTGGTAACTTGGAACCCGCACTAGTTCAGAGACTGCATGGTCACTGAAAGTGCGAATTTCACACTAACAATCAAGAAGCACTCTGATTGGTTCCTGATAATGTGATCATTATGATAGCCAATCACAGTGATCACATGGATTTGTTTACAATACAAACCTGCCAACTCAGCTGTCACCGTGCAGAGAAAGGCACACTGACAGCAACAGCCTGCAAAACCGTATCATATATTCACTTTCCTTGTATTTCACTTATTTCTAGCCTAATCCTATTAGTCTGAATGACACTGAGGAGAATATCCAATTGCCTGTTGGGGGATTAAGAAGGATTATTTTCCCCCTGCTGTACCAAATTGGATCATGCTTTATTGGAGTTTTTGTTTGCCTTCCTCTGGATAAACTGTGGGTATAGGATTGTATATATGGAGGTTTTCTACTTTGAAGATCCCCACACATTCACTTCCTTGAATTCTGTGACATGTAGTCACCATGCCCTGCGAATAGGCACTACTGTGTCACACATTTCACAGAGCCTGCCTTGTGAACTACAAAGTATTAGGGGGAGGGGTTTTAGGAGGCGGAGTCAGTACAGGGATCACTGCTTGCAGGCAGCAGGGTACCATGGGATATGTAGACTTTACAAATGGAGGAGAGGCTGAAAAGCATGCAGGGAATCCAGGAAGTTGTGGTAAGAGATAGCCAGCAGACAGGCAGTCACCACACTCCAACCTCCACAGCATTATTTTTAAAACATTAAACATTTACTGACAGAGCATATTTTTTCCTGACAATCTGAAAAATACCAGAACTCACATAAAAAACTATGAGACAATTGATATTTAAACAGTATACACACAATATGGAAACATTGATAATACCAGTAACAAGTAATTTGCCTGGTTTATATTTAAAAAGTCAACCAAGCATGAAAAATGATCAACCCCTTGTATTTACAGAAAAGAGAGGAGGAGATTAGTTCCCCAACTTAAAAGTCTCCATGGAATAGGGGGACGTAGGACGTTCTAGGTCCCAGAAAGTCCTATGTCCCCCTTTTCCTTGGAGACTTTTAAGTTGGGGAACTAATCTCCTCCTCTCTTTTCTGTATAATACCTCTGGATGTTGGTACCAGTGCCTGGTTTCTACTTATTGGCTCTTCCAATTCCCTTGTATTTACAGACAGTTCTAAAAATCCCAGATTTTTTAGAAACTGTCCATACATTTACTGACGGTTAGTAACCCTGTCACAACATGAAGGGAGACTTTTCAAGTCATCTTATATTGGATTGTCAAATATAAATATTGTTTGTATTATTAAAATGCTGATGTTATAAAATGAAAGTGACCATGTGGAACTCCTTTTAAAGTGATGTACAAATTGTTACACAATAATTAAAAAAATTATATATAATAAGCTGTTACAATGTAAATGTTCAAATATTTTTCTACATTTTAAGGCTTTTAATAATAAAAAAGAAAACAAGCTGCCTCTAGGTTCCTTGTAATGCTTATCATAAGTTTAAAAACCAAGGCATATGGTGACATGATTGCTGCTAAAATATACACAGAGTTAAAAAATGAGAGAAGCAATATTACAGTGCCAGCAATTCACTGATCAATTCTACCTGCTGGTTCCACCATTTGTTTGTCTGATAATGAAATTGGTAATTATATTTTTTCTTTCTGTTGCACACAGAGTTTCCCTGGAAGCCAGAGGTACGGGATATTCCAGTTCCCAATCTTTTCAATGGAAATACAGCAACGCTGAAGTGTGAGGTGTCCAATGTATTTCCCAAAGCCCTGAAGGTGAAATGGCTGAGGAAGGAGAAGGAGAGTGAACAACTATTCCCTCTGTCCCAGAATGATGGATACAATATCTCAGAACTTATACCACAGAGGCAGAAGGATAACACATTCACATACAAAGCATGTTTAAAATTTAAGCCATCCATCGCAGATGAGGGGGAAGAGTTTATCTGCAGGGTGAAGCATCCATCTTTGAAGGAACCAGTGGAGAAGAGCACAGGACCTCTTACTATAAAAGGTGCCTCAAAACTGCCAGAAATGTGTAACTGTTCTGCATATGAAGGTGGACCATGGGTAGCTAAGGCTTTTGTTGGCGCCAGACCTGCCAGCCATAGATAGTTCAAAATCTCCACTGGTGCAGCAGGGACCGGCTTAGATTCGAACCGCATCCTATAGGGCAGGCTGAATGTACCCAAGTTGATCGATCAACTTGGGTACAACGAGTCTGTCGGATTTTCATGCGATTAATGCTAGCGCCGGCCTTTGATGCACCTACCAATAAACTCTGGATGCCAGAGAATGTCATGAAACAATGGAAGGAGGACCAGACCAAATGATGAGTTCAAATTAACCACTTCAGCCCCGGAAGGATTTGCCCCCTTAATGACCAGGCCATTTTTTTGCGATTTGGGACTGTTATTTTAAATAGAATTGATGTCTCTTTCCCCCCACAAATAGAGCTTTCTTTTGGTGGTATTTGATCACCATGCGATTTTTATTTTATGCACTATAAACAAAAAAAGAGAGACATTTCTGAAAAAAAAAAAAAAACAATATTGTTCACATTCTGCTATATAACATTTATAACACTAAATGTGGCGCTAAACCCTAAAACATAATTCATATATGGGGAAGCAGTCCATGCAGATGTATCTTCACTTTTAAAGAGGCAAATCCAGAGTAGAACCACCACCAGAAGAGCACTCAAAACACCACCACTCCTTACCAGATGTCGTTGATCCCCACAACAGAGATCAATTGCACGTATAAAAAGGATCAGAGATTTCCCACTCAAGTATCCAGTTCACAGGCTCAGAGATAGTGTGTGTTGATAGGAAAAAAGAAAGAACATCACATAGCGCAGACTGCTTCAAGAAAGTTTATTCCCACTAAATAGGCCACTTACAGAGTCCAGAAGTTTTCCTCGCTTTCATAACAAGAATCTCCCCACTGGTTCTTAGGCATTCCTGTTGTCAGGCACTCGGTCTATGGCCACTCTGTCTCCTCCTAGCTGCGGCACGCGTCGCCTAGCACGCCACCCGACGCACGTTTCGATATGACAGCTTTTTCCTTGTTATGTTATCTGTGTATGGTATGTAATGTCAAACTGTAATTTTATTTATAAGGTGTTTATGTGATTTTTTGGACAGATATAGTCATACCTCCATCTGAAAAGCAAGATTCCCCTCCACACAGAGCACGAGATGTCTCCATGACTGACTCACCTGTTATACTTCCACCTACAGGTAAGTGTTGTCACTGCCATTACCCATTCATCAGCCACTTCAATACAGCATCTGTAAATGGATGAGTTATAAGAATCCAGAGGAAAAAAAATATCTACGCATGTTAAAGTGTTACTAAACCCAGGAGCTTGCACTCACTATATCTGATCTCCCACAGTACACAACATGGAAATGCAATTATTTTAGCAATTATAAACTGCTAAATACCTTTTCTCATCAGCAGTTTATAGCAGTCTTGTGACTTCTATCAGTGTCTGGCTGAGCACTGCTTAAAGCTTGTAGAAGGATTTTACATTCTCCTCTGACTGTCCTATGATGCTGCATGACCTCTGACTTTCTGTCTGGACAGTGCTGATTGGCCCTGCAATCTCCCAAAAAAAAAAAGGGGAGGATCAGAGAAGACCGGATCAAACAGCCATTTTACACAATGGCAGAGTAAAGATGTTGTAAAGTCAGAAGGTTTTTTATCTTAATGCATTCTATGCATTAGGAAAAAAAAAATATTCTGGGTGTAGCATCCTCATTAGCACCCCCTAATACCTGAACCCGATCTCTGTCCAGCGATGTCCACAAGTCCCTTGGTCGCCCGGGACTCTCCCTCTCGATTGGCTGAGACACAGCCGCGGTGCCATTGGCTCCCAAAGCTGTCAAAGTCAATCAGCCAATTGGGAGAGAGAGGGGGCGGGGGCGAATGGCAGCTCCGTGTCTGAATGGACAGACAGTGTTGCAGCTCAGCTTGGGTGCCTCTATAGCAAGCTGCTTGCTGTGGGGGCACTCGATAGGAGGGAGGAGCCAGGAGCTGCAAAGAGGGACCCGAGAAGAGGGGGATCCGGGCTGCTCTGTGCACAACCAACTGCACAGAGGAGGTAAGTATGACATGTTTGTTATTTTAAAAAACAAAAGAAAAATTAGACTTTTCAATCACTTTAACTACTTAGGTTCCGCAGTGATTATAACAAGAATGCTTTACTCCATATACAGACTGATTTTACTACTGTGGGTTTAGTAACACTTTAAATGGGATTTTTAAATATAGCATATAACATATACCAGGTATATTATATACATATGAAATTATAAAAAATGAAATGATAAATCCATTCCACCAGTTACTGAGATTAAATAAAAAGTGAAGTCCATTGCTGGATCTGCTAGGGGAATGGCACTGGTAACAACTGGTCTAAGGGCTATTATCAGTACACTAAATGTAGATGGAAGCCCAGCCCCTGTCAGGAAGTTCACGCACCAAGTCAGAGGAAGTCAGAGGAAGTCACGCACCAAAAGCAAACACTGGTTTTATTTTAACATTAAAATGTATACTTGGAGTGATCCGAGTTTTGACTACATTATTTTGTTGAACTTTCCAAAATCATGGCAATTAGTATGGAGTTGACCTCCCTGTACAGCTTTAACAGCCTGCACTCCTCTGGGATCAAGATTTTGGAGTGTATCTAGGGAAATCATTGGCCATTCAGCTAAAAAAACATGTGTGAAGTCAGGTACTGATGTTGAATTGGAAGATATGATTAGTAATCGGCATTCCAATTCATCCCAAAGGTGTTCAGTAGGGTTGAAGTCAGTTTTGTGCAGGACACTCAAGTTCCTCCACACCAATCTCACCAATCCATGTCATTACAGAGCTGGCTTTGTACACAGGTGCACAGTCATGCTGGAAAAGAAAAGGGTCTTCACCAAACTGTTACCACAAGATTGCAAGTTCACCATTGTTAAAAATACCTTTTTATGCTCTATTATTACCAAAACTCTTCACTGGAAATATCTAAAATCAATAATTTTGTCCTTATAGTGTATGTACAGTTACTGGTTGTTTTCCCACACTTCCCCAGATGTTCCTGTTCTGTGTGTATAATCTAGTAATTATTTTGGGTATATTTCTTGCTCAATGTCTACCATGGTAACAGGTGGAGCAATCAAATAATTTATATTTGTTAATTTCGATTTTCTTGTTGTTTTCTTTTATCATTTCTTTATTTCTTGGAAAAAAA
Source organism: Pelophylax lessonae (assembly GCF_965119305.1). NCBI lineage: Eukaryota > Metazoa > Chordata > Amphibia > Anura > Ranidae > Pelophylax > Pelophylax lessonae. Next base: position 38,457,803 of record NC_138773.1, read on the forward strand.
AGACATATGGATTCATATTATGAGATACAAAGCAGCTTTGCTAATAAAATGTATAGTCTTATTGTAGATTTTTGTAGTCTAAGTTATGTGTCAAGTTCCTGCAGATGATTGGCATTGAGTTTTGGTATTTATGTCTTCATTTAGTGGATCAGCTGAGATTCATTGTTGGGAAGATTCAGGGACCTCGTCGGTGGATTCATGGGGAGAAGGTTGCTCTGTATATTTCAGTGTCTTATTGCTCTGAGGACACCCATGTGATGTGGATGATGGAAAAGACAGATGGAAGAGTAGAGGAAATATCCAACAATGGAGGGGATACCCTGACAGACTCTGGTTATACAATATCTAAGGAGACAGAAAAGTCTGATAAAGAAGGACTGTTCAATATATCATCAACACTGACATTTGTAATATCTGTGTCCAGACACGCTCAAGTCACTTTTGCCTGCAAAATCACCTCTGATGGACAAACCAAGACCATGAAATTCCAGCCTGAGTCTATGTATGGTGAGATAATTCCTCATTTTAATATACCTGCAACTGTTTGTGTGATACATGCTGAATGAGTTGTATAGTTAGAAAACAACAAATACTACTTGTTTTATAGCAGTCTTAAAGAGGTTGTAAACCCATTAACATTTTTTTTTTTGCAACCTGAAAGAGAAACACATAATGAGCTAGTATGCATCGCATACTAGCTCATTATGAAATACTTACCTTAGAACGAGCCCCCGCTGTGCCGCCCGTATACCTGTATGACGGGTGACATGTTCAGACACCAAACTTCCGGGATCGCGGCATCCGGCCATCCGATTGGCCGGAGCCGCGGTGACTTCACTCCCGCGCACGCGCGCGGGAGCCGACGGTCACGGCACGGGGCTCTGAAGGAACGACACCAGCGGCCGTTCCTTCAGAGCGCATGCACCAGTGATGTCACTGGCTGCATGTAAGGTAAATATCTACTAAACAGTACATATTTAGGAGATATTTCCAGTACCTATAGGTAAGCCTTATCATAGGCTTACCTATAGGTAAAAGTTGCAGAGGAGGGTTTACTTCCTCTTTAAGCCAGAATTTTCCAACTAAGAAAATATTTATTACATAGGGTAAATTAATGAATGGACAAAAGGTTTGATGCAATAAAGACTGATAGGTGGAGTAGTTCCAGACAATATATTTTTGGCATGAATGGCTTCCTTATTTTCCCTTGAATCATCAATATGATGCAATTATTTTACTTGAAAGATGGGCAATACATCAAATATTGAGTTGATCCTGTGTTTTTTATATTATGAACACGTAGAATGTTATTTTTTTTTGATTTTACTATTCTAAGTAAGGTATATTTCCATGCTTGGGATAATATCCCCATAGTAAGGGGACAGCAAGCTTCCAGCCTCAAGTCATAGATAACAGCCTTCATACTCTTTGGTAGAATTTAAGACTTAGGAAACACAGAGCAGGGGACTCCTAAGATTCTTGGTGACCTTCGTGACTACAAAAGCATATTAAGTAATACTGTGAAAAGAGAGAGGAAAAACCTGCGCTAAAAAATCTATGTTTAAACTAATAAATGGCTGCCACTGTTTATCACAACATGAAAAAATATACTGAATTTACAACCACAGCGCAAACCCAAATAAAACGATCAAGCCTGATTATAATACTTACAAATGCACCAAATGTGCCAAAGACTAAAGTGCGTAAGCACATATGGTAAATCCACCTTACATAAATTACATATAATACAAAAAATCTTATACATCCAATAAGCAAATAATAGTCCAAACCTAATAGGACAAGCAATTACCCAGTGAGAAATGCTCAATTGAATGAGGAACAGAAGTGCTTGCATGCTCAGAAATAGGTTAATAAAGTGACAAGCATGTAACCAGTGAAGATCCCTTGATTTTCCTCAAAATAAGAGTGCTTCCATGCCAAAGTGCTGAAATTGTTCAATATTTCATGCAGTGTTGAGTGTTCCACTCCCCAGCTTCAAACACACTTACCAGATAACGTGGACCCCTTAGCCTTATAGCAAGTGGGTCTAGCAGGCTGTTACTGGAAAGTCAAACCAGGTGCAATTCCTATGCGTCTTTATCAGAGCTGTGGCTCATAGAAGGAAAGAGAAGGATCAAAAAATAGTGTAATACGTTCCTTTGAGTTTGAACAATTAAAAAAAACAATATTGTAGTCATCATTGCCCCATAATATAAACATCAGCGAGGGCAGATATAACGTGCTAGTAGTTCCAAAAATGCCGGCACTGGGACTTGCACTCAGCGTGAATTACAACATGCATCCCACGGGTAACCAGAAGTAACGAACTGAGAAACCGGAAACCACCTTGACGCGTTTCGCCCCTCCCACAGGGCATTCTCAAAGACAGAAGTCTCTGGTCACTCAGCGGATGTAAATTGCCGTGTGTGGATATACATCCGCTCAAATTACTTCCTGTTCCCTTCCTGTTGGGTGTACTCGGCTTCAAGAACACCCACAGTACTAACTTCCTGTATATACAGGCCATTGGTATAGGACCAGAATACATCACTATGAACTATGTAATATCAGCCTTGCCCAAACACATCAATATTCATTAATATATCATTACATACAAGTTAAATAAATTATGTATCTAAATACTAAGAAAAAAATGTTTTTTAAAAATGACATATAAATACAAGTATACGCACATAAAAATGCATGTATATATTATCATCCTTCACTTTTTAGCAACTATGGGGACATGTGAAGATAAGTGAAATATATATGTAAAAAATGTATTCAAATTATTTTTGTGTGTATGTTCAAACAAGAAGTAAAATGTAAATTAAAATAAAAATGAAAATAAAAGTGAAAATAAATATAAACGAAATATAAACTGAAAATGAAAATAAAAAAAAATATGAAATAAATATAAATATAACCACAAAAACAAAACAAAAAACAAACAAAAACAAAAACCAGAAATAAAAATGACAAAACAAAATTGGAATATAAATGAAAATAAAAATGAGAATCACAATAAAAATTAAAGAAAATAAAATAAAAATAGAAATGAAGATGAAAATATAAATAAATATGAATATATGGCTGAATGTGAAAAAAAGTTAATAAAAGTAAAAATAATAATAAAAAAAAAAGGAAAGTAAAATAAAAATAACAAATAAAACAAAAATAGAAATAAAAATGAAAATAAAGATAAAATTAAAAATGAAAAATAAATATAAAAGAATAAAAAAACAATAAATATAAATAAAAATAATAAAATAAATAATAATAAAAATGAAAATGGGAACTAAATAAAAATTGAAATAAATAAAAAATGAAAATAGAATAGAAAATCTATAAGAATGATGCATACAGTGCCTTGCGAAAGTATTCGGCCCCCTTGAACTTTGCAACCTTTTGCCACATTTCAGGCTTCAAACATAAAGATATAAAACTGTAATTTTTTGTGAAAAATCAACAACAAGTGGGTCACAATCATGAAGTGGAATGAAATTTATTGGATATTTCAAACTTTGTTAACAAATAAAAAACTGAAAAATTGGGCGTGCAAAATTATTCAGCCCCTTTACTTTCAGTGCAGCAAACTCTCTCCAGAAGTTCAGTGAGGATCTCTGAATAATCCAATGTTGACCTAAATGACTAATGATGATAAATAGAATCCACCTGTGTGTAATCAAGTCTCCGTATAAATGCACCTGCACTGTGATAGTCTCAGAGGTCCGTTTAAAGCGCAGAGTGCATCATGAAGAACAAGGAACACACCAGGCAGGTCCGAGATACTGTTGTGGAGAAGTTTAAAGCTGGATTTGGATACAAAAAGATTTCCCAAGCTTTAAACATCCCAAGGAGCACTGTGCAAGCGATAATATTGAAATGGAAGGAGTATCAGACTGCAAATCTACGAATACCTGGCCGTCCCTCTAAACTTTCAGCTCATACAAGGAGAAGACTGATCAGAGATGCAGCCAAGAGGCCCATGATCACTCTGGATGAACTGCAGAGAGCTACAGCTGAGGTGGGAGACTCTGTCCATAGGACAACTGTTATGAGGCAGGTGGAAGCCTGTCATGCAGAGAAGGCTTACCGTTGCCAGTGGGCGGAGCTTGGTTGGAAACCCGAGGTGAGTAGCACAGGCTAACTTTAGGTGTGGGGTCTAAGCATCCACCGGTCTTCACCAGAGCCTCTGATGGTGAGGATGGATTTGGCTGAAGGTGGATACCAGGTCGCGGTTCCCAGGGTCGCCCCACCAGGGGGTAACCGGTCAAGGTCCGAAGATGGATGAGCCGACAAGGAGAATCCAGAAGAGTAGTCAAAACGAGCCGGGATCAGGACAGGCAGCAAACAAGCGAAGTCAGGGACGAGCCAAAGGTCAACAGGTATTAGACAGGAAATCAACAGGAAGCAGGTTCAGAACACAGGAGAGTTGAAGACAACACAGCAAAGTGCAGTGCTGCTGAGCTGTTTAAATAAGGCAGCCTGTTTGCCAATTATTGCAATTAGTCTGCTCTAGGTTAACCCTTTAGGTTGCAGACTCATGACAGCACATCAGTGTGCTCACGAAGCGTTCCTAACAACAACAATCAGTCGTATTCTACACAAATCTGGCCTTTATGGAAGAGTGACAAGAAGAAAGCCATTTCCTAAAGATATCCATAAAAAGTGTCGTTTAAAGTTTGCCACAAGCCACCTGGGAGACACCAAACATGTGGAAGAAGGTGCTCTGGTCAGATGAAACCAAAATCAAACTTTTTGGCAACAATGCAAAACCTTATGTTTGGCGTAAAAGCAACACAGCTCATCACCCTGAACACACCATCCCCACTGTCAAACATGGTGGTGGCAGTATCATGTTTTGGGCCTGCTTTTCTTCAGCAGGGACAGGGAAGATGGTTAAAATTGATGGGAAGATGGATGGAGCCAAATACAGGACCATTCTGGAAGAAAACCTGATGGAGACTGCAAAAGACCTGAGACTGGGACGGAGATTTGTCTTCCAACAAGACCATGATCCAAAACATAAAGCAAAATCTACAATGGAATGGTTCACAAATAAACATATCCAGGTCTTAGAATGGCCAAGTCAAAGTCCAGACCTGAATCCAATTGAGAATCTGTGGAAAGAACTGAAAATCGCTGTTCACAAATGCACTCCATCCAACCTCACTGAGCTCGAGCTGTTTTGCAAGGAGGAATGGGCAAAAATTTCAGTCTCTCGATGTGCAAAACTGATAGAGACATACCCCAAGCGACTTACAGCTGTAATCCAGTGTTAATTTTGGCAGCAAATTTCAATTTAGTTTTAGTCTTAGTCTTAGGACTAAAGTGGCATTTTAGTTTTAGTCCCATTTTAGTCTTCTGCAAGTGTTTTAGTTTTAGTCGTATTTAGTCGACTAAAACTCCAGTATATTTTAGTCGACTAAAACGCCCTACATTTTAGTCGACTAAAACTCATTTTAGTCATCTATAATCAAATGGGTGTAGTTCAATTGTAATTTGTAATGCATTATTTAAGCATTTCTCTACAATTTCCAAACTCATTATATACTACTGCTGGTCCTGGAGTGAAAAATCTAATATGTTATTATTTATGCTTTGAGCATGCACCAGTGTTAATTTTTGGCAGCAAATTTCTAGTTATAGTCTTTTGACTAAAATGCCATTTTAGTTTTAGTCGTATTTTAGTCATCTGAATTGTGTTAGTCGACGAAAACGTTTTAGTCGGTTTTAGTCGACGAAATTAACACTGCTGTAATCGCAGCAAAAGGTGGCGCTACAAAGTATTAACTTAAGGGGGCTGAATAATTTTGCACGCCCAATTTTTCAGTTTTTTATTTGTTAAAAAAGCTTGAAATATCCAATAAATTTCGTTCCACTTCATGATTGTGTCCCACTTGTTGTTGATTCTTCCCAAAAAATTACAGTTTTATATCTTTATGTTTGAAGCCTGAAATGTGGCAAAGGGTCGCAAAGTTCAAGGAGGCTGAATACTTTCGCAAGGCACTGTATGTAAATTATAAATCTCCATTTATTGTTCTAAAGTGAGTGTGCCCTATCAGTTAGACAAAAAACAGTTGAGGTCTAGTTCATTGTTCAACCCCTTAGGGCTCATTGTGTTAAGTAAATATATTCATTTCGTTTCATTCTGGGATATACCCTTCTTCAAGTTTCCTCCCCTCTAGTTGGGTAGAACTCTATCTATTCCACAAAACTTGAGCAAAGTGGTGTCCCTGTTGTGTACCAATCTAAAGCGGTTCGATAAGCTATGATGTCTGAAGCCAATCTTAATATTATTAACATGCTAACGTAATCTAATCCCCAACTTTCTAATAGTCCTCCCTACATATTGAGGTTTACATTCAATAAGATACGTGACATGAGTACTTTCACAGGAGATGAATTTGTTGATCTCAAACCTAGTCCCTTTTACCTGTGATTTGAAACGGGTGGTTTTCTTATTAATGTTCGGAATGGTTTTGTATGCTATACCCCTTCCACACTTAAAAACCCTACCTGGTCCAAAAAAGTGGAAGTTCTCTTGGGTGGGTCTATGATGTTCTTGGCCAACTTATTCCTAAGTGTGGGAGGTTTCCTATAAATTAATCAGGTTTTTTTTTGGTAATAATAACTCCAACATCTAGTCTTTAAGAAGTAATTGAGGATTTCTCACTGGTTAATTGCTTGTCCTATTAGGTTTGGATTATTATTTGCTTATTGGATGTATAAGATTTTTTGTATTATATGTAATTTATGTAAGGTGGATTTACCATATTTTTTTATGCACTTTAGCACTTTAGTCTTGGCACATTTGGTGTATTTGTAAGTATTATAAAAAAAAGGCTTGATCATTTTATTTGGGTTTGCGCTGTGGTTCTAAATTCAGTATATTAAGTAATACGTTAGATGATTTTTTTAGTATTTTGTTGCATCTAGTTATGTAACAAGTAACCTAAGGAAAGATACCTGCTTCTATGTCTGGTGTGCTGGGTTATTCGTGTCATAAAGAGGAGTGATAATTTCCTTTCAATTTTGTTTTTTTTTTGTGCAAACATCATTTTCTAGCAATATTGTTGCCACCCGACAGAAGCCTTACCAGATAGTACAGCCTCAGCTTTATACATATTTACAGAAATAAATTTTGTGCATAAGGTGGTAAAACTGCAGAGGACAAATTTTAGGTTTTAGCATTACAATACTATAATTTTCAACCAATGGTACGAGAGCCCGATAGGGTGTATTAGGAGGATTTAGATGTTATTTATATTAATTAGAATCTGTCACTAAAATCCAACTGGCAATAAACCTGCAAATAGTAAGTTTAGTACTGGTATAGAATTCTTCTCCATACCATGAAGCCCCATCCTATTAGAGTAAGGAAGTGAGCACTGCAGGGAAGTGGGGAGGCAGTGAGAAATCATGGATAGTACTAAAAACGTACGCAAATGGACAGCTACACTTTAATGTGCACTTTTGACCAATGCATTTTAAATATCAATTTTAGCAAAGCCCCAAGACCCGGGAGCTGTGAAGACAAGTCTGTGTGACAATGGAGATGTCCTCTGTTCTCTGAGCCTGCAGAACTTTTACCCCAAAGAAGTGGAGCTCAGCTGGAGATCAGGAGAAGATCAGTTGAAGTCCAGGGAGAAGTATGAAGACAATAATGATGGAACATTTAATTCTAACAGTCATTGTACTGTTCCAGGATATCTCTTATTAAATCCCAACTTCACCCTCCATGTGACCTGGAGCCACAAATCTCTGGATGGACAGAAAACACAAGCCTTGTCCAGGAGGGATCCGGGTAAGTCCAAGAAAAACAAATTTTTTCCCACTAACACAGCAAATCGTGATCGATGCGTCTAAACGGCACCCCAATGCACATTGCAACAGCGCAATGAGTAGTAATGTACTGACTTGCACTACAATCCCAAACAATAATGCATGCAATGCACCAATTTGTGGCAGCACACCGCACCATGAAAATGCAAAACACATCTGTCTTAACCACTTAAGGACAAGGCCTATTTTTGACACACGTTGTTCACAAGTTAAAATCAGTATTTTTGGCTAGAAAATTACCTAGAACCCCCAAACATTATATATGTTTTTTTAAGCAAAGACTCTGGAGAATAAAATGGCGGTCGTTGCAATATTTTTTGTCAAGTGGTATTTGCTCAGCAGTCTTTCAAACACCATTTTTTGGGAAAAAATACATTTTACTGCATTTAAAAAAAGAAACAGTAAAGTCAGCCCAATTTTGTTGTATATTGTGAAAGATAAAGTCATGCCAAGTAAGTAGATACCTAACGTGTTACGGTGTAAATAGCAACAAACTACGAGATGTAAAAATCTCCATAGGCGAAGCTTTAACATTTTTTAATGGTTACCAGTTTAGAGTTACAGAGGAGGTCTTTTTCCAGAATTATTGATCTCGCTCTTGCGATCTTGGCGATACCTCTCATCTGTGATTTTAACAGTTACCATTTGCGGGCACGACTTACGTATGGAGTTTCTTTCATGTGCAAACTCACGGGGACAGGAGCATTTTAAAGAGTTTTTCCTATTTATTTTAATTAACTTTTTATTTTTAACACTGTTTTAAAAAAAAAAAAAATCTGATCACTTTTATTGCTTTCACAAGCAATGTATCCATACCTTGTGACAGTAATAGGCAGTGACAGGTACTCTTTATGGAGGGATTGGGGCCCATACACCTCCACTGCACTTCAAAGTATTCAAAATGCCAAAATCAGCATTTTTGAATACTGACATTTTTTTTAAATCAGCGCCATTGGCAGCTGAGTAAACCTGAAGTGACGTTGTGACGTCGCTTCTGGGTTACATGATCAGGAGACCCGATTGAATCTGAATCTGGCTTTGTTTGGGACTCCAACCAGCCAGCAGATGTGCCAGCTGGTTGCTCGGGTCTTCCGCATCGGCTGTTATCTTCTGAAAGCTGACCGCCGGCCCAAAAAATGGTACCAGGTTGATGCCTGCAGCTGCAGGCATCATCCAAGTACAACCACTTCTGCAAGCCCACGTACAGATACTTCAGTTTGCGGGAAGTGGTAAAGATGCATTGGGATACTATTCAGAATGAATAGAAAAGCATCCCACCAACGTGTATACCATGTGAATGGGCCCTTACTGTTTACCTACACAAAGACTGAATAGACACTTGTACATCAAACTGGAATGCAAAAGAGAATTCTATTTTTTCACCACCATACAACAGTTCAAAAAAGAACGTCCAAGCACCATCCCATCAAACTATCACTTTTCCATCTTTTCCACAAATTTTATACTAAATCCATTAAGATCCAATATCCAAAGTGTAGCTGCAATTGGATTGGATTTACCTGGAATGAATATGGCTTTAATAAAAGAGAGAAAAGAGAGGGTATTTTCGTGTTTCTGATTATGCGCAGCCTTTGTCTATCGATTGTTAGCGGACGCATACTGTACTGATTAAACGGTACTCATTCGCTAGGCTATCGCACAACAAAAGTTTTCATGTTTGTCCCTTCAGATTTTGTTGGACGACATGTCGTGATCGGGTGTCGAAAGCTAGGTACTAACGATCAGATTATTTTGTGATCAACTCGAAAGCAATTTTTTTCGTACGATTATCTGATTTTGTGTACGAGGCATAAGGCAGATCTCAGACTGCAATGGACAATACCAACAAAGAACACAAATCAACGTCTGCACATAAGTTACCTTCATTCACCTTGAAAGAAATAGCAATCTATAATAATAAAATCCAAGTGTCCCTGCGTCCAGTCTCTGTGTCCATGGGATTGCCCTACTGCGCATGTGCCCCACGGAAAGCCGTTGGGAGCGCAGAGACTTTGCCCCTCCCTACTTCAGTCTGTTGTTTTTTGTAAGCCCGTGGCGTGTAAAACACACTCTAAAGACTTACACCGGTGCATAAAAAAGTGCACACACCATGCAAACGTGAAGAACACAAAAACTGCACAAGGTGTGCGAATGGTCTGGCCTCCAAAGAGGTTGGACCTATACCTTGATCTGATGTGCCCCTCCCCCCAGGCACAGCTATCCTATACCCTTGACCTAATGTCTAGTTGTTCATAAACTAGTAATTCTGACAGCTGCTGAATGTGGCAAATGTTGAAACAATCTGCAGGTAGCAGAATCCTAAAGATGGTTACTTAGGCTGAAAAAAAAAAAAAAAACACAAATTGACCTAGTTCAACTTATAGAAAAAATTACATAGAAAATATTATTAAAAAAACTACATATACAGAACTCTATACCCAGAGTTGATCAGAGGAAGGCAAAACACCCCTTATAAAGCACCATCCAATTTGATCCCCTGGAAGACATTCAGAATTGGTGGTAAGATCTCTAAATGTTAAAAGAGAAGTATGGTGTTTCTAATTTTTTCCCCATTTATACTTACCTAGGTGGATGCTGCATCTCTCCCCTAGCGCCTCTACACTGAGAACCGAGCGATCGAACACTGCCAATCGATCGCTTCTGACAGCTCCCCGAGCAGAGAGCTGCTGACTGTCAGTCACAGCTCTCTGCTTTGCCCCCTCCTCACTCATTGGAGTGTTGGGCTGTGGAGGGGCGGGGAGCGGCCGGCTAAGGCTCTCAGCAGCTTGCTGAAAGGCTGAGTCAGTTGTTGGTCCAGGCACCTGGCGGATCCTGGCTTTGTGGTCGTGATCACGCGGTGCCTGGACTGACTTCTGTGACGTCAGCAGAGAGTGGACTTCTGACCGCTCTCTGCTGAAAACGGGTCCCAGGAGTTCAGAATGAACTGCCCTCCTATGATCCATAGGAAATGTACAACCAAACAAGCTTTGGCTGTACATCTCCTTTAATATCCAGTTACAGTTTTTTTTTTTTTAAACAATCTACGGAGCTGGCCAGAACTCATTCCTGAGAGAGTCAATTTACAAAGATATATAACATTTTCATTTTCATATTCATATCTGCCCACCAACTGTTCGGAAATCTAAATAGATGTTTATAAGATAGAGTGCTTCTTATATCGTTGGAAAATAATGCAATTTGGCTATAAAAAATCACAACTAGATGGAGTTGTCTGTTTAGAAAACATTTTGTTTGGTAAAATAACACATTTTAATATTATAATCTCACTTCAATTCATAAAGGTCTGTCCTGGCGCCCGGTGATTGAGGAGGTCCCCATACCCCATGTACTAACAGAGCGACAGAACAATCTGCAATACAACATCTCTGGATACTTCCCTGATGCTGTGACTGTGATCTGGTACAGGAAGGAGAAAGGAGCCCAGGAATATATTCCTCTATCACATGATAAGAAGTACCAGATCCCAGCCATCCAGTCCCAGAGACAGTCCGATCTCACCTATTCCTGTACAGCCAGACTGCTCTTCACACCAGTTGTGGCAGATGGAGAATCGGAGATCATGTGTAGAGTGTCCCATCCCAGCCTGGAGAGACCCATAGAGAGAAGATCAGGACCTCTACAGGTGCAGGGTGAGTACAGAAGAAATGTACAAAGCAGAAACATTTGTGTAACAATGTACAAAATGAAAGTCTTCCCTTACATAAATATATTGTTCTTGCAGCTAAACCGAAAATCAGGAAATCACTAAAACCTTCTCTGGGCTCCGGGAAAGTGACGTTCTCTCAGTTACTGGAGAATTTCTATCCCAAACACATCCAGATTGAGTGGCATTACTGGTCAGGAGAGAAGGGGAAACAACGCTGCCCATCCCAGGAGAAATATACAGATAATCTAAATAAAACGGTCAGTGTTGAGAGTGAATGTGAGGTTTCCGAGGAACTTTTACAGAGTCCGGATTTCAGAGTCCGAGTCTCCTGGAGACACGAGTCCATGGATGAGGAGGAATACAGGGAATTCTCTATAAAAGGTAAAGATAAGATCACATGACCGGCACAATATATGAAAGAAGTATACAGATCTATTTCTATTCCTCATTACATGTGAGTAATGAGTTTTAGGCTCCATTTCCACTAGTGCCACTTGTCATGCAACTGTGGACACATAAAGTTGCATGACAAGTCACAGCCCCTTGATTTCAATGGCACCCGTTCCCATCTATGCCACTTTGAAAATCAGCGACTTTGAAAAGGTGCCTGTGCTACCTTGATGCGACTTTGATCCAGAGAGTGTAAAGCTGCACTCAAAGTCGCACAACTTAAGAGTCGCACTAGTAGAAACAGCCACTAGGCTAGAGTGCGACTTTGGAGTGCAACTTTGATCCAACTTTACACTCTCTGGATCAAAGTTGCATCAAAAGTTGCATTAAAGTAGTGCAGGTACCTTTTCAAAATTGTTGATTTTCAAAGTTGCATAAATGGGAACGGGTGCTGTTGAAATGAATGGGCTGTGACTTGTCATGATACTTTGTGTGTCCAAAGTTGCATGATAAGTTGCACTAGTGGAAACAAAGCTTTAGTCTATGTTTCCACTATTGCGATTATGAGTGCGACTTTGATGCAACTCATATCCAACTTTACACTCTCTGGTTCAAAGTCACATCAAAAATTGCATCAAAGTATTGCAGGTACCTTTTGAAAGTCGCTGATTTTTAAGGTCGCACAGATGGGAATGGGTGTCATTAATTAGTTGCACTAGTGGAACTGAGCTTAAGGCCCTTTTCACACTTGTGCAGCCTAAAAGTCGTGTGATTTTGCCGTGATTTTGACTGGACTTGAAGCAATGCCTTAGGGCTCTTTCACACGGCCGCTCCGCTGTTTTTCTCCGCTGCGGGACTTTTTTTTTTTTCACGGAGCGGATGACATTTGTGTCATCCGCTTCGTATGTCCGCATATCATCCCATCCGTTTGCGGATGATATACGGACATAATGTAAGTCTATGGGGATTGCGGATGTCAGCGGATGACACCGCTGACATCCGATTTTCCTTCCTTTCCGTTTTTTGAACGGAGGAAAAATAGGGTTCTGTTCCGTTCCAAAAAACGGAACAGAACTAAAAGGAAGGATATCGGATGTCAGCGGATGGTATTCCGCTGACATCCGCAATGCCATAGACTTACATTATGTCCGCAAATCATCCGCAAAAAAATAGGATGATTTGCGGACACACGGAGCGGCCATGTGAAAGAGCCCTAAGTCACACAAGTGTGAAAGGGGCCTTAGTCTACGATTCCACTATTGCGACTTTGATGCAAATTTGATCCAACTTTATACTCTCTGGATCCAAGTCACATCAAAAGTTGCATAGATGGGAACGGACACCATTGATTAGTCACACTAGTGGAAACATAGACATATGCCTCGTTTCCACTGAGCGGAACGGTTCGGGTCGGTACAGTTTGGAAGGGTTAGAATGGTCCGGTCTATTCAGGTGAGCGTTTCCACTGCAAGTCGGGCCACCAGGGACCATGCGGGGTTTACACAAATGAGGTGTTTGTTTTGCTCTTTCATTTGACGTGAGCATTGAAGTTTTCCTGTCCGCCAATCAGTGGAATCTATCGTGTGAAGCCAGTAGCTCCGCCCTAACCGTACCGTACCATTTCCTATGGCCCTACATCTGAAGCAGGACCAGGAATGGTGCGGTTTGGTTCGGTTGTATGGGCCACTTTCATAATGGAAACACTCAAATTAGCGTACCGTACCGAACCGATCCGCTCAGTGGAAACGAGGCATTAGTGTGGTTGCCTGTACTATGATGATTGTAGACTGTGAGCTGAGACCCCCGAGCACTTCCAGCTACAATGACAGCCCCTCAGCACAGCTATACTGTATATGTGCTCCTCCCCTCCAGCTATACTGTATATGTGCTCCTCCCCCCAGCACAGCTATACTGTATATGTGCCCCTCCAGCTATACTATATATGTGCCTCCCCCCAGCACAGCTATACTGTATATGTGCCTCCCCCCAGCACAGCTATACTGTATATGTGCCCCTCCCCCCCCAGCACAGCTATACTGTATATGTGCCCCTCCCCCAGCACAGCTATACTGTATATGTGCCCCTCCCCCCAGCACAGCTATACTGTATATGTGCCCCTCCCCCCCAGCACAGCTATACTGTATATGTGCCCCTCTCACAGCACAGCTATACTGTATATGTGCCCCTCCCCCCAGCACAGCTATACTGTATATGTGCCCCTCCCCCCCAGCACAGCTATACTGTATATGTGCCCCTCTCACAGCACAGCTATACTGTATATGTGCCCCTCCCCCCCCAGCATAGCTATACTGTATATGTGCCCCTCCCCCCCAGCATAGCTATACTGTATATGTGCCCCTCCCCCCGTATCCTGTGTGAATTAGTTCTTCATTATCTCATGAATTAGGATGTACAATGCATCCTTACTGATGAGAGAAGACTGGGTGGGAACCTATGATCAGCTCCTCCCATCCTGTATACGCCCACTGGCTACACAGGAACAGTGCCCCTCCCTGGAAGTGATGTCACTAGCTTTCAGTAACCACACCCACTTTCTGCTCTTGGAAGGAAGAGGAATTGAAGTCATGTGACAGCACTGAATACTGCAAAATAAAGGGCGAAAAACTGGGATTTTATCATTGTGACACATAAGGCTGAACTCCGCTCACATTAATGATTGCAGGGGAGAATTTAAGGTATTAGGCTGGATTTCCACTTTAATGATTTCACCATTTAAAGTATTTGTCAGGCAGCTTCATGAAATTAAATTTGTGTTTGGAAAGCATGTGTGAAAGTATTTTAGGTTGAAGACATGCATAGGTTATAAAAATCATTTCTGGAGCTGACTGTTAAGTAACTGGAAACCTTCAGATGTTTATCAGAAAGAAGAAAGAAAGACAAAGTAGCAGAAGGTGGTCTGAGAGCGCACCGGTCTTGGGGGCTTCATTGGCATTACAATATTTTTTCCTGTTATAAAGTATAAAAAAAGTATAAAGTATTTTTTGTTTTAATTTGCATGGCCCCCTGCATGGAACTGTATTTAGAGCTGAACACCACACCAGTACACATTTCCTTATATAACCAGAGACACAAAGCATCCCAGGAAAAAGTTTAGGACCTTTTGGGTGTCCAGGGGTTACAGTTTTATTAAGTTAACCATCAAGTGCCTGCAGTATAGAGCATCTGCCTGTCCCTTCAAAAGGGAGAATTGACTTGTGGGTAGTTATGGGTATGGGTGTGGGACAGAGCCAATACAGACAGTGCAAATGAGGCAGCTTCTAAGTATCTATTGCAATCCTAATAAACTCAGTCAAAGGAATGGGGGCCAAGGATGTTACCTTACCTATTGCTCCATCCTGCTATAACCCGTCTCTGTGCATCACATTTATTAACATCAATTATTTTTCTTGAAAATTGCAGGCATTTTTCGTAAACATGAATACATGAGTCAGAGTAACATACAATAAATAAATATCAATAAGTACATAATGACTAGTTGCAGCTGCGCCTGTTCTTCCTTTTCCTTTTTGTCTCTGTTTTCTGGTGTTATTGGGGTCCCATACACCTTGGGGATGGCAGCAGAGACTTTGGCTCCCAAACACCCTGATTGGTTCCGGCTGGGACTCTCTACAACCAGAAGTGATACAATGCAAAATTGCAATTTACTTCTGGCCAAACATTTCGCCCCATCTGTGGAAATGACACTGATTATACTGAGACCTCATACCTCCTTGCCTGATACCTGGGTGTCATATTTAGGGTAATTTGCTCCTTCACTCTCATATACTATGTATATTGAAACTTAATTGATGTGTTTGTATTATATGTTACTCTGACTCATAGATTCGTATCATGTTTGTAACACTCTGGTTTCATGCTTGATCGCATTAAACATGCAAATACCTATAATATGCTAGTCCTGCACCTTTTTTTCCCCAATTTATGTATCTGGGAACTGATAGGATTGTATCCCTATTGGGTAGGGTGACCAGACGTCCCTGGTTCCTCAATCCGGGGACAGTGTCCCCGGATTGAGGAAGTGTCCCCGGATTGAGGACACTGTCCCCGGAGCCAGTCTGTCCCCAGTTTTGTCCCCAGACTGCAGGGGCGCCGCTAGGTGCAGGGCTGATCCTGGGTGGGTGCTGAGGTCGGGGGGTCCGCCCCAGGTGGCACACAGTGACTGGAGGGTCTCAGGCCAGCGTCGCCCACTGTGTCAACTTTAATTTGAATCACCGGTGCCCGCTGTCACACAAAGTTCCGCCTCCTGGTTTGGCTCCTTTGATAGACAACCCAATTGTCCAATGCCAGGACATGTGCTGTCTAGTATAGGTAGGGGCCAATCCAGGAGGTGGGACTTGTGTGACGACGGGTGCCTCAGTGATTCAAATAAAGCGGACACAGCGGGCGACGTCAGTCTGTGATGATCTGGCCGGCTGTCTTCTCTCTGATCCCCTGCACTAGTAAGGCTGCATTGATGGGCACTGGTCAGGTTGCATTGCTGGGCAATGGTCACAGCTGAGCCCTGCATTCTATATGTAGTGAACTCCAGAGCCCTGCATTCTTTATGTAGCACACTCTAGAGCCCTGCATTCTTTATGTAGCGCATTCCAGAGCCCTGCATTTTTTATGTAGCGCACTCCAGAGCCCTGCATTCTTTATGTAGCGCACGCCAGAGCCCTGCATTCTTTATATAGCGCACTCCAGAGCCCTGCATTCTTTATATAGCGCACTCCAGAGCCCTGCATTCTTTATGTAGCGCACTCCAGAGCCCTGCATTCTTTATATAGCGCACTCCAGAGCCCTGCATTCTTTATGTAACGCACTCCAGAGCCCTGCATTCTTTATGTAACGCACTCCAGAACCCTGCATTCTTTATGTAGCACACTCCAGAGCCCTGCATTTGTTATGTAGCGCACTCCAGATCCCTGCATTCTTTATGTAGTGCACTCCAGAGCCCTGCATTCTTTATGTAGTGCACTCCAGAGCCCTGCATTCGTTATGTAGCGCACTCCAGAGCCCTGCATTCTTTATGTAGCGCGCTCCTGAGCCCTGCGTTCTTTATGTAGCACACTCCAGAGCCCTGCATTCTTTATGAAGCATGCTCCTGAGCCCTGCATTCTTTATGTAGCGCGCTCCTGTACTCTGCACTGTTTTTTCTCTATCTTATTTTCATACCATTAAGTAGTCATCTCTTAAAAATTTCTTATGGATGAAATGTGAGAAATAACATTTATTTCATACAATCATTCCATAAACACATACCACATACACTGCATATATCATTTGAGGAAAATATGCTTATAAAATAGTTTACCATTTGCCAATAAAAATTGTCCCCGGATTTCGTTAATTTTTAAAAATCTGGTCGCCTTACTATTGGGACTGTAGAACCTGATTATCAGCCGCGTTATATTTTGTTTTATTTTACTAAGGCATGCTAGGATTCATTAATATAATTTTAGGCTGCACTGTGTTAACTTAGCAAAAAAGATTCAGACTTACTAATTAAATTTTCTGATCGGTTTTCTTTAAAGTGGAAGTAATCCTTCCTATTGTTTTCAGCCAGGGAAGCTGCCATCTTGGCCTGTGTTTAATCTTCAACTGCCAAGGTGCAGCACATGTGATCAGTTATGACGTCAGCCGTTGAATGGTTTGACAGTTTGGTTGAGAGCACAACCAATGTGACAGTTACATTCCCGGCATGTGCCAGTTATGGAACTGTTTTTTGAAATTGTTAAATCGATGGGTTTTACCGATATTTAAGGAAGGTCCCTCAAGACGTTTATATACTGTAGAACAGTGGTTCTCACCCAGGGTTCCTCCAGAGGTTGCTGGGGGTTCCTTGAGCCACGAGCAATTTCTGCCTCTCAGATAAGTTCCTCTGACACCATTGATCTTTTTAGCTAATTCTTCCCAATGTCCACAAGTGTAAGGAACAGTCATCCCACGGACCATCACAGTAATGTATCATGAGATGTAAATATAGTCTTTTTAGCAGGGGTTCCCCAAGACCTGAACATTTTTTCAAGGGTTCCTCTGTGTTGAAAAGGTTGAGAAAGGCTGCTGTAGAATGTCCACAAGTAGTTAAACCCTACAACCTATAACAACTACTCAACACAAGAGCATGGATAACTTCTGGATCAGATGACTTCTGGAGACTTGGATAACCTCATGATAATATAAATGCACAGGCGATCCCCGGGTTACAAACAAGCTAGGGACCGTAGGTTTGTTAAGTTGAATTTGTTTGTAAAACAGAACAGGTACATTTTTTAAGTGTAGCGCCAAAAAAAAAAAAAAAAAATAATAATTTTTAAGTATTTTGAATAGCATAGGGAAGGGGGTAACACCCCGGTACCATTTTTTGTGCTGTCTGTACCACTGTTCAGAAGATTTCTCCTCACTTTCTGTCCCTATGATAATGAGATTTTGATAATTTTGGGTTATTGTGGAAACAAGGATTGGTGATAAAGCTTCAGTGGAGACACCTTTTTCCCATGAGAACTCTTCCAGGAGTGAATTTCCCTTCCTAGGGGGAGATTTCTTCTCACTTCCTGTTGTCTCCCTCCGTTTGTAAGTAGGAGTCGTTTGTAAGTCGGATGTTTGTAACCCGGGGATCGCCTTTATTGTATATATTTGTATTAGGGTTGCACTAATACCAATACCGTACTTGTACTTGTGAAGATGCTCCAATACAATAAACAGATGCTTTGCGGTGCAATTTTAGCCCATACAAAACAAATGGGCTCAAATCGCCCTGCAAATAATCGCATGCGATTTGAACGGGAATGCAGTGCCATTCCTGTCTGAATCGCATGCATTTTCCTGCACCGCTCCTGTGTGAACCCAGGCTTGTCATGGTGATTTCAGTCGAGGTTAACACAGGAGCGGTGTGGGAAACCGCATGCGATTCAGACAGGAATCGCACAGCATTACTGTTCAAATCACATGTGATTCTTTGCAGTGCGATTTGAGCCCATTCATTTTGTATGGGCTCAATCTGCACCGCAAAGGTATCGATACTTGGTTTCGACAAGTACATGACCGGAATTGGTGCAACCCTAATTTGTATTATGATCCCCAAGTTGAAATTTCAGCTACACTTCTACAGCAAGAACTTCTCAATAGTGTCAGCTTACTTTCCAATTTTAAATAGCAAAGAACTAAAAACTTTGCATTTATGTTTAAAGTGTATCTAAACCCAAAATCAAAAATGTAATATGTTTCAGATTACTTGTCCTTTGTATAGTGTCTGCTATATTTTCTGAAAGCACATGCACATTACAGTAGAATAAAAAGAGTGTGCTACTGATTTTTAGGGCCCCATGATATTTGAAAAATAGGATGTGACACTTATTACGCTACATAGATGCTCAGGATAACGCTACCTGGGAGCGTACGTAGTCCATTTTTTCCCCGTGATATTTGCGCAAATGTTTCTCAAAACAATATTTATGCTAAAAATACACAAAAATCATTATTAGCAGATACAAACACAGCAAATTTTACAAAATTCCTGCTAAATTCCTACTAAATTTTAAAGTTTAACCTGTACTGAGTTGATAAATACCAAATATTTGTAAATTTTAAATTGAGCGTTTATGCAAAATAGTGAAAATCAAACCTACGCAAAACTGTAAATAACCAAATTTTTCTAAAAATCTGGAGGTTTTCATGTTTCACTTACAGCTTTCAGAGATTGTAAAAGACACGCCAAACCATATATTTTTTGAAAGCACATGACCAGTAGAATAAAAATAGTGTTCTACTGATTTTTAGGGCCCCACGATTTTTGCGCATTGTTTCTCACAATAAACTTTTCGCTAAAGTAACACTAAAATCACTAGCAGATACAAACACAGCAAATGTTACAAAATTCTTGCTCATTTCCTACTAAATATAAAAGTTTTACCTGTATTGAGTTAATAAATAACACATTTTTGTACATTTTAAATTGCGCCCTTTTGCGAAATGGTGAAAATCAAATGTACGCAAAACTGTAAAAAAGCATATTTCTACAAAAAACTGGAGGTATTCATTTTTCACTTACAGCTTTCAGAGTTTGTAAAAGACCCCCCTCCCCCCCTTCCCAAACCATATAATTACTGAAAGCACGTGACCAGTAGAATAAAAAGAAGGTACTACTGTACGGGCACAATAGTTGTGCAGCGCAAATGTTTATGAAATTGCTGTTTTCGTTTAAAAAACACTAAAATCCTTATTAGCATACAAAACACAACATAAATTACAAATTTCCTGCTAATTCCTTGTTCACATGGGGTGCACTAAAGCGTACACTCATGGAGGGCCATATAAAGAGCTGTGTTTACCCACACAGGGATGCACAGGTGCTCTGTGCATCCATATGCAGGAAGTCCCATTCCTGTTAATTGGGATGCAGTGGCTGTAAGCACAAATATGACATCTGTTTGGGTGTAGGTGCATGGTCCAAAACCTAGACAGTATTCAGGGACATGCACCCACACGGATGTCAAGTTTGGAGCAGTGGCTGTGTCCCAATTGACATGAATGGGACTGCCTTCACAGGTATGCACGGAACACTTGTGCATTCCCCTGCAGCCACTGTATCCCAATTCACATCAATGCGACTACCTGCATGGGGATGCAGGGAACACTTGTGCATCCCTGTGCAGCTAAACACAGGCTTGTTATAGTATGCCCCATGTGAATGAGTCCCTAGGCCTTATTTAGACTTGAGGTTGGGGAGGTGGCAATAATGTGCTGTTTAGCTGCGTTTTATCCACCCACCAACCCTCCCCCCTTAAGGTGCAGTAGGCAGAAGACGGGGTTGTACATGCTGCAGCTGCAATCCATCGCTTTGTGCCCACAGCAAAGTTGTTTTTCACCTGCCTAATGCTCCTGCAAATGCGCTGCAACCGCATGCGATACATGTGGTTGCGGTGCATTTATCCGCAAAAATGGGGTTAAAACAGGTGGTGAGAAAGCAGTGGATGGCTTCCTCACCACTTGTCAGTAGCCATCCTACAAGCAACACAGAATGTAGACAGTGGTGCATAAGGCAAAATACAGTGAATGCACCCGAGATCTAAATCATGAAAATGGAAGCAAAATAAATCATAAAGAACAATAAAAGTCCATACTGCAGGTGACGATGAAATCTCTCATAGCATGCTCCTGATGTATTCCAATCACCACACAGTATGAATAAGCACCGCCGCTCCCTATAGGTAATACACTCACCAGACTCTGGCATTAATGCGCGTAGTCAATCGATAAAACAGGACCCTGTACAGGTGCCATCTCCATGAAGGATATCTTCAATTCATAAGCATTTAATAGTGGTGGGTGAAAAATATATAAAGAAGACCATAGAGTGATACCGTAATAAAAAATTTATTAAATGCTAAAATCTTCATATAAACACTCACATTTCATGTAGATAAAATAGGCAGAACTCATAAATATGAGACGCTAAACAGATCCTGGTAGCAGAGAATACCGATAGGGCAACCTCAGTGTCTCTATTTCTCGTCTCCAAGCTCCATCTCTAGGTTCCGCATACATCACTTCCGGTTACGGATGTGTAGTAAAAAAAGCGGTGCAGCCATGTCCCGACGCGTTTCATTGTCACAACTTCGTCCTGGGATTAATCAACACTTATGCCCCTTCCACATGCCTGCTCAGCAGGGAATCTGTCTGCTGATCCCAGCTGAGATTTTTTTTTTGCTGGGGAGGAAGGACGTCGGGTCGGGGGCACGGCCACAACGGCTTCAAACTAACGGTAGGCAGAGCCTGCCTCGGAGGGGGGGGGGGGATGTAAGCATGTGCAGTGTTTCTGACTCCTACCACCATGACCACTTCAAATCACTGAAGTGGTCATGGTGGTTAGAGTGTTCCTTTAATATCTCTCAGAAGGAGTAAACCTCCATATACTGATTCCATTTCATTTGATCATCCTCTAGTTGTGTTAAATTAGTTCGGGGGTTACTTATATACCTTAACTATAGTATATATTTTATATGCAGCCCAAGAAAATTTCTCTGAACTCAATGTAGCCCAGAGAAGCCAAAAGGTTGGACACCCATGTCCTATATGGATGGGAAACGGACCCCCATCTGTCTGTTTTTAGTGGATTGGATTGGATGTAGGCGGGTGTAAACGGGAGTAAGTCAGTTTACATCCACCGCTCTATAGAGGATAAAGGAGGGTCCAATTGGGTCTACCTGAAAAACTGACAGGCTGACCAAATCGGTCCACCCATGTGAAAGAGACATTAATATTATTTTTGTTTGTTTGTTTTTTACAGGTACAATTTTATTTTATTTGTATTTTTTTTTACAGGCACAATTTAATTTTTTTTTTAATATTTTTACTTACTTTTTTACTGATTTGTTTTTCGGGGGGGGGGGGGTTTGGAGAGACATGTCTCTTATGTCTCTTTTTTGAGACAGAGGAAGGGACTGAAGACAGCTCTGCATCCTGACCGCCCCTTCCCGCTCTCCCTCCTGCAGTAGCTGCAGCCAGCGGGATAGGGTGCAGGGAGGAAGAGGGGGTCACAGTGGGGGGCTTTCACCGATCCCCTGAGCAACAGTTGCAGCCGGTGGGAGGAGGTGGAGGGAGAGCAGCCCAGCATGGATGGGGTGCCAGGGATCGGTGAGGAGGGGGGGTCTGAATGGGGGGGGGGATTGCTATACAGATTTTTTATAGAACTGTGGCTGGAATTAATGCAATTGTCGGTGGGAGAGGCAGTGGGGGGAAACCAACAAATGCATACAGCCACAGAGATTGGTGCTGGAAGATATGGGGGGGGGGGGTAAGCAGCTCCTGATAAGGGTAAGGGGTGTGCTGGGGAGGGGGTGGCAGAGGAAAGGGGGAGGCATTTTAGTGGACAGGGTAGCAGGTTGATTGGGGAGACAGAGAGCAGTAGGGGATAGGCATAGGCAGGCAGCGGCAGTGAGGGGGGAGGGGTAGTCATATTTTAGATTAATAACTCTAATCAGCGGATTTTAATCCGCTGATCAGAGTTATAGAATTGTTCAGCAGAGTCTCCTGAACAATTTTGCTATAAGTTTATGTTCACTGAAGTGACCATGAGCTCATAGCAGAAGGAGAAATGAGATCTGTACGGCGTACGGACCTGGCAGTGAAAGGGTTAATCTTCAGCTGTTATGGAATGCAAAATATGTTTCAAGGCTTTAATTTCTTGGTTCTATTAATTACAGAGTATGTGTAGTGAGCTATATACGTTGTGTACAATTACCTTTACTCCTTCATTTATTTATGTAGATTTTCCCTGGAGGCCAAATGTGGAGATGTCAGTCCCGCCCCTGAGGATCGGGGAAGAGGCCACCATACAGTGTGCAGTAACAAAATACTTCCCGGATGCTGTGAATGTGATGTGGTTCAGAAAGGACAAGCGATCCGGAGGAATGTGTCTTGTGTCTTCAGATGGGATGTACAGAATTACTAATATACCAATAGAGAGACAGAATGATAAGCCCTATGGATGTAAATCATGTGTGACCTTCTTCCCCTCTCTGGAGAGAGATCAGGGTGTGGAATATATCTGCAGGGTGAAACATCCCAGCCTGGAACAGCCAATAGAGAGGAGTACAGGCGCTCTGCAAGTCACCGGTAAGTAGCACATACACCACAACACAAGAAGATGTAAAGGAAGTTATTTCACTAACCACTTACTGCTGAACGTTCAAAAATGTTCTGGCAGCAAATGGTTATAACAAGCTGCAGCCATAAGCTTAGTATCATTTTTTACAGCCAGAGTTTAGCTATAATGAGAAAGACAAATACCAGCCACCTGGGGAGCCTGGGACCATGGTAAATGGCCAGGATAGCTAAACACAGAGGAGATAGAGGAACATCTGTTCTCCAATCTCATCTGTGACTAATGAAGCCAAAAGTTACGATGATTTCATCACTTTCTGTTCCAGAGCTGTGTTCACCTGACTGCTACAGCCAGGGAAGCAGCTAATCAAGCACGATCTGTACTAAATTCGCTATTTTGGAGGGCAGGGGAGATATCAGAGGTCTAATAGACCCCTAATGTCTCCATAAAGAGTAGCTGTCACCTGCCAAAAGCTATCATATAGGGGGCTTGTTATCCCCTTTGTGATAGCAAGCTAAATGAAAATAAAAAATAAAACATGTAAAAAATACATTCTAAGAAAATAAATGTAAAATAAATACATTTAAAAAAAAATGTAAAAGCATCCCTTTTCCAAACCCTGGGCATACACAAAAATGCAAACGTGCTCATAGGTGCCGCACGTGAATGTAAAAAGTGAATACATTACACATGTGAGGTATCACCATGAACATCAGAGTGAGAGCAATAATTCGAAGACCAATATTCATGATTGGTCTTAGAACAGTACACTGAGGACCAGTAAAGGCTTTTAAAGCATAATTTATAAAAAATGTAAGGTACCGTAGTTTGTGAAGATTTCCGTTTTGCATCTTGACATGTTGGGTATCTACTGTATTTACAGTGCCTTGCGAAAGTATTCGGCCCCCTTGAACTTTTCGACCTTTTGCCACATTTCAAACATAAAGATATAAAACTGTAATTTTTTTGAAGAATCAACAACAAGTGGGACACAATTATGGCGTGGAACGAAATTTATTGGATATTTCAAACTTTTTTAACAAATAAAAAACTGAAAAATTGGGCGTGCAAAATGATTCAGCCCCCTTAAGGTTAATACTTAACTAAGTCGCTTGGGGTATGTCTCTATTAGTTTTGCACATCGAGAAACTGAAATTTTTGCCCATTCTTTCTTGCAAAACAGCTCGAGCTCAGTGAGGTTGGATGGAGAGCGTTTGTGAACAGCAGTTTTCAGTTCTTTCCACAGATTCTTGATTGGATTCAGGTCTGGACTTTGACTTGGCCATTCTAACACCTGGATATGTTTATTTGTGAACCATTCCATTGTTTATTTTGCTTTATGTTTTGGATCATTGTCTTGTTGGAAGACAAATCTCCGTCCCAGTCTCAGGTCTTTTGCAGACTCCATCAGGTTTTCTTCCAGAATGGTCCTGTATTTGGCTCCATCCATCTTCCCATCAATTTTAACCATCTTCCCTGTCCCTGCTGAAGAAAAGCAGGCCCAAACCATGATGCTGCCACCACCATGTTTGACAGTGGGGATGGTGTGTTCAGGGTGATGAGCTGTGTTGCTTTTATGCCAAACATAACGTTTTGCATTGTTGCCAAAAAGTTTGATTTTGGTTTCATCTGACCAGAGCACCTTCTTTCACATGTTTGGTGTGTCTCCCAGGTGGCTTGTGGCAAACTTTAAATGACACTTTTTATGGATATCTTTAAGAAATGGCTTTCTTCTTGCCACTCTTCCATAAAGGCCAGATTTGTGCAGTATACGACTGATTGTTGTCCTATGGACAGAGTCTCCCACCTCAGCTGTAGATCTCTGCTGTTCATCCAGAGTGATCATGGGCCTCTTGGCTGCATCTCTGATCAGTCTTCTCCTTGTATGAGCTGAAAGTTTAGAGGGACGGCCAGGTCTTCTTTGCAGTGGTCTGATACTCCTTCCATTTCAATATTATCGCTTGCACAGTGCTCCTTGGGATGTTTAAAGCTTGGGAAATCTTTTTGTATCCAAATCCGGCTTTAAACTTCTCCACAACAGTATCTTGGACCTGCCTGGTGTGTCCCTTGTTCTTCATGATGCTCTCTGCGCTTTAAACGGACCTCTGAGACTATCACAGTGCAGGTGCATTTATACGGAGACTTGATTATACACAGGTGGATTCTATTTATCATCATTAGTCATTTAGGTCAACTTTGGATCATTCAGAGATCCTCACTGAACATCTGGAGAGAGTTTGCTGCACTGAAAGTAAAGGGGCTGAATAATTTTTCACGCCCAATTTTTCAGTTTTTTATTTGTTAACAAAGTTTCAAATATCCAATAAATTTCGTTCCACTTCATGATTGTGTCCCACTTGTTGTTGATTCTTCACAAAAAATTACAGTTTTATATCTTTATGTTTGAAGCCTGAAATGTGGCAAAAGGTTGCAAAGTTCAAGGGGGCCGAATACTTTCGCAAGGCACTGTACTTAATGCAACATCATTTATTATATTTTACAAAAAATGGGTATTACATTGTGTTTGTATGCACTAAAATAGTATATATGAACTCAATCAATACAAAATCAATACAATTTCATATAGGCTTTAACATCTTAAAGTCATTTAAAAATAAATGTTCTATATCTTTACATCTTCAGGCTTTATTTAAATAACTGGTGATCCTACCATGAAGTTCTTTGTTCAGGCACTTCCTGTTGTAAGATGACAACACTCCCTGGGAGCAGGGAGTGGTAGTCTCTGTCTCCATTGTTCTCCTGCATTGTCACCCTGTAACACATTCTTCTAATGGAGAATTGAAGTGGCCATGCTGACATTACGCAGACATACTCCAGTACTGTCACCTTGAAGAAATCCTCCATAAGAAATACCATGTAGCCACTTCTAGAGTGTATATAAACAAGACATGGCTAAAAAGACTGCTGGTACACACTCAGCACGGGGCCTGGAAGCTAGTAGATATTACTGGAGTAAGGATCTCTACAACAGTGATTCAGCTTCCATGGGAATCCCACAGGTATGGCACCTACATACAGTACTTACATTGGCCCAAGCTGATCCAAACTACTGTATGGAAAAATTGCCATACCTTAAATTCTTGTAGTATCTCTCTTAACTTCAGTCCTAGTGGTAGTGGCCACCAGGGGTTCATAGGTGTGCACAACCCTTTTGCATTAGGGTTTGAACCCCAAAGCTCAAACACACATGCGAGGTTAAAATATGTAGGTCAACTCACCACTCCTGGCAGGTGACTAATTTCATCCCCTGGCTTGGTGGTCAGCAATTCCTGTTCCTCATGATCTGTTCCTGACTGGCTCACCCAGGTAGTAGGCCCACATGGCAACAGGTCCCTCCAGCTTTGGTTTCTCGTGTGGCCGAACAACACTCAGTAATCCAGTATTGTGGTCCCTGGTGTGGCACAGATACCCAGCTTAGGGTGCGTACTGCTCCTGCTCACCACACACATGAAACGTTCACAGCAGCTCAGCCTCTCAACCCCTGGTAGCAGGTCCTCACCCGTTGGCTCCAACCTTATGCTCTATTCAGAATTTGCTATCGTGGGCAGAATCGCAGTGATTCTGCCTGCCATTCTTAATCGCATGGCAATCACAGCACAATGCACCTTGCGTGTTTGTGTGCCATTATCCTTCAATGACACCCCAAATGCGATACAATTCTGCCATGCGTTAAAAAATTGTGTGAAGCATGTCGTCTGAAAAGGATCAAGAGATTATTTTTGGGCAACCATTGCTCGTAGGCAGCTCATTCAAGTGAATTGGCTGCCCTATGTGATACGCAGAATCACGTTAAAACTGCGCTGTCTAAATCGTTTAGCGGAAAAGGTTGTTCCCGCTACTCAATTATGTGTACAGGGCCTTAGACTGCCCCTAGTATATAGTAACAAAAAGTTCTGTATCCCCTTCTACTTGCGTCAAGGACTAGTGGCTATTAGGGTCTGCAGCTCCATGAATTTTCACGGCACTCCTGCCCCTCTGGACTACTACTACTTTCCCCTAATCCTTTGCCATACATCATACAGGAGAGTGAGGGAGGTGTGCTGCCCTTTGTTCTCTCCCCTGTGTTACACTGCTGCTGCCAGGGAAGAGGGAAGGGAGGAGGGAGCGGACATACAGGCTGCCCTTATTGTCCCCTGTGTAGTGGTAGCAGCGAGAGAGAGCAGGCACTGGAGCTCAGCTTACCCTCCCGATACACATCTATGTGGGAGGAAACACAACCTGGCCTGTCACTACCAAGAACAGCCAATTTGTACAGCACATCCGGCTCACCCCAATGCAGATGCCTATGTAAGGGTTGATTTTTTTAAAGGCAAACTTATTGTTCACTTTGCATGGAAATTTGCCCCAGAGCTTAGTGAATGTGGCGAAGTTTCAATCTGGAAAGAATAACTAATCACGTGCAGGAAAAAAACAGCATTTTTTTTTGCTTGCACATGATTGAATGATAGAAGTCAGCAGAGCTTCACATCATTCACTCAACTCTGGGGCAAATTTGTTTGCGGAGTGAGCAATAGACATGTGCAGAATGAAAAAAAGTGTTTTGTTTCTTTTCAGATTGATTTGTTAAAGTATAACTAAAGGCAAAACTTTTTCTTAGTTTTGGATAGAGTGGAGATGGATTAAACCCCCTGTCAGTGTTTATTGCTCCAAAAAGAAATTTGCGATGCTTGGCACCTTGCTCCTGTGCCCAGAGTCAGGTTCTCAGACTGCCTCTATCTCGGGACTCTCACTTGGCTTCCACTAATGGCTAAGCCTTGCTGCCCTCTACGACCGGGGTGGTCGACAAAGCACTGTAAACATAAACAAAAAGAAGGGCGCACCAGCATAGCGCATTATCCTCAGTAAGCTTTTTATTGATAAAATATTTTAAAAATGGCTACTCGCAAACATGCGATGTAAACCAGCATATCAACTCCATTGAACAACGTCCATGATGTAAGAGTCCAAGATATCCAAGATATTTATTGCTATCTGTGCCCCCTTCATCCTCTCTATTTGTTCTGTTTACCATTAGCATTAAAAACAAAGGTAAAAGAAAATCCCAGATGTTTGGGTTGTCCCCAGAAAAGTAATAGAGGGGAAATCTTCCAATGGTGACCTGGGGGTAAATCCCCCCAATGCTGAACAGATGGAGAAAAAACATCTAATCAAGGTTTTAACATTCCTTTCCTATATCCAAAATGAAAAAAAGTTTTGCCTAGTTCTACTTTAAGCTACTAGTTTCATGTCTGCATTCATAATTAAATTGATTTAGTTTTGGTATTGAATCAATCCAAATGCATTGTGAAAAATAGCTGGTTTTATCCCTTTTGAAATTTGAAATTTAAATTTCAGAAGACGGCTATATTCTTTCTATTTTATTCTATTCTATTTGAAATTCAAAAGAGAGCTATATTCTTTCTACTTTGTTCTATTCTTTCGAAATTCAAGTTTCAGAAGACGTTATATTCTTTTTTTATTCTATTCTACACAATATAATTCAATTATTATTTTATTATTTTCTATTTTCTATTCTGTTCTACTCTATTCCATTTTTTTTATTATATTATATTCTAGTCTTTTATTCTCTATTCTATTCTTTTCAAAATTTGAATTTCAGAAGCTATATTCTAAAACACAATCTTTGAAGGAAATCAGCAATAGTCAGCAATATGTTAACATTTCAAATTTGTTTTCAAATTTGCTTCCAATTTGCTTTGAATTTGAATAATTTGTTATTTTTGGTGAAATTTTGTTTTGTTGTTAAGGATTCGTTCAAATTCATTAATTTTATAATTCAGAAGATCCAGATACTTCGGAATCCCCGAATAATGAAAATTTCGCCTGAATTTTGATTCACAATAAAACAGCCTAATTGCCTTTAGTAAATCAACCCCTTAGAGAGAGTGAATCACCCCAATGGAGACACAGCTTAGAACATTTACACCTGACAGGTATTCTATTTCTTCACCACTCCCTCCAAAACTAAAAATGCAACTTTTGTATTAGGTTGCTTTAAAGCGGTTGTAATCCCTGGGGAAAAAAAAAAAAAAAATTAATAAAAAAAAAAAGCCTGTAAGACAAAGGCATAATGCGCTAGTATGCACCGCAGACTTTACTTCCACTTTAAAAATGAAAGCAAGTTTTTACTGCCACCTTTGTAACAAATGTAAATACAATATAAAATATCTCTGGATCCGAAAACATCAAACATCCGAACTCAAGTGCTAATTTAAAAACAACTCTTTACATCAAGTTGCTGAATCATCGTGTTAATCTTGTGTGGCTTTTTGTTGCAGAACCAGAGCAGCAAAACCAACTTCCACAATATGAAGATAACCAGGAGGCCTATCAAGATAACA
The DNA here is from genome assembly GCF_965119305.1 of Pelophylax lessonae. Lineage (NCBI taxonomy): Eukaryota > Metazoa > Chordata > Amphibia > Anura > Ranidae > Pelophylax > Pelophylax lessonae. The sequence continues at coordinate 38,487,675 of NC_138773.1, forward strand.
ATTCAGCTACTACTATAATAAACATAGGAGACAATGACTGTGATATGCCCTCAGATCCAGAGGAGACCAACCTAGATTCATCCAGAGCAACCTATGTAAAGAATAAACAGAAGCCCTCTTCCAAGCAGTATGGGCCACGCCATGCTAGGTATAATGAAAAAGACGAAGAGAAAAAACGCAAGAACCCAGACACCAAGAAGCACGCCTCGGATAAAACCATGAGTAAACTCCAGCAGTTATCCCGTAATTCCTCTGACCATGAAATGGTATAGTTTGGGTATACCTGTAAGACCTGCAGCTGTCCTTTGTTCTGGATGATTATCCTTACTGTCACTGCCAGTCCTTATAATACATTTTGGAGATCATTGCCACTAAAATCAAACCTAAATAAGAAGGTATAGTAAATGAGTAAGACTGGAGTACTGATAAATAACTCTCTTTTGCGATGAAACAGAGAAAAAAAAAATCCATTGCCAATTTACCACTTGCTTGTGGCAGCGGTGAACTTCTCCTATGAGGGTTTAAAAGTGACATGGTGCCCGTTTATAATTTCCTCTGACCATAGAGCGTTCCAAGCTTTTTTTAACCTTAAAGTAGAACTATATGTGCTTTTTTTAAGCAGAACTAAACCCTCATATCCTGCGCAGCCAAGGATTCTACCTCCTCAGCCTCTGGCAGTTGGCATTGTTCTTCACATGATCAGACACTAGCGATTTGTTGGTTTGACAGTTCAGTTGAGAATACAAGTAACTGTGACAATTGTCATTCACAGCATGCCTTAATTTTAACAGTTTTGGGAAAACGTTAAATTGATGGGCTGGGCTGTGAGCAGGAAGGTCTTTTTGTTATAGAAGAGACATGCTATCGCTCTTCTGTAATAAAGGTTTCTCATCTTCCTGTTTGTATTCTTCTTTTACATGCAACCTGAGCTGCACATGTGCTGGTATCTGCTGGTGCCAGGAGAAATAAACGTTTGTGCGCACGCAGGGGAAGTTACTTCATCCAGGGCCGGTAATGAAGATGATCAGGAAGAAGCTGGATAGAAGATGGCGGCATTGGCAATGAAGGTCACAGGCATTGTATCACTAGAGTAGAGGTGGTATATAGCTCAACTTTAAAGTAGACCTTGTAGTGTCTATTTTTTTTATAATTGTTGGGTTCTCTCCCATTTTTATGTGACACACATCTTTGCAGCAAAATAGGCTTTTTAAAGTTCATGCTATATTTCCTTGTTTTGGGTGGATATGTTGCCTTGAAGAGATTCTTTGGTGTGCCAGCATAGCCACCCTTCTGTGCACACACACTAAAACTTTATTTATATCACATAGGGACCAAAAGTCCCCTATGTGATATAATGTTGTTTTGACAGGTTATATTTAATGATACATCAGGGGTCTATTAGACCCCTGATGTCTCAACTGCCTTCCATTGAAGCTAATGGAGTACAGCTATTGGACATGGGCACTGTTGTTCTGTTTGTCTTAGCAAGTGCTGTTTTTTCTTGTTTTGTACTAACTGCAAGGCACCTTGGTGTTCTGCATACAGTCGCTGTTTTGTAAATTTGGTGCTAAAACTGAATAAAAAGAATTTTCTGAAAAAAAGCTAATGGAGCGCAGATTACAATCCATCAGCTTCTTCCCTGGCCACAGCAGAAACCAGAAGTGATGTTATACACATAGCTGGGGTCTTACTAGGAAGGGGAGATTAGCAATGCATGTGCGTTGGTCTACCTCCCTTCTACCAATGGCACTCGCCATGTAGGTCTTGGGCCTGCAGGGGACAGCAGAGCCCAAACTGACTACTTGAGTCAATGATCTCTTTCTAAGTTTTTTTTTAGTCTTGATTCCACACATTATACTTTAGCATTTATAGTCTACCCTATTGTACTGTATTATACATCATTATTTATAAAAACTGCATTTTCCCAATGCAATGTTTATGTAATTTGCTCCCTATCATATATTTACCCCAATACATAATCCACAAAGTCAGCTGATTAAAATTCTATTACATTATTATACTACATTATTGTGACTTTCATGTAACGTATCAGAATAGTAAACCTTAAAGGGAAACTGCACTCTAGTGGGGAAAATAATCAGCAAATAAAGAAAAAACAATATAGTGTATACAATTGCAACAACATCATATTGTAATTGAATTTTATTAAAAATGACCTTTCCTTTTCAATCTGCAGCTGCTGTAATTTTCTGAAAATGCAATATGGCGACCTGGAGGTGTTCTGTACACAGAATGTATACTGACCACACCCTCAGAAGCATCATTTCCTGCTTGTGTGATTGGCTCACCAATTTTCCCAAAAGTCTGCACTAAGATACAAGTCAGATTTCTGGCATCTCCTGCAACAAAAAATGTTATTTTTGGTGAGATACTTCCAATAGGAACAAATCTAAAGGGATGCCGGCCCAGCACCTTCCCTTAATAGAGCCCTGCAGCTGCCACAGCTGATAGATAATTATGAAATCACTTCCATTTGACCCATTCAGCACAGAGGAACAAACAATGATTTCTTCAGAGTAACAAAAGGTAGGAATCTGCAACAAAGTTTGTTATAATCCTTGTAATGTACAGAGATCACCCAGAGGGGAATGTTTTTTTTTTTCTCAACAAAAGTGGAGTTAAACTTTAAAGTGAACATATACTGTACATTTTACTTTAGGTGCGCTTTAACTTTCTTTCAACGCTACATTATGGCACATGCAGGGGAACAAAATGGTTTTCATAATCTGGTAGCCAAACATTAGGTTAAAATGAAGGCAGGTTGGTGTGGGCACAAATTAGCACGACAATGACTTGTTTGCAGGTTTACATTTGCTACAAATCAAAATGGAAATGCCCTCACTTACATGATTTAATGTTTGACAGTGTAAGAACAAGGAGTCTTCAAAAAGTTTCTGCCCTTTTTTTAACTCTATTATATACAGTGTATATATATATATATATATATATATGTGTGTATGTATATGTGTATATATATATATATATGTATATATATATATGCAAAAACGTTTTAAAGACTATATATACTGTATATAGTCTGGTGTATGTATATATATATTTATATAATCTTTTTTTTTTTTCATTTTGTATACTTTTTGCTTCGTAGATGGTCTGAATCTGATCAGTGGAGACCAGATCTAGATGCTTCATGCAGTTGTGCAGCAACAGATTGCTTATCGTTGTGATCTACTGCTGACTGCAATAAGCCAGCAATAGATTGCTGTAACAGGGTCACTTTTTCACCATACCTTCTTTGTAGGTCAACCATCTCAAAAGAGAACTTGCTGGATTTACACAAAAAAAACTCCAACCCAGTTTGGATTGTAAAGTAAATAGATACCCAACATGTTATGGTTTAAAATTGCGCACACCTGCGGAATGTCGACAAACTATGGTCAATAAAAATCTCTATAGGCGATGCTTTAAAAATATTTAACGGTTACCATTTTAGAGTTACCGAGTAGCTTTTTTTTTTTTTTTTTAATTATTGCTCTCGCTCTGGCAAACGCGGCGATACCTCACATGTGTGGTTTGAACAGCGATTTCATTTGCGTGCGCGACTTCCGTATAAGTATTCTTTCGTGCGTGAGCTTACGGCGGCGGGGGGTGGTTAAAATGTTTTTTCCTATTTATTTTATTTATTTTTTTAATTTTAACACTGGTTTTAAAAAATAAAAAATCTGATCACTTTTATTGCTGTCACAAGCAATGTAAACATCCCTTGTGACAGTAATAGATAGTGACAGGTACTCTTTATGGAGGGATCGGGAGTCTAAAAGACCCCAGACCCCTCCACTGCACTTGAATGTATTCAAAATGCAGAAAACAGTATTTTTGAATACAGTCACTTTTTAAATTCGGCGCCTTTAGCAGTAGATTAACCCGGACGTGACGTCATGGACGCCGCCTCTGGGTTACGTCATCAGAGACCCGATCGTAGCCGAATCTGACTTTGATCGGGACTCCATCCAGCTGGTGGATGCACCGGCTGGTTGCTCAGGTCTCCCAGTGGGACGGGAGGGAGGGGGGCTGCTGGAGGGAGGGGGATGTCCCCTCCCGCTCGCTGGGATAACGATTGAGCAGCTCTCAAAACGCATCGATCATTACCGCCTGAAAGCCGACCGCCGGGATGGTACCGGGATGATGCCTCTAGCTGCAGGCATCACCTCGGTACAGCCACTTATTGCAGCCGACGTAGGGCTACGTTGATTTGCGGTAAGTGGTTAAGAGGTGTGTCCTATACCTACATACTTTTGCTAATAGGTGTCCCTCGTTCTCATCCAAAAAAGTTGGTAGGTATGCCCAGCCCCTTGTGAAGGCAGTAAGGTAATAAAATAAAAAACATAATAATTTTGTCTTGATTAGGCTTCAATTTCATATACACAGTAGGTCTGCACTCTCACCCTCTGGTGAATAATGGGTAGGTTTAAAAGCTCTACTAGAGCCCCTTACCTGTTTACTTTGTCTAAGCTCTCTTGTTTGTGTGTCAGGTACCTGATGCTGGTGACTAAAGGCTACCTGATAGATATTTGAGTCACCCTCCATTATACAAGTTTAGAAAGAAAACCTACATTTTAAATCTGACATTTATTATACTTGCTCTTCAACTGATTGTAAAGTCTCGTTTTTTTTTTTTTTTTTGGTTAAAAATAACAAACATCTTATACTTACCTCCTCTGTGCAGTTCGTTTTGCACAGAGCAGCCCAAATCCTCTTTTTCTTGGGTCCCACTTTTGCACTCCTGGCCCCTCCCTCCTGTTGAGTGCTCCCACAGCAAGCAGCTTGCTATGGGGGCACCCGAGCTGAGCTGCATCCATTGAGACATGGACCTGTGGCCCAGCCCCATCCCCTCTCTCTCCTCATCGGCTCACTGACTTTGATTGACAGCAGCAGGAGCCAATGGTGCTTCACTGCTGTGTCAGCTATTGAGGAGGGAGAGTCTGGACAGCCGAGTCTCTTATGCAACATCACTGGATCGAGATGGGGCTCAGGTAAGTATTAGGGGGGGCTGCTACACACAGAAGGCTTCTGCCTTTATAACCCCTTTAAAGTGCTAGTGGTTGTCGCTGAAATGGAGAACACAGACAACATTTATAACTGGTGGTAAAGTGGTAATAAAGGCAATATATATATTTTTTTAAATACTGTAACAAACAGGTCAAACTTACGTCCTCTGTGTAGCGGTTTTGCACAGAGCAGCCCCAATCCTCCTCTTCTCTGGCCTCCACCCAGCACTCCTGGCCCCTCCCTCCTGCTAAGTCCCCCCCCCCCCCCAGAGAAAGCAGCTTGCAATGGGGGCATGCTGCTCTGCATGTCCATTTACACACAGAGCCGCTGCTTGGCCCCACCCCCTCTTCTCATTCTCTTCATTGGCTGAGACAGCCAGTGAGCCAGAGATACCCAGCAGAGCTGAGGCACCCGTGCACAGCGCTGGAGAAAGATCAGGCACAGGTAAGTATTAGGGGGGCTGCACAGAGGTGTTTTTTTTTTTTTTTTTTTACCTTCATGCAGTAAAAAACCTTGAGCCTTTAGAACCACTTTACCTGAGATGCTAATCCTTCACCATTTTTGCTTAAAAGAGTGTTACAGTCTGTGTCCCTACTGGAGAAATCATCAATCACTTCCTGTCAATGAGACACAGATTGCATTCGTTATCTGAAACAAACAAAACATTTTTGGGTGAAGTTGGGGGGGGGGGGGCGGGGGGTGTAATTTAATTTATAACAATTTAGTGTAAGGTCTCGTTCAGGCATGTATGCAATTATATGCATTTATAGAACATTTCTAAATGTAATGATTTTAAATAGTATAATGCTTGCTGTGTATTTATTTGTTTATTTTAGGTCTACATGCATTTCTAAACACACTTTTACTATTTTCATTAATAAAGAGAATTAATGTAATTTTTATGAAAAATATAATTTTGTAAACTTTTGTAAAGAGTGTTCTGAAACTTTTGAGATTATGAGCATTCCATTATAATTATTTTCTTTAGGCAAATAAGATTTGGTGGTCTCGGTGATTTTTACCTTTGTGTTGTTTATTTTGTGCATGGAGTAAGATAGAGAAACTGGCCCAGCAATGAGGAGTACAAAAAAAGCAGAAGGCCAATGTGCTATACATTGACATTATCTGAATTATTTTCTTTACTAATACAATACTTTTCAGCTGTATTATGTAATCTTTATATGTACCAAATCTTCCATGTGTCATTTTATGTATTCATCCCTAAAGTAGTTACTTTGCTTCCCTTTTATGACAATAATTTACAAAGTCACTTGCTAATAAAATACCCTTGTTATGTACATATACTGTATATATGTGTCTGTCTCCAGCGGGGGGAAATCGTAAATAGGAAGCGTACATGTTCAAGGAGGAGAGGCCGTTTTTAGAGCAGCTTAAAGGGCAACATAAAAATATGGAATTCCATTAACCACTTCCCAACCACTAACCATATATACTGTGGCAGTGTGGCCTGGCTGCGCAAAATCACGTGATTTTGTGCACGGGTTCTCGGGGACACGTGCGCTGCCTGAGTCCCGCTCCCGGTGTGATTAAACACAGGAGGAGCCAATCAGCGGGGCCAGCAGCTGTGTTGGCGATGGCTGCGATCGTGCAGGAGAATGACAGAACGGCCATCTGCATTTGTAAACAAAGCTGAAACACAGATCTCTCCTTTCCTCTAGTACATCCACTCCCTGAACAATCAGCAAGCACTCCCCAGGAGCACACTTAACCCTTGATCACCCCTAGTGTAACCCCTTCCCTGCCAGTGTCATTTATACAGTAACAGTGCATTTTTTTAGCACTGACCAATGTATTGGTGTCACTGGTCCCCAAAAAGTGTCACTGAGTGTCAGATTTATTCGCTACAATGTCGTAGTCCCACTAAAAATCGCTGATCACCGCCATTACTAGTAAAAACAATAAAAAAAAAAAAAAAAAAGTCCATGAATTTATCCTATAGTTTGTAGACACTATAACTTTTTTAGGAAACAAAAAGACAGAGCGCACACCGCCCTAGTGTAACACCGTTTATTGAGAAATGATGAAGCCATAAAAACAGGTACTCACAAGCAAAACAGATGTCATGCATGGAAATATGTTCCCCCGATATGGTGTAGACAGAGCACTCTCCTCCTCGCATCGGTGGCTCGGCTGTTCGTCCTGCACTGTCGGATCGTAACATCCGGCTAAGCCTACCGCCTCAGAATGACTAAGTGTAGTGCGCCTGCGCACGGTCCAGCCGTCGCCACACACACTCTGCAAGAGCCGGATACAATAGCCGCTCAGAGGAACTGGCGATGCGGCTACACAGAGGAGAGATCCCCGATCGGGACCCTGAGCATGACACTGCTGGGGTTGCTAAGGACAACGCGTTTCGGAGGCATGGCCTCCTTCTTCAGGTCTCAACCCCCTAAGGATTGCCCTTACATATATATAACAATATAGCGGCTCCTCCCCTCAGGATTTCTTAAAGGGACATGGCCGTAAATAACCCATAATCAGGGGCAATTAATAGGAAAACATATATGCAACCCTAAAAACATATGTTCTAACCACAATTATCATATCAAAACATATAGATAGATATCCATTAATTATACAAATTGATAAAAATATTGATAAAAATATTTTGCAATAAACACTTATACAATATAAAATTCATAACACTGTAGAAACCCCCCCCCCCAAAAAAAAAAAAAAAAAACCCACCCAAATATAACATACCACAAAGCCGTTCATGTGCGCATATGTATCTCAACACGCACCCGCATAATTATACTAGGTGCGTAAAGGGATCACACACGCACACATATATATTCAATAAACCATTAATTAAAAGTTAAAAATTAAATCAGAGTGTCAACCTCCTATTCCTCATTCAGGCCCTCAGGGGACATGGAATTGAGCGTAAAGATCCAATATGTTTCGCGCATACATAGACGCGAGAATCTTTCGCCTTCTGATAGTGTCATAGGGATGGCCTCAATGCCAAACAGCTCCAATCCCTCAGTACTGCCCCCTTGTACTTGGAAAAAATGGCGGGGGACACTATGCTTATCTTTCTTTTGTTCGATAAGGCGGCAATGTTCACCAAATCTGGTTCTCATAGCCTTAACTGTTCCCCCCACGTAGAACAATCCACATGGGCACCGCAGACCATATACAACAAATTGCGTGCTGCAGCAAATAAACTGTTGAATATTAAATGTCCGCCCATCTTTACCAGTAAAGTATTTTTTCCCATGGTGCATGAAAATACAGGCCATGCACCTCCTGAGTCTACATCTATAGGAGCCTACCATGTTTAGAAACTGAGGGATGTTATTTGCTGACTGTTGTTTTTTGTTTTTAATTTGACTAGGTGCCACAATGTTTCTGACACTTCTAGCCCACTTAAAAACGACCTTAGATTTTGTTGGAAGTACTCTACATAGGGCTGAATCTTGTATAAGGATGGGCCAATGTTTTTGAATGGCCCTTTTGACAGCCCAATGTTGATTGGTAAACTTGGTGATGAACAGGACATTAGAGAGTCCTTCACCTTTACCCTCTGTCCTTCTACTATCACCACCCATAGCATACCTATCAATGGCCGCATTAATATGCTCCTCAGGGTAACCCTTTTCTAGGAATCTTCTCTTGAGTATGTCTGCCTGCACTATAACTTTTTTTGCGCAAACTATGTAAGTGTTTTTACTAAGCCACAGTGCAAGACAGGGAGATTAGGCAGGTTTGATCCTCAAAAAAATTTAAATTAGAGAGTGCTTTTTCAGAGCCACAAGCCAGAAAAACTGAACTGATCAGCTGGACAATAAGTGATTGTAAAGTCTCGTTTTATTTTTTGGATAAAAAGAAAAAACATGTTATGCTTACCTGCTCTATGAAGTGGTTTTGCATAGAGGAGCCCGAATCCTCTTCTTCTCGGGTATATCTTCGGTGCTCCTAGCCCCTCACTCCTGTTGAGTGCCCCCACAGCAAGTAGCTTGCTATGGGGGCACCCGAGCCGAGCCACAGCTCCCTGTGTCCATCCAGACATCCATGCCCCCTTTATCTCCTCATTGGCTGACTCACTTTGATTGACAGCAGCAGGAGCCAATGGCACTGCCCTGCTGTCTCAGCTGAGTAGCCAAGACACTCCTGCAACCTCGCTGGATCTAGATGGACCTCAGGTAAGTATGAGGGGGGATGCTGCACACAGAAGGCTTTTTATCTTATCATAGAATGCATTAAGGTAAAAAACCTTCTGAATTTACAACCACTTTAAGATTCGATGTCAGAAGGAGATTCAGCAGACCAGATCTGAGAAAAACATGTCCCAATGTCTCTTTTTCTCAGACCTTTGCAACATTGTAGTCAGCTACACACTGTACAGATCGTGGCTGTGTGTAAATAAATGTGGTCTTAGCTGTGTGGATTGTGGGAAGGAGGAGCTGTGCCGGGATGGGAAAGGAGCTCTTACGAGTGCCCTGCCAGCAGTCAGGGCCACAGATAGAGGGTACTACTGGTCTTCCCGTAGGGGGAGAGACAGCCGTCAACCTCCTCCTGGGACCTGGCTTCCCCCCCAAAGACACCCTGTCAAATGTGCCTGTGGCTTTTATAACATATCCCAGGATGCACCACTGTTGTGCCTACCCACTGGGATAGTCATAAAAGACTGTGTGTCACTGGCTGGGTTTCCTCCACTGTCCAGCAGGCTCCCCTATTGGATACAGTGGGGACACTCCCTCAGACCAGATTAATCATGCATGGACACGTGCAACAGGCCTAACTACTGATCAGGCTCCCCTGTGAAGCAGGCAGAGCAAACTATTCTTTTCCTAGCACCTACCTAGGAGGGTGCTACAATTGCATGTGGCTGAACAAAACTAAAAGGCATGTTCACGAACGCTAGAAGCTTGGTGAACAAAATGGAGTAACTGAAATATCTTGTGAATCCTTGTGGTTGGAACTTCAAAAGGAAGAAACAAAAGGGAAAATAATAGTGGGTGTATGCTAAAAGTAGTGATGAGCCGAACACACCCCGGTTCGGTTCGCAGCAGAACACCGCGAACAGAGGAAACGTTTATTTGAATAAATGAACCCCATTGCAGTCTATAGGACTCGAACTTTGAAAATCGAACGGCCTCATTTTGAAGACTTAAATGCAAGTTATTGCCCCAAAAAAGTGTATGGAGGTCCAGGCCCTGACCTGGGGAACATGTAGCAATGAAAAAAAAGTTTTTAAAAACAATCGTTTTTAACCACTTTAAGACCAGAAGATTTGACCCCCTTCCTGACCAGGCCCTATTTTGCGATTCGGCACTGCGTTAATTTAATGGACAATTGTGCGGTCGTGCGACGCTGTACCCAAATAAAATTGACTTACTTTTTTTCCCCACAAATAGAGCTTTCTTTTGGTGGTATTTGATCACCTGTGGGATTTTTAATTTTTGCACTATAAACAAAAAAAGAGCGAAAATTTTGAAAAAGAAAACAATATTTTTCACATTCTGCTATATAACATTCCCAAAAAAAAATGTTTAAATCAAAATTTTTTAACATTTTAGGCCAGTTTGTTTTCTGCTACATATTTTTGTTAAAAAAAAATCGCAATAAGCGTATTTTGATCGGTTTGCGCAAAAGTTATTGCGTTTACTAACTACGGGAAAGATTTATCTAATTTTTATTGTTTTTTTTTTTACTAGTAATGGCGGCGATCTGCGGTTTTTTTTGCGGGACTGCGACATTGCGGTGGACAGATCGGACCCCTGACTGACATTTTTGACACTTTTGGGGTGACCAGTGACATTACTACAGTAATCAGTGCTAAAAATATGCACTGTTACTGTAATAATGACACTGGCAGGGAAGGGGTTAACCCTTTGGGTGATCAAAGGGTTAAATGTGAGCCTCATGCTCACTGACGTGTGTCTGTGGGGGGGGGGGGGGGGGTTCTGTGACACAGACAGAGATTGCAGGTTCAACTATGCTGACTCCTGTGATCTCCTCATGTCTGTCACTGAGAAGATCCGCCTGCTCTGTTTACATAAGCAGACCGGTCTTCTCACACTTTCCCCGACGATTGGGGAAGGGAGGCGGCAATCGCCACCTCTCCTCCTCCGCCCTGACTCCCACTGTGTCTGAACACAGCGGGAGCGCGTCTCCGCGCCGCCAAAATTACTAGAAGTCCAGCGACTTAGATCTACGTCACTGGACCCAGGGGAGCCGCACTGCCGCAGTAGGATTACTGTGAGCAGTCGGCAAGTGGTTAAAGGAGCAGTGATTTTCTGATTTTGATGAGGCTTAAAATGAAACTATAAAAATGAAAAATTCCTTCAAATATCGTGCCTGGGGGTCCCCTGAATGTGCCTGTTAAGTAGTGCATCTCTACTATGTATGTAGCCTGCTGCAGCAATACTGACATTTCTAAAGCAAAAAATGTCATATACAAATATATATACAAATTTGAAATCGCTTGTACTTGTCATACAGGTGCAGAAAAATTGGGCCTTGGTTGTTGGTGGTGCCTGAACACCGTAACCCCTCGCAGTTACTCTTGCTGGGCACAGGAATAAGACCTGCTGATAAGAATTCCATCCAAATTTGAAATCTCATTTACTTGTCACTTGTCAGAGGTGCAGAAAAATTGTGCCTTGGGTGTTGGTGGAGCCTGAACACCGCAACTCCTCGCAGTTACTCTTGCTGGGCGCAGGAATGGGCCCTGCTGGTAAAAATTACATACTAATTTGAAATTGGCAAAGATCAAGTGTTGTATGTGTTCTTATCAGTGATCTAGTGGGGGTGCTGTGCTGTCAGCTGACCTGGCCAAGGTTGGGTGCAAACTGGCTGGAGTGATGGGGACCTGGAAGGTTAGTATCGGCAGGAACTGAAACTGAAATTGGGCCTTGGTTGTCGGTGGTGCCTAAACACCGCAACCCCTCGCAGTTACTCTTGCTGGGCGCAGGAATGGGACCTGCTGGTATGAATTTCATACAAATTTTAAATTGCATGTGCTATACAGGTGCCAAAAATTGGGACTTTGCTGTTGGTGGTGCCTGAACACCGTAAACAAGCCCTCACAGTTACTCTTGCTGGGTGAAGGAACGGGACCTGCTGGTAAGATTTCCATACAAATTTTAAATTGCATGTGCTATGCAGGTGCTAAAAATTGGGCCTTTCCTGTTGGTGGTGCCTGAACACCGTAACCAAGCCCTCGCAGATACTATTGCTGGGTGCAGGAATGGGACCTGCTAGTAAGAATTTCATACAAATTTGAAATTGCATGTGCTTGTCATATAGGTGCAAAAATATTGGGCCTTTGGTGTTGTTGGTGCCTGAACACCGTAACCCCTCACAGTTAGCAGGGCACAGGAACAGGGCCTGCTATTAAAAAATGACATACAACATTTAAATTGTATGCACCTGTCATACAAGTGCAGAAAAATTAGGCCTTGGGGGTTTGTAGTGACCTAAACCAAAACATTGTTGGAAGCTAGCAGAATCAAGGTAGAGGAATAGGATAGGTAGCATATGCAGTCTTCAAGGGATGGCAGACCCCTAGCAAATTCAATCAGCTACATCAGCATCAGGGGCTTGATAGCTCTTGTTGATCCAGGACTGGTTCATTTTGATAAAAGTCAGCTGGTAAACAGAGTCTGTGGACAGATGCACTCTTTTGTCTTTCACAAAACCTCCAGCAGCACCGATTGTCCATTCAGAAAGCACGCTGGAAGCAGGACAGGCCAGTAGCTCCATTGCATATTGAGCAAGTTCTGGCCAGTGGTCCATCTTCAAGACCCAGCAATATTTTGTCCCCAGTTAAGAGAAAATCTGGAAGTGGGTTGCCAACATCCCTGAGAACTATAACAAATAGAAAGAATGTTCCCCCTGGGGGTGGGACTTTAAAGGCAATCAAACTTCCACGAAAAGTAAAATTAAATCATTTATTGGGTAACAACAAAATAAAAATAGATCAGGAAAAGATCTAATAATATACAATTTTACAATATGTACAAGGTTACAGTGTGTGGGTGTAAAACCATAATGGAATGAAAGTAATACATATATACTGTGGGGTATATGCTGAATTGAGGAAATCCTCCCCACTGACGCGTTTCAGGCAGATAAGCCTTTCTTCAGGGGTCTGGAAATGGAGAATATTGATTTCCTATTGAATATTTGAGGTGCGACAAGAGAGTCGCAACAGATAAAATCAAGAATAATATAGAAGGATCCACTGTGAAGGATGTTGTCTGTGCACCAAGGGGTACTGCCAGATGGTATCCTCCCCTCAAGGGGCTTCAACGAGGATGCCAGACAAGGAGGCCACGGTGGCGTCTCTGCTTGTGGGGTATGCCGGATGGTTACCGGGGAGTGTTAGCAAGAAGGCTCCAATTGCGAAGTGTGCGTTTCCAAAATGAGGGTAGTTCTCTTAGTATAGTTGTAAATGGGTAGCAGTTCAGTGGAAGTTCATCCAGGGAGAGCAGAGGGGGGAAGCTCATGCATCCCCCCAAGGTAATTAGGAATGGGAAGACCCCAATGCTGGTGCTGGGTGGAGGAGCCCGGGGGTATCCAGTTACTGACCTGGTTTGCTGAATCTGAAGTCTGGATAACGGTCGGTGACCAAGGATGCAAGTCAGTATGCGGGTCTTGTGTGTGTAGCACTTATGTGATTGATTCCTTTGTGTCCTGGTCCAGGTGGGTTCCATAACAGCAGCAGATTCTCAAGACCCAGTAACCCAGTGGATGCTCAGCTGGAAAGGTCTCCAAGTCTGCTCTTGTGCCTAGATAATCATGCACCATATGATGGAGACGCTGCCGATGGTTGCTTAAACCTAACAGACCTGGGTGCTGCTGAAGACAAAAGAACTGTTTAAAGGCATGAGTCAGCTGGCCACCTTCTCCACCGCTCCTCCTTTGGCTGAATGATGCCTCAGAAACACGTCCAGAGAATGTTGACCTCCCAGTGTCTGGAAACGTGGTACACAAATTTATTTTCAAGGTCTCCTCAAGATGTTTCATCCTCTGCTCCCTCTGCGAAAGCAGGATGAGCTCTGCAACTTTACCCTTGTAACGTGGATCAAGAAGGGTTGCCAACCAGTAATTATCCCTCTCCTTGATAGCACGAATCCTCGGGTCCTTTCGCAGGCTTTCCAGAATCAGGGAGCCCATGCAACGTAAGTTGGAGGAGGCATGAGTCCTCTGGGTCACTAAAGATGACATTGTCAGCAAGAGCAACCTCTCCCCAACCACGTACAACTTCTGGGGTTTCTGGAGAATCAAAACCATCCTTTGGAGACTGCTGTATGCTATCCTCTACATCCATGCTGCTGAAATCCTCATCCTCCTCTTCCTTCTGTGTGTTTTGTGGCCCTGCAGGAATGATATCTGCATAAAGGGGGCTTTGTGAGGAAAGGAAGTCCTCCTCTTCCTGCCGCTGTTCTGCCTCAAGTGCCCTGTCCATGATTCCAAGCAGCATGTGCTCCAGCAGGTAGACTGATGGGATAGTTTTACTGATGCATGCATTGTCCCATCTCACCATCCCTGTGGCCTCCTCAAATGGTGACATATGCCTTGTCAAGCATGTGGTGCCCAGGGGCTGGTGTTCTGGCCACGCTTGATCCACTTTAGACAGATGTTGCAAACAGCAACGCTGCGGTCTACTGCACAAGTGCTGAAAAAAGCCCACACTAATAACTTTTGTGAGTCCGCTGGGAGTTTGCAGCACCCTGCACCTGTGGAGCTCTGTGCTGTGACGCAATAGGTTGGCTTTTGCTATGGCGGCCCCTGGAGCACATCCTGCCTCGTTGGAGTTGTGCGTCCTCCTCATCCTCCCCTCCCCCTCCTCCTCTATCCTGTCAGGCACCCAAGTACAGTCAGTAACCCCATCATCCCCTCCCTCCTCGTCACTGGAGCAAACTTGGCAATATGCTTCAGCTGGGGTAACATGACTGCTGGTTTCTTGTCCGTCATTGTCACCCCCTCTCTCTAGGCTCATGTTATTCCCTTCATCAACCTTCAAACCAACATCACAGCATTCAAATTGCTGCGCATCCTCCAGCAGCATGTCACTGACACTATGATCGAATAGTTCAGGTGACTCCTCCGTGCATGATGGTGGGGCGACAGAAGGAGTAGCTGTGGAGAAGGAGCCTGTGGAACGGGCTGCGGTGTTAGGCAAACTTCTGTGAGTGTGGGTGTCAGAGGACGAGGAGGATGAGGATGGCTTATTGATCCACTCCACCAACTCTTCCACATGTTGTGGCTGAATAGCACAGGCAGCACCAGAAATAAAGGATGGGCGTGTCCCACCTACAGAGGATGCACTATGTCGACTGTGACCACCACTTTTCACAATGGACACCGAGGCTGCTTGCCCTCTTTTTATGGCCTGTGAGCATCGGCTTCTCCTTGTCGGCCTTTCGGACATGATGTTGATATAGATTAATATAGGGTATACGCAACTGACCAATAGATACTCAATGACCTGATATGATGTAATCTATAGCCCTATAGATGAGCTGTGGTGGTTATGGATGTACGCAAGTGACCGATTAACAATACTCTTACTGATATGATGTAATTGATAGCCCTATAGATGACGAGCTGTCCTGGTTATAGTATGTATGCAAGTGGCCGATTAACAATACTCTCACTGATGTGATGTAATCGATAGCCCTATAGATGAGCTGTGCTGCTTATAGGATGTGCGCAAGTGAACGATTAACAATACTCTCACTGATATGATGTAATCTATAGCCCTATAAATGAGCTGTGCTGCTTATAGGATGTACACAAGTGACCGATTAACAATACTCTCACTGATTTGATGTAATCTATAGCCCTATAGATGAGCTGTGCTGCTTATAGGATGTACGCAAGTGACCGATTAACAATACTGTTACTGATGTGATGTAATCTATAGCCCTATAGATGAGCTGTGCTGCTTATAGGATGTACGCAAGTGACCGATTAACAATACTCTCACTGATATGATGTAATCTATAGCCCTATAGATGAGCTGTGCTGCTTATAGGATGTACCCAAGTGATCGGTTAACAATACTCTCACTGATATGATGTAATCTATAGCCCTATAGATGAGCTGTGCTGCTTATAGGATGTACCCAAGTGACCGGTTATCAATACTCTCACTGATGTGATGTAATCGATAGCCCTATAGATGAGCTATGCTGCTTATAGGATGTACGCAAGTGACCGATTAACAATACCCTCACTGATGTGATGTAATCTATAGCCCTATAGATGAGCTGTGCAGTGTGCTGCTTATAGGATGTACCCAAGTGACCGGTTAACAATACTCTCAATGGTGTGATGTAATCTATAGCCATATAGATGATCTGTGCTGCTTATATGATGTACCCAAGTGACCAATTAACAATATTCTAACTGATATGATGTAATCTATAGCCCTATAGATGATCTGTGCTGCTTATAGGATTTACCCAAGTGACCGGTTAACAATACTCTCACTAATATGATGTAATCTATAGCCCTATAGATGATCTCAGTTGCTTATACGATGTACCCAAATGACCGATTAACAATACTCTCACTGATGTGATGTAATCTATAGCCCTATAGATGAGAAATCTCTCTCCCTCCCTGCTAGGAATGAATGCATGGCACTGCACTGTCTGACAAACTGCAAAGAAACAAATCTCTCCCTGCCTGAAACATGTTCCTGTCCCTCTCTACACTGCTAAGAATGAATCACTCACTGGCGCTGCACTGTCTGACAAACTGCAAAGAAACAAATCTCTCCCTGCCCGAAAACATGTTCCTGTCCCTCCCTACACTGCTAGGAATATCTCTCTGCATTATCTGACAAACTTCAAAAAAAGCTACTCTCGCCCTGCCTCACACGCATCCCTCTCTCTGTCTCCACGCCTGCACAATCACACTACACGCTGCGGCTGTGCGGGCAGCCTTTATGTAGTGTGGGGCGTGTACTTGGCCCCTGAGCCATGATTGGCTAAAGGCAGCCTGCCTTTACTCCAATGATGGCAGAGATCATTTGATTGGCCAAAGCATGAGGTCAGGGTGCATGCTTTGGCCAATCACATAACGTGCTGTACGTGCGGCGTGCGTGCAGTGCATTATGGGAATCTCGAATTTCCCGCTAAGAAGCACATTTGTTTGTCATTTGATGAACAATCGAACGACCGATGTTTGAGTCGAAGTTAGCTTTGACTCGAACTCGAAGTTCATCCCTAGTGCTAAGTAGCACTCGGGAGCGTGCTACATTAAAAATGCAGGGCTCAAGAGTGCGCTACATGAAGAATGCAGGGCTCAGGAGTGCGCTACATAAAGAATGCAGGGCTCAGGAGTGCGCTACATAAAGAATGCAAGGCTCAGCTGTGCCAATCTATGCAACCTGACCAGTGCCCAGCAATGCAGCCTGACCAGTGCCCAGCAATGCAGCCTCACCAGTGGCCAGCAATGTAGCCTCACCAGTACCCATCCAATGCAGCCTTACCAGTGCCCATCCAATGCAGCCTTACCAGTGCCCATCCAATGCAGCCTGACCAGTGCCCAGCAATGCAGCCTGACCAGTACCACGCAATGCAGCCTGACCAGTGCCCATCCAATGCAGCCTGACCAGTCCCTATCTATGCAGCCTGACCAGTGCCCAGAAATGCAGCCTGACCAGTCCCGAAGAATGCAGTCTTACCAGTGCCCATCCACTGCAGCCTCACCAGTGCCAAGCAATGCAGCCTCATGGGTGCCCAGCAATGCAGCCTCACCAGTGCCCATCCAATGCAGCCTCACCAGTGCCCATCCAATGCAGCCTCATGAGTGCCCATCATCCAATGCAGCCTAACCAGTGCCCAGAAATGCAGCCTGACCAGTGCCCAGCAATGCAGCCTCACCAGTGCCCAGCAATGCAGCCTGACCAGTGCCGAGCAAGGCAGTCTCACCAGTGCCCAGCAATGCAGCCTCACCAGTGTGCAGCAATGGAGCCTCACCAGTGCCCAGCAATGCAGCCTGACCAATGCCCAGAAATGCAGCCTGACCAGTGCCCAGAAATGCAGCCTGACCAGTGCCCAGCAATGCAGCCTGACCAGTGCCCAGCAATGCAGCCTGACCAGTGCCCAGCAATGCAGCCTGACCAGTGCCCAGAAACGCAGCCCGAACAAGTGTCCAGCAATGCAGCCTGACCAGTGCCGATCTATGCAGCCTCCCCAGTGCAGGGGACCAGAGAGAAGAGGAGAGCCGGCCAGATCATCACACAGGCCTTCATCGCCTGCTGTGTCAGCTTTAATTCAAATCGCCGGGCGCCCGTTGTCACACAAGCCTTGCCTCCTGGATCGACTCCTACCTTTGATAGACAGCAGACGTCCCGGCATTGGACAAGTGTGCTGTCTATCAAAGGAGCCAAACCAGGTGGAGGGACTTTGGGTGATGGCGGGCACCCAGCGATTCAAATTAAAGCTGACACAGCAGGTCACCCCGGCCTGACTCCCCCACCCCCCACCAATGTGTAGCATCTGGGGCAGATCTTTCCCCATTGGTATGCCACTGGCTTCGACACCCCCCCCCCTCTGCCGCAGGACCTGCCCATGATCGACCCTGCACCTATCACCGTCCCTGCAATCCAGGGACAGACTGGCTTCGGGGACAGTGTCCTGGTTACCCTAGGTTAAGAGGAAATGTGATACAATCCCCCTCTTAGTAGGCATGATCCTGCGTACACAGGTTCATCTTTATTCATCATGGATATCATTCTGTTCTCCCTCCTTCCTCTCCACGCTACCAAATGAAAGTGAAAATAACACACAATCTTTGAACTTCGCACTACACCAAAATCCCAGAAAATGTCCGCCGTTAAGGTGTTGTTCCTGATCCTTCTATGGCAGATGTGTGAGTAGAATCTTTACTAGAATAAGGAACCTTTATATAATGTGTTTTCTATTGGTAGGGATCACTGAGCATGTTGTGTATTGCTGTCTTCTGTAGAGATTGCTGTGTTGGGCCTCCTCTATTCAAACAAATGCTAATTATCGGATTTCAATT
Source organism: Pelophylax lessonae (assembly GCF_965119305.1). Classification (NCBI taxonomy): domain Eukaryota; kingdom Metazoa; phylum Chordata; class Amphibia; order Anura; family Ranidae; genus Pelophylax; species Pelophylax lessonae. The sequence continues at coordinate 38,506,718 of NC_138773.1, forward strand.
GCTGGTTGGTAAATATCTATATAAATACAGATATATAATGGATAGATACTATGGGGGTCAGCGTCATGTGCATCGTATGGGATCATGTGTTGTGGAATATATACACGGATGACGAGCCTGATTCATCTCATTTGCCCTGGATTATCTCTTACATCAGTGACTGATTTAGTACAATGTACTGGAAAACAGGTTTTCCAGCTTTCCATGTTCTGCAGAGCTAGAAAGACATGACCGTTTGTTCAGGGCATGCTGGGAGTTGTAGCCCATCTGCAATTTTTAGGAAGTAGCCCTGTGTTTTTGTAAACTTTCCTAAATTGCAACCAAGAGCTACTACAACAGGCTTTGATTATATTATCCAATCCATGTGCCATGCCATCAAAATGATCAGATCGGCAAACAATCCAATAGGCATAACTTCAACCCTTCAACCCATAATGTCAACCCAATTTAAAGTGTTACTAAACTCAGGACTCAGCATTCACTATATCTGATCTCCCACAGTACACGGAACATGGAAATACAATTATTTTAGTCAGGGCTTTTTTTCTCAGAGAATAGGTGCAGGAACCCCCCTCTTTTGAGTCACCCCTTGTCTATGCCCCCCCCCCCACCCACCTCCAAGCACCGTCCCTTGGTTCCACCCCCTACCCACCCCCCAGTGCCACCCCTTTTGGAGAATACAGAACCAAGTATAATATTGTGGTTCTAAAAAATCTGTATGGAATTTGGTAAGCAGAAAAGCAGTAAAAGAGATCTCCTGCAGTCAGCAACAATAGATCCCCACACAACAATGGATTCCACCCCAGCAACAATTTATCCCCTGCAGCAACAATGGATCCCATCCCAGGAACAATAGACCTCATACAACAATAGACCAAACCCAGCAACAATAGATCCCTCACAGAACAATAGACTCCCCCACACAGAAACAATGGATTCCACCCCAGCAACAATAGAACCCCACATAGCAACAATGGACCACCCACAACAAAACAACACACCCAGCAACAAACGATCAAACCCAGCAACATTAGACACCCCCAGAGCAGCAACAACAGATCTCCAAGCAGCCAGAAACAATAGACCCTCCAGCAGCCAGAAACAACAGACCACTCCCTTAACAGTGGATGCCTACCAGCAATATAAGATGCTCCAGCAACAATAGATCCTCCACCATCAACAAAAGACTCTCACACAAAAACAGATCCCTGCTAGTGACAATAGATCCCCCAGCAGCCAGAATCAATAGACCCTCCAGCACATCCCACACCCCTTGCTATTACATCCATTCAGTGCTGGAGGTGCCGGAACTGCATTCCCTCACTTTCCCACTGAAAAAAAAAGCCCTTATTTTAGTAAATATAAACTGCTAATTACCTTTTCTCATCATCAGTATATAGCAGTCTTGTGACTTCTATCAGTGTAAGGTTAAAGCTTGTACTGTAGGAGGAGTTTTCATTCTCCTCTGACTGTCCTATGAGGCTACAGCACCCCTGATCCTCTGTCTGGACAGTGCTGATTGGTCCTGTGCTGATCACATGCACTCTCCCAAGAAAAAAAAAAAATCTCCCTAGCTATAAACACCAAACTGAGCATGTGCAGAGTGCCTCCAAGGCTCTGTACTATCAGGAGATGGATTTGGGACAGTAGAAGAAGGGGAGGATCAGATCAAGATGAAGACAGGATCAAACAAACTTTTTACACATGCACAGAATTAACCTCTTAGGTTTCACAGTGAATATAACAAGCATGCTTTACTGCATATACAGACTGATTTTACTGTTGTGGGTTTAGTAACCCTTTAAATCTGATGTGATCAAACTGAGTTAGGTGACCAGGCTACATCTCTGCTTTTTAAATCAGCCAATTGGTCTTCTTCAGGTTCTGGAGTCAGCAGGGATGATGTGAAGGGAAGTTAATTTGATCCATCGCTTACTCCCGACATCTGTCATGAATCCGGATTGTTTATCGATATGCCATGTGCTACCATTAGTAAGGAATTGGGACAAAGGTTCTAGTCGGCAGGGGAGAGGTTTTACGGCAGAAGGGAAATACAGAGTCTGTTCCACCATAAAAACCGACCTGCTAACAACATCCGAAAAATTTACTTACAGCCTAAGTCCAGCCAAAACCTAACTAAGCTTAAAGGGTAACTCCACTTTCATGGGAAAAAAATAGCAAATAAAAAAAAAATATATATATAGCATATAAAATTGCGACACAAGTCATATTATAAATGAATGTTACCACCTCAGCCACCAGTACGTCTCAGGTTGAAGTGGTTACACTGGGATGATGCCTGCCCCTCCCCCCGTCTTCCCAGGCTCCTCCTTCCCACTGGTACGTCCCCGATCATCTCTGTGGTCTAAGAAACTGGAAGAAACTAGTATTTAGTGACTTCTGGTTCCGCCAGGATTTAAACCAACCATTACTGGCTTGGGAAAGCATTTGATTAAACCAATCTTGGTTTGATCTGATGCTTTTAAGGGCAGAGGAGAGATCTGGGGTCTAATAGATCCCAGATGACTCAGTAAAGAGTACCCGCCACGGGCCATGCTATCACAAAGAATGTTGTTCATCCCTTGTGATAGCAATAAAGCTGATTAAAAACAAAGTTAACCACTTCAATACAGGGCAGTTACACCCCCTTCCTGCCCAGACCAATTTTCTCACACTTTAAATGACAATTGCTCAGTCATGCTACACTGTAACCAAACAAAATGTTTATCATTTTTTTTCTCACACAAATAGAGCTTTCTTTTGGCAAAAAAAACACTTTTTTTTAGCTTCTATTATAAAATTATGCAAAAAAAATATTTTTCTTCATACATTTGGGCCAAAATGTATACTGTTACATATCTCTGGTAAAAATAAATAACCCAAATTAGAGTATATTATTTAGTCTGTGTGAAAGTTATCGAGTCTAGAAGCTATGGTACCAATTACTGAAAATTGATCACACTGGATGTACTCACTGCCTATCTCCTTTCTTGAGGCCCTGAAATGTCAGGACAGTACAAATACCCCCCCAAATGACCCCTTTTTGTAAAGTAGACAGTCCAAGGTATTTAGTAAGAGGAATGGTGAGTTTTTTGAAGTTGTAATATTTTCCCACAGTTCTTGGGAAAATGAAAAAAAAATTTTTTTTTTTTTCGTTTTTTCCCGTCAAAGTTGTCAATTTACAAGCTATTTCTAACACATAGCATGTTCACAGCAAAAATGACACTCCAAAATACATTCTGCTACCCTTCATGAGTATGGTGATTCCACATGTGTGAGACTTTTACACAGCCCGGCCACAAAAAGAGACTTAACATCCAAGTAGCACCTTCAGGCATTCTAGGAGCATAAATACGCATATAACTTTCTGACTATCACACTTTTGAAGGCCCTGGCTGGCCAGGACAATGGAAACGCACACAAAATAACCCCATTTTGGAAAGAAAACACTCCAACATATATTCTATGAGGCATTATGAGTCTTTTGAACATGTCATTTTTTTCCATAAGTTTTTGGAAAATGTGGGGAAAAAATGAAAACCTATTTTTTTTTTACACATAAGTTGTCAATTTTTAGGATATTCCTAACACATAGCATGTACATAGCAAAAATGACACCCCAAAATACATTCTGCTACTCCTCCTGAGTATGACGATACCACATGTGTGAGACATTTACACAGCCTGGCCACATAAAGAGACTCAACATCCAAGTAGCACCTTCAGGTGTTCTAGGAGCATAAATTACACATCTAATTTCATGACGACCTATCACACTTTTGAAGGCCCTGGAGCACCAGAACAATGGAAACGCCCATAAAATGACCCCATTTTGAAAAGCAAACACCCCAATGTATAATCTATGAGGCATTATGAGTCTTTTTAACATGTAATTTTTTTTCCACAAGTTTTTTTGAAAATGTGGAAAGAAAATGAAAACATTTTTTTTTTCACACAAAGTTGTCCATTTAGAAGATATTTCTAAGACACAGCATGTACATACCAAAAATGACACCCCAAAATACATTCTGCTACTTCTCCTGAGTATGACGATACCACATGTGTGAGACTTTTACAGAGAACCAACATCCAAGTAGATACCTTCAGACGTTCTAGGAGCATGCATTTTACATCTAATTTCCTGACAACCTATTACATTTTTGAAAGCCCTTCATATTTCTAACTTATAGCATGTACATACCAATTACACCCCAAAATATTTTCTGCTGATCAAAGGGTAAACAAAAGATTACATGTGGTTTTAGTAGTGGTCCACGGAGGAGAGCATCCAGGTAGAAGGCAGGGATGTGGTCAGTGACAGCAAAAGCAATCGAACAGGCAGCAGGCAGAAATACTGTCTATATTCATTACAGGCAGCAGGCAGAAATACTGTCCATAGTCATTACAGGCAGCAAGCAGGGATACTGTCCATAGTCATTACAGGCAGAAGGCAGGGATACTGTCAGCACAGCCAAAGCATTGGTCCAGGTAGCAGGCAGAGATGTGGTCTATAAAGTCCTGGGTCATTACATGCAGCGATATGTTCAGCACAGCCAAAATATTGATCCAGGCAGCAGGAAGGACCATCAAGCTTAGGCCTCTGTCAGGAAATAATGGTGACAGGGGTAGAGGCTTCTCCCACCCAAATCTCTTTGAAGCCTCCAGACCCTGTTCTGGGAACACAGAAAACCAAAAATGTTTTTTCTATACTCTGAACACTATTCTGAAGCCTCTCACATATGTGAGACCCCTGTGTACTAAAGTAGAAGGGCAAAAGATCAGTCCAAGTGGCAGGCAAAAAGCGTGGTCCATTAGCAGGCCGAGGTCGGTGCACTTGGAAGTCAGAAACTTGATTTAAAACGGCAGTCAAAGGCATCATCAGTAAACAGACTGAGGTCGGTACACGTGGAAGTCAGAATCAGAAACATGTTTTTTAAAACAGCAGGCAAAGGCATCGTTGGTAAACAGGCTGAGGTCGGTGCACGTGGATGTCAGAAACGTGGTTTTTAAAATGGCAGGCAAATGCATCGTCGGTCAACAGGCCAGGGTCAGTTAATGTGGAAGGCAGAAAATGATCCGCACAGGTATTTGAAAATGGGAAATGACAGTCTGTTAAAAATAAGGGGAACTAAAATTTTACAGCTGAATGGTAAATTTTGATGCAATCTCCCATGCATAGGCCAGGTTGGGAGGGACAATGATAACTAGTGTCTCTTCTAACTCCTCCTCTGCTGCATACACAACATTTCTTTTGGCGCCTTCTTCCTGATTCTGCGGGGGGAATGCTATGAGGAAAATGTAGCTCGTGAAGTCGACTCACACAATCAGAGCGAATGCTTCCTGGGGCCGGTCCTTGCTGGTAAATTAGGGCAGTGATAATGTCTTCAATATAATTGAGGTAGGTGCTGGGTTGGTTTTCTGGTGACTTTTGATAGCAGACAAATGAATTATACATGGCCATATGAAACAGATGAAATGCAACTTTTTTATACTAGTAACGGGACTTTCGGGTTGATAAATATGGTTGCAGCTTCTGGTCATTTAAATCCACCCCCCCCCCCCCATGGACTGATTATATTCGTGGACACATTCAGACTTTGCAATGGGGCCACGTCTTCTGGGAATCTCCACCAAGGTGTCATTGTGGATGGTGGACATGATGTAGACATCTTTCTTGTCCCTCCACTTCATGGCCAACACTTCTCGTTCCTCAGAAATGCGGATTCCCCCTGTTGCAGCCTTTTTTTATCAAATTTTGTGGGAATCCCTTCCTATTTTTTCTGGTGGTACCGCAGGCCAGGGTTTTTTCACGGTACAGGTGACAAAAAAGGGGCAAGCTGGTGTAGTAATTGTCTACATACAGTGCCTTGCGAAAGTATTTGGCCCCCTTGAACTTTTCGACATTTTGCCACATTTCAGGCTTCAAACAAAGATATAAAACTGTAATTTCTTGTGAAGAATCAACAAGTGGGACACAATCATGAAGTGGAATGAAATTTATTGGATATTTCAAACTTTTTTAGAAAATAAAAAACTGAAAAATTGGGCGTGCAAAATTATTCAGCCCCTTAAGTTAATACTTTGTAGCGCCACCTTTTGCTGCGATTACAGCTGTAAGTCGCTTGGGGTATGTCTCTATCAGTTTTGCACATTGAGAGACTGAAATTTTTGCCCATTCCTCCTTGCAAAACAGCTCGAGCTCAGTGAGGTTGGATGGATGCGGTCACTCTTTCTCTTTGGATATGTGACAGATCTAGATGTGCTGTGACAGATCTAGATGGTGACAGGTTCTCTTTATTGGGGGGGGGGGGGCTGTGTGGTGCACAGTAATGGGAAATAATAATGAAAAAAGTCACTCACTCACTGATCCTAGCTCACACGATCAGCCGGATCAGTAGTAACAGCTGTCTTTTGTTTTGATTTGTGATTGGACACAGCCGATCACGTGTTGTAAACAGCCAATTTCATTGGGCATGTCCGAGAGACTGTGATAACTCTCATCACCGCCGCTCTTCCCCGATCGCCAGGGAAAGACTGAGAAAATCCGACTGCTTTGTTTACACAACTCCTCTGTGACAGGCAGGGACAGATCACAAGATTGATCATAGCTGAACCTGTGATCTGTGTCTGTGTCACACAATCCCCTCCCCCCACACACGTCAGTAAGCATGAGGCACACAATTAACCCCCTTGATCACCAACAGTGTTAACCCCTTCCCTGCCAGTGTCATTATTACAGTCATTATTACAGTAACAGTGCATATTTATAGCACTGATTACTGTAGTAATGTCACTGGTCCCCCCAAAAGTGTCAAAAACGTCAGTTAGGGGTCCAATCTGTCCGCCGCAATGTTGCAGTCCTGCAAAAAAAAAATCGCAGATCGCCGGCATTACTAAAAAAAAAACAATAAAAATGACAAATCTTTCCCGTAGTTAGTAAACGCAATAACATTTGCGCAAACCAATTAAAATACGCTTATTGTGATTTTTTTTTACCAGAAATATGTAGCAGAAAACAAATTGGCCTAAAATGTTAAAAAAATTTGATTTATACATTTTTTGGGGAATGTTACAGCATATATCAGAATGTGAAAAATATTGTTTTGTTTCTTTTCAAAATTGTTGCTCTTTTTTTTCAAAAATTAAAAATTGCACAGGTGATCAAATACCACCAAAAGAAAGCTCTATTTGTGGGGGAAAAAAAGGATATACATTTAATTTGGGTACAGTGTTGCATGACTGCGCAATTGTCCGTTAAAGTAACGCAGTGCCGAAACGCAAAATATAGCCTGGTCAGGAATGGGGTAAAATCTTCCGGTCTTAAAGTAGTTAAAAATACGCTCATTGAGAATTTTTTGGTCAAAGACATGTAGCTAAATACATTTTGGCCTAAATATATGACAAAAATTGAATATATTAGATATTTTTTAACTGTCAAAGTGTCAAATTTTGTGAAAATGTCAATTTTGTTCGCAAAATTTTTGCTCTTTTTTTTCATTAATATCGCAAAAAATGAAAAGCGCAGAGGTGATCAAATACCACCAAAAGAAAGCTCTGTTTGTGGGAAAAAAGGACGTAAATTTTGTTTGGGTACGGTGTTGCATGACCGCGCAATTGTCAGTTAAAAATCGCGCAGTGCCAAGTTAAGCAGGAAAATCCTCCGGTCTTAAAGTGGTTAACCACTTTGCGCCCGTCATTCTGTTATATGGCAGGCAGGAAGTGGTTAAAGAGAGTAAAAAAAAAAATCAATAAAACAAATAATAAAATATTTTTTTTTAGCTCCCCCCTCCCCCCTGTAAAAAGGTCATGCGTGGATATGTAAACAGTGATTGCACCACATATGTGAGGTATGACTGTGAATGTCAGATTGAGAACAATATTTCTAGCACCAGGCCTCCTGTGTAAATCTAGACTAGTAACCTGTAATGTCTATTAACCACTTCCGGATCAGCGGTGTACCCGTACGTCACTGGACTACGGGTGGTTTTACCGGGATGATGCAGCTGCAGGTATCAACTTGGTACTGTTTCGTCCCCTCCCTGGCTCAGATTTTTCAGTGGTATGATCAGCGGCTCCGCTTCCAGCGCCTGCTCTCCTTCCCTTCCCTCCACCTTCTGTGGTCAACCTCTGCCATGCTACACCAATAGAGCAGACATGAACATCAGATCATAGGCAGTAATTCTAGCATAGGACCTTCTTTGTAAATCTAAAGTGATAATCTGTAAAAGCTTTTAAAGTGTCGCCTATGCATAGTAAACTGTACGCCATTTGTTGCCATGGTACAGGTGTATGCAATTTTAAAGCATTACATGTTTGGTATCTATTTACTCAGCGTAACATCATCTTTTATATTTTATAAAAAAATTGGGTTATGTATTTTGTTTTTTTTGGATTAAATTTCAAAAAGGTGTATTTTTTCCCCAAAAAATTGAGTTTGAAAAACTGCTGCGGAAATACCATGTGACATAAAATATTGCAAAAGCCACTATATATTTTCTCTAGGGCCTCTGCTTTAAAAAGAATATAATGTTTGGGGATTATAAGCAGGGGCTGACTGGCAACTTTCCGCCCAGGAGGCAAGTACAATCCAGAGGCCCATGGTGCAGCAACTTGGCCCCCCTCCCACTCTCCCTCTTCCCGGCCTCCTTCTGGCCCCCATTCCAGGCTGAAGCTGCGCTCCAGGTATGCTCTACTCACCGGCCAAATCTGGGTTCCCAACCTGGCCAGCAGGGGGTGGTTGGGAGGAGCTGGGACAGCTCAGTCGGGGCTGCCTGTGGAAGGAAAGTCCCCAGCGGATCATGCAGCCTTACCAGTTCCCAGCAATGCAGCCTCACCAGTGCCCGTCTATGCAGCCACACAAGTGGCCAGCAATGCAGCCTCACCAGTGCCCGTCTATGCAGCCACACCAGTGGCCAGCAATGCAGCCTCACCAGTGCCCATCCAATGCAGCCTTACCAGTCCCCATCCAATGCAGCCTTACCAGTGCTGATCCAATGTAGCCTTACCAGTGCCCATCCAATGCAGCCGAACTAGTGCCCATCCAATGCAGCCTGACTGGTGCCCAACAATGCAGCCTGACCAGTGCCTATCCAATGCAGCATGACCAGTTCCCATCAAAGCAGCGTGACCAGTGCCCAGAAATGCAGCCTGACCAGTCCCGAAGAATGCAGCCTTACCAGTGCCCATCCAAAGCAGCCTCACCAGTGCCAAACAATGCAGCCTCACGGGTGCCCAGCAATGCAGCCTCACCAGTGCTCATCCAATGCAGCCTTACCAGTGCCCATCCAATGCAGCCTCACCAGTGCCCATCATCCAATGCAGCCTTACCAGTGATGACCCAGAGATGCAGCCTCGCCAGTGTTCAGCAATGCAGCCTCACCAGTGCCCAGCAATGCAGCCTCACCAGTGCCCAGCAATGGAGCCTCAGCAGTGCCCAGCAATGCAGCCTCACCAGTGCCCAGCAATGCAGCCTGACCAGTGCCCAGAAATGCAGCTTGATCAGTGCCCAGAAATGCAGCCTGACCAGTGCCCAGCAAATGCAGCCCGACCAGTGTCCAGCGATGCAGCCTGACCAGTGCCGATCTATGCAGCCTCACCAGTGCAGTTGATCAGAGAGAACAGGAGAGCCGGCCAGATCATCACCCAGGCCGACGTCGCCCGCTGTGTCAGCTTTAATTCAAATCGCTGGGTGCCCGCCATCACACAAGCCTTGCCTTCTGAATCGGCTCCTACCTTTGATAGACAGCACACGCCCTGGCATTGGACAAGTGAGCTGTCTATCAAAGGAGCCTAAGCAGGAGGAGGGACTTTGGGTGAAGGTGGGCGCCCAGCGAATCAAATTAAAGCTGACACAGCGGGCAACCCCGGCCTGACTCCCCCCCCATGTGTGGCATCTGGGGCAGACCGCCCCCGATGGTATGCCACTGGCTTCGGCACCCCCCTCTGCCACAGCACCCGCCCACAATCGGCCCTGCACCTAGCACCGTCCCTGCAATCCGGGGACAGACTGGCTCCGTGGCCAGTGTCCTGGTTACCCTAGGTTAAGGGGAAAATGTGACACAATCCGCCTCTTTGTACGCATGATCCTGTGTACACAGGTTCATCTTTATTCTTCATTGATATCTATTCTCCCTCCTTCCTCTCCACGCTACAAAATGAAAGCAAAAATAACACACAATCTTTGAACTTCGCACTACACCCAGATCTCAGAATATGTCCGCCGTTAAGGTGTTGCTCCTGATCCTTCTATGGCAGATGTGTGAGTAGACTCTTTATTAGAATAAGGAACCTTTATATAATGTGTTTTCTATCAGTAGGGATCACTGAGCATGTTGTGTATTGCTGTCTTCTGTAGAGATTGCTGTGTTGGACCAACCTCTATTCAAACAAATGCTAATTATCAGATTTCAATTGCTGGTTGGTAAATATCTATTTAAATACAGATATATAATGGATAGATACTATGGGGGTCAGCGTCATGTGCATCGTATGGGATCATGTGTTGTAGAATATATACACGGAGTATGACGAGCCTGATTCATTCTCTTGCCCCGGAGTACAATGTACTAGAAAACAGGTTTTCCAGCTTTCCATGTTCTGCAGAGCTAGAAAGACATGACCGGGGCTGTTCAGGACATGCTGGGAGTTGTAGTCCCTCTGCAGTTTTTAGGAAGTAGCCCTGTGTTTTTGTAAACTTTCCTAAATTGCAACCAAGAGCTACTCCAACAGGCTTTGATTTTATTATCCAATCCATGTGCCATGCCATCAAAATGATCAGATCGGCAAACAATCCAATAGGCATAACTTCAACCCATAATGTCAACCCAATTTAAAGTGTTACTAAACCCAGGACTCAGCATTCACTATATCTGATCTCCCACTGTACACGGAACATGGAAATGCAATTATTTTAGTCAGGGCTTTTTTTTTCTCAGAGAATAGGTGCAGGAGCCCCCCCCCCTCTTCTGGGTCACCCCTTGTCTATGCCCCCCACCCACCTCCGAGCACCGTCCCTTGGTTTCACCCCCTACCCACCTCCCAGAGCTGCCCCTTTTAGAGAATACAGAACCAAGTATAATTTTGTGGTGCTAAATAATTTGTATGGTATTTGTTATTGATAATAAGAAAAGCGGTAAAATAGATCCCCTGCAGCCAGCAACAATAGACCACTCCCCCCAATGGGCTCCACCCCAGCAACAATATATCCCCTGTAGCAACAATGGATCCCACCCCAGGAACAATAGACCCAAGACAACAATAGACTAAACCCAGCAACAATAGATCCCTCACAGAACAATAGAACACCCCCCCCCCCCACACACACACAGCAAAAATGGATTACACCCCAGCAACAAAAGACCCCACACAACAATAGACCCCCCACACAGCAACAATGGACCACCCACAACAAAACACCACACCCAGCAACAAACGCTCAAACCCAGCAACATTAGACCCCCCCAGCAGCAACAACAGAGCTCCCAGCGGCCAGAAACAATAGACCCTCCAGCAGCCAGAAACAATAGACCGCTCCCTTAACAGTAGATCCCTACCAGCAATAAAAGACCCCACCCCCAGCAACAATAGATCCCCCACTATCAACAATAGACTCTCACACAAAAACAGATCCCCGTTAGTGACAATAGATCCCTCAGCAGCCAGAATCAGTAGACCCTCCAGCACATCCCACACCCCTTGCTATTACATCCATTCAGTGCTGGAGGTGCCAGAACTGCATTCCCTCACATTCCCACTGAAAAAAAAAAAAACCTTATTTTAGTAAATATAAACTGCTAAATACTTTTTCTCATCAGCAGTATATAGCAGCCTTGTTACTTCTATCAGTGTTTGGTTATAGCTTGTACTGTTGGAGGACTTTTCATTTTCCTCTGACTGTCCTATGAGGCTACAGCACCCCTGATCCTCTGTCTGGACAGTGCTGATTGGCCCTATGCTGATCACATGCACTCTCCCAAGAAAAACTGTACTATCTGTACTATCAGGAGATGGATTTGGGACAGTGGAAGAAGGGAAGGATCAGAGAAGACAGGATCAAACGAACTTTTTACACATGCACAGAATTAACCCCTTAGGTTACACAGTGAGTATAACAAGCATGCTTTACTGCATGTACAGACTGATTTTACTGTTGTGGGTTTAGTAACACTTTAAATCCAATTTGATCAAACTGAGTTAGGTGACCAGGCTACATCTCTGCTATTTAAATCAGCCAATTGGTCTTCTTCAGGTTCTGGAGTCAGCCGGGAGGATGTTAAGGGAAGTTATTTCGACCCATCGCTTACTCCCGACATCTGTCATGTATCGAGATTGTATATACCGGGATTGTATATTGATATGCCATGTGCTACCATTAGTAGAGAATTGGGAAAAAGGTTCTAGTCGGCAGGGGAGAGGTTTTACAGCAGAAGGGACATACAGAGTCTGTTCCACCATAAAGTACAAAAAGCAGGGAAAAGGGAAGGGGGAGACGGAACACCAGGAAATCACTCAAACGCCCAAAGATTAATGGGGCATGAGGATGTAACAAGTGCTTATTTTACCATCCAGATACCTCACGGTGTGTGTGACCGGTGAGCCTAGCAACTGGGAACATGTATAGAAAACAAAAAGAAAGTAGTTGCATAGAAGGCTCAAACAGGGGTATTAGGTGGATAAAAATGGTACTTTATTGAAACGGAATAAAAATACAAGGACAATGTATAATTACAAAATATATAAAGCTTATGGACACTGGATAAAATCAAATACAATTGATCCTGCCTCTAAGATGACGCTGGTGACACCCCGCTAAGGCTCCACCCACCACCCAATCAACACAGAAGCCACTTGTATGGCCCACCACCCCAGTCAGAAAGCCAAATCCCAAATCCAGTGACTGAATAAAAATTGGAAAATGTCGCAGTCACGGGTGTTGATAGAAGACTCACAAAGGAATGGAGACCGGCAGAGATGTGTATGATGAATCCAAGGATGATGGTTGGAACTTCAAAAAAAAAGGGGGGGGGCTGAATGTAGCAAGCTCCAAAGGCTGAAGTTCCTCCCACTGGGATCAGAGAGGTGGCTTATTTTCTCCACAGCATCAAACTGGTGTTGGGGCATGATTTGCAGATGAATGTCCTTTATAGTGGCACCAATAATTATCAGGACAAGCAGAGCAATGGCAAAGCAAATAGTGCAAGACAGTTCAGTGGCATAGCATGTAGCAGATAAGCAAGCATAGAGTAAGGCAGTATGTGATGCCCTTCTACTCTCAAAGCTCATGGGTCACCTTGTAGGGATACACTGACCCGCCTCAGGATAGGGACCGTGGCCAAAGTCCTCTTAGGTTGATGGGGGTAACAGCAGTTGGCCCGGTAATGGTACGTGTAATATGAATTGTCCCTCCGTACCCAGGTGAGCAGTAGAGAGGAGGCTTCACAGACCCAGCAAGCAAAATGAAGCACAGTGCAATAGCAAGTTCAGGCAAGCAGTAGGGTCAGGCAGCTAGTGTCCGACAGATGCTTTAACCACTTGCCGACCGCCGCACGACTATTTACTGCGGCGGTCAGCCCCTCACAGGCAGAGTGACGTAGATCTACGTCGCTAGCCTGTGAGGGTCTAGGGAGCGAGCGCGCACCCCCGGTGGCGCGCATCCCGCTCCCGAGTGGTCACGGACCCCACCGCGCGTGTGACCGGCGGACCCGATCGTCCGCCGGTCACTCGCGATCGCCGCTGCAGAGGGAGAAAGTCAGGCGGCTAGTGTAAACAAGCCGCCTGTCATTCTCCCCGATGTATGAATGATGATCATACGGTTCTACTATGTAGAACCGTTGATCACGGTTCATACATCTCAAGCCACAGCCAGTCACAGTTAGAATCACACCCCTAGGGACACACATAGCCCCTCCCTCTCAAAAAAAGTTAACCCCTTCACTGCCAGTGTAATTTTACAGTAACAGTGCATATGTATAGCACTGATTACTGTAGAAATGTCACTGGTAACCCCAAAAGTGTCAAAAATGTCAGTCAAGGGTCCGATCTGTCCGCCGCAATGTCGCAGTACCGCAAAAAAAATCGCAGATCGCCGCCATTATGTGTTTAAAAAAAAAACAACAAAAATGACAAAAATCTTTCCCTTTGTTAGTAAACGCAATAACTTTTGCACAAACAAATTGGCCGAAAATGTTAAAAAAAATGGATTTTTGTAAAATCTTACCGTAAAATCCTTTTCTCTTAGCTCATCGACAGACGTAGTCCTCGGTGATACACCACCTTCGGGTTATGTTACCTCCGCAGGAGCAGGACTAGACAGGAAATTAAAAAGCTCTGGCCACACCCTAGGGGCAGTCCCAGAGGGTATATCCTCTCTCTCTCTGCCTCAGCAAATCAGTTATGTGAAAAAGCAGTGCTTAGAGAATTTAACCCAACCCAACTCCAAAACAGAGGGGCGGGGACTACGTCTGTCGATGAGCTAAGAGAAAAGGATTTTACGGTAAGATTTTACAAAAATCCATTTTTCTCTAGCGCTCATCGACAGACGTAGTCCTCGGTGATACACCACCTTCGGGACGTCCCAGAGCAGTATCACAACTGAGGGGTGGGAAAATGGAAATCAAATCCCAATCTAGAAGGCCCAACCGGTGCCAACTAGAAGTTTACAATGCTCATCCTTAATGATGAGACTCAACAAAAAAATTTTCAAACAGAAAAAAAACCCTCGAGGTCGACCACCGGTCTCCTCAAATTGCGGCCTGCAAAACCTTGCGGCCAAATGAGGCATCCGCCGATGCCGTCACATCAATTTTATAGAATTTAGTAAAGGTATGTACCGACGACCAAGTGGCCGCCTTACATACCTGGACCACTGACGCCTGATGGCGAAAGGCCCAGGAAGTACTGAGCGCTCGAGTGGAGTGCGCCCTAACAGGGAACGGAGGACTCTGACCCTTAATAGAATAAGCCTGTACCACCGTTTGTCTAATCCATTTGGCAATGGTCGCGGCAGATGCAGGCAAACCCTTTCTGGGGCCATCCGTGATCACAAAAAGTGAATCCGTCTTACGGAATGATTCCGTAGCTTTCAGGTATACCCTGATTGCCCGAACCACATCCAAGGAATGCAACGCATGTTCCCGATGATGCTTGGGCTGAGGACACAAGGAAGGTAGTACAATCTCTTCATTCAGATGAAAATCTGAAACCACCTTAGGAAGAAAAGATGGCTTAGGATGAAGTACTACCTTATCCCTATGAATCACTAGGTATGGGGACTGGCATGATAATGCAGCCAGTTCTGACACCCTGCGAGCAGAAGTAATAGCCACCAAGAAGACCACCTTCTGGGATAAAGTAAGCAAGGGAATCTCCCTGATGTTTTCAAAGGGAGGTTTCTGTAGAACCGACAAAACCAAATTAAGATCCCAGGGCGGTAAGGGCGCGCGGACTGGAGGAGCCAGGTGCCGCACCCCCTGGATGAAATTCCGCACCAAGGATTTGGTAGCTAAAGGTTTCTGAAAGAAGATTGCTAATGCTGAAACTTGACCCTTGATGGTGCTCAAGGCTAGCTTCTGCTCAACCCCTTGTTGCAAAAAGGCCAATATTCGAGACACCGAATAGGTACGTGGAGGAAATCCTAAAGATTCGCACCACGCAATATAAGTCTTCCATGTGTGATAATAGACTTTGCTGGAAGTCGCTTTCCTTGCTTTAATAAGGGTAGGAATGACTGAAGTAGACAAACCTCTGTCCTTCAGTACTTGGGTCTCAATGGCCAGGCCATTAAAACCAGCGACTGTAAAGCACGAAGGTAAATAGGTCCTTGAGACTACAGACACTCCCTGAGACGAAGTTCCCATGGAACGTCTGCGACTAACCTGTCCAAGTCGGCCAGGCCGGCTTGAAGAGGCCAGCCTAGAATTTCTAGGACCACTGGCGCTGATTGGATCTGAACCAGGCGTCCCTAGAGCTATCTGGCCCCGACCATCCGAGAAAGTCTGGTCGTTTTCTGTTCCCACACATTTATCAGATACCTGATAGTTATCAGGCAAGGTGATCTTTTCTGGTTGAACCTCAGGGACCGAAGTCACCCGACTAGAGGCTGCTTGGCCTATCTGGTCAATCAGATCCGATTCCTGTGAGGTATCGGGACTAATCTTAGGAAAAGGTAAAGGAAAAGATCTATACAGGGAACGGTAACTACCGCTTCCTGTACTTAAATGTTGGAAGGGAAGAATCGCACCGGTAGTAGTGGTTGATGCTCGATCTAATGTCCTGAATACCGGTGAAAACGTCCCCCCACCCTGAAATTGGGTGGGGGCGCACCTTCAGGCTGTGTACTCCTTTACTTCGGGTTTGGCTGGGTTGGTCCTCTGCTTGTCCGACCAGCCCTTCTTGAACCCTCCTGGAGGAGTCTTGCCTTTCCCGGAAGTACCAGCCGGGCGTCCTTTATGGGCGGTAAAGAAAGGTCCTCGCTTGTTGCGAGGTTCCTTAGCTTTTGCAGCCTGTGGCAAAAAAGTACTCTTGCCCCCGGTGGCATCCTTAATGATTTCATCTAGGTTGGCTCCAAATAGACGATTCCCCTGGAAAGGGAGATTGGTCAAAGTCTTTTTGGAACCTAGGTCAGCTGACCAGCATTTTAACCACAGCACACGTCTGAGGATCACTGCTAACTTAGATGCATGCCCTAACAAGGGAGTAGTGTCCAAGGCTGCGTCACAGATAAACCGTAGCCCTTGTATGATCTGTTCTATCAAATCAGATGTCTCCTGGGGAATATCTTTTCCCCTAAGATCTTGGCGTACCATCTTCGCCCATTCTGTAAGTGTCTGGGAAACTAGACCAATAACAATTACTGGTCTAAATGCTGACCCTATCAGAGAAAAGATAGTGCGGGACTCCGCTTCTATCTTTCGATCCACCGGATCCTTAAAAGACGAAGTGTCCTCCACTGGAATAACCGTGGCTTTATTCAGCCTGGAAATAGGCGGATCCACGACTGGTGGTACCGTCCATTTCTTAATGATGGATTCCTCAAACGGATAGCGTCTAGCAATACGCTTGGAAATAGTAAAGGTACGTTTAGAATGTTCCCATTCTCCTTTAATCTGATTTCCAAAACATCTAGGTACAGGAAAAGCCTTCGCCGTCTTGATGGGCTTATTAGTCCCAAAAGGCCTCTCTGTTTCAGTTGCCTCTGCCGGTAAAGCCTCAAGTTTTAAGGTTTCTTGCACTGCCACAACTAGTGCGTCCACCAATGCTTCTTCCTGAATTATAGCAGGAGAAGAAGCGTCCTCCTCACTGTCTGAGGGGGCTTTACCTGGGATAGCAGCCCTTGCAGAGGAACCTGCAACTGCAGTGACCATCTCTGAATCAGAGTCAGAGGTGTCAGATAGTATAGGGGTAGGCGGGGGTCGCTTCCTTGACCCCCGTCCCTGACAGGCCGCCTCCACCCGAGCCACCATAGACTCCAAAATTGCTGTAAATGACTCTATACTCTGTACACCGGCGGGTCCCGAGGCCCCCTCGAGGGAAACAGGTGGGGGAATCTGTGTGGCAGGGTCCATAATAACTCCAGTTACTTCCTGGATGATATAATTCAAAGTAAAGAAAAAACTTTTTTTTTTTTTTTTTTTTTTTTGACCCTCAGCGCCACAAAAAAACCCCTTAGTGTTACCTGCTAGGGATCCCTATCGATCGAGAGAGAGAGAGATAGACCCCCAGGCTCACCACTTGATGTTCAGAGTTGAACTGCAACAGCTTACAGCGCTGTCTTAGACAAACAGGAAGTCTTTTGGCTGGCTGCCCAGGAAGAAAGGAGGCGGCTCCGCCCCTCTGTACGCCTTCCGGCGCCTCCCCCAAGCTCCACGAGGTGTAGAATCACCTAAAACATGGCCGCCCCCATGCTGGAGACACGAGGCTACGCCAAAATGGCGGCTCGTGCGATCCAGCAAAAAAAATGGCGGCGGCCTGTGCTGACTAGCGGTGTGCTGCAGGCACACAACACTCTCTCTGCATGGGGATATGGCGTGTTTGGCGGTACCGGCCCTGGCGGACCGCATGGCCATTCGGGAGGCCTGCTATTAGCTGGAGATCTGACTTGGAAGGCAGTCTACATGTCCATGGCTTCTGACTGGTAGGTAGCTTATACTTAACCCATAAGATTCCCAGAATGCCACAGATTACATCTTTAAAAACATGTATACAATAGATTGTTAGCTCCCAAACCAAGCCTCCTGGCTTTTTGCACACATAAAATCACACTCAAAGTAGGAGGATTTGTGACATGTTATAGGATAGAAAGAACTCTTTCTTACCATACAGAGAGGGGCCCGCGTTCACCACAAAACCCGTCAGGGGGAAAAGGGGGAACATACTACTCACCATACCGGAACCAGGCGGGCACCAACTCCTGACAGTACCCCTCTCCACCGGGGCGGGAGGGCTGTCGACCGATACGGACGCCGTGACTCATGGTCTTTGGCGTTTCAGCGAGACGTTTAACTCGCGGGTTCAGTCCTTTTAACGGGACTTTGTCGCGGCCGACCCAGCGCGGAGCTATGGCCTGCACGCGCTCGTAGGCTGAACTGGGGTGACCACCGGATCTCAACATCCAGCCCGTCGCCCAGTTCAGCTTTCTTGCTTGAAGATCTCACAGGAACACTGGAGAAAAAAAGCTGTCCAAAAATCCTTTTAGAAAAAAATTTCTTGCCAGGACCTAAGATCCCAGCAAGGTATCTAGGTCCTTACTCCTAACTAGACAGAAAATAACTGATTTGCTGAGGCAGAGAGAGAGAGGATATACCCTCTGGGACTGCCCCTAGGGTGTGGCCAGAGCTTTTTAATTTCCTGTCTAGTCCTGCTCCTGCGGAGGTAACATAACCCGAAGGTGGTGTATCACCGAGGACTACGTCTGTCGATGAGCGCTAGAGAAATTTAGATTTTTACATTTTTTTTGGGAGAATTTCATATAAAAAAATGTGAAAAATATTGCTATTTTTGCAAAATTGTCGCTCTTTTTTTGTTTATAGCGCATGATCAAAAAATCGCACAGGTGATCAAATACCACCAAAAGAAAGCTCTATTTGTGGGAAAAAAAGGACGTCAAATTTGTTTGGGTACAGCGTCGCACGACCGCGCAATTGTCCGTTAAAGTCACGCAGTGCCGAATCGCAAAATACCCCCTGGTCAGGAAGGGGGTCAAATCTTCCGGGGCTTAAATGGTTAAAGTCAGAACTCACGTGCCAAATGAAGCAAAGTTCATGGGGTTCCGGAAGGTGCAGGCGTGGAATGCCCAAGCACACAATAGGACAAATGGAAGTGCCAAGATGCCGACCAGGTGAGCGGGGGATGGCCACGATCACTGTGGGATGGACGCTTTAGGCGAGCTTCAGCTGTTCGGAGCAGCGGCGGCAGCATGAGGAGTGGTGGGCGGAGCGAGAGGTGTGACCGCGCGTGACGTCAATGCGTTTCGTGTGACGCAGCACGCTTCTTCAGGACGTATTTTGGAATTAAACATTGCCCTTGTATTTTTATTCCGTTTCAATAAAGTACCATTTTTATCCACCTAATACCCCTGTTTGAGCCTTCTATGCAACTACTTTCTTTTTGTTTTCTATACCTGTTCCACCATAAAAACTGACCTGCTAATAACTTCCGAAAAATTAACTTACAGTGCAAGTCCAGCCAAAACCTAACTAAGCTTCAAGGGTAACTCCACTTTCATGGGAAAAATAGCAAATAAAAAATATATATATATATGGCATATAAATTATGACACAAGTCATATTATTAATGAATGTTACCACCTCAGCCACCAGTACCAGTACAGAGTACGTCTTGGCTTGAAGTGGTTACACTGGGATGATGGGAAATGGTTAAGAATGAATTCCACCCAAACAAGTGTCGCATGTTTTGCACCAATTCTGCCAGCAGATCCAAATCGCTAGAAGTGAACAAGGCCTTATCCTTCAATAGTTGATTATTTCAGAGATTCTTGGCAAATTATAACCATTAAAATACACTCCAGTGAGATATATCACTTGCAAGAAGTCTGTGCTGGTGGAAAAAATGTTGGTTTCGTTTGCTGACTTTCTTCTTTTTGTTTTCTGTTTTGAGTCAGAGTGAAAGTATAACTAAGGGCACATTTTTTTTTTTTTTTTTTTTTAGTTTTAGTTTTGTATAGAGTGGAGAGGAATTAGAACACCTATCTGTTTTTATTGCTGTCTGTGCCCCCTTTAGGGAGATTCACCCTCTCTATCTGTCCGGTTTACCGTTGTTACTGAGAGTAAAATTAAAAGAAAATCCCAAATTTTGGGTTGTCACCAGCAAAGGATGAGAGTGGAAATCCTCCAATGGGGAAACTATCCCCTTGGATTCCCTTATACTAGTGTAGCTCTCTTGTCCTAAACAGGGCTGCTAATTAATTTAGCTGTGTTAGGAGGTAGCTAGCCTGGCTAATTTGTAGTCTTTGTGATCATTGGATTTGCCTCCTAAGCCTGGTTTAGCTGTGGTTTCTCCATTTTGTCAATAGGTGGCACTGTTACCTTTGGCGTTAGTGTGATGAATTACAGTGAGTCTAGGTTAAGGATATGTATACTTTTCTCAGCCAATCACACTGGTCACTGAGCATGCTGGGATAATGTATTTATTTGGAGGAAGCCAGGTAGTCTTGTTCTTTTCTACCCAGACTGCTGCCTGCGTGGGTGTGTGAGGAACAGCTGCTGCTGGGTAGGCCTAAAGCCTGAGGCCTAGCCCTGTGCTCGAGGCTTTGCAAGGGAAAGCCTGCTCACTACCTGGAGGCAATACTGAGAAGGATGGAGTTCTGAGAAAGTACCAGAGGTGACTCTTCATGAGTCAGGGACTATGAAGTGGCTGGGAAAACTTCAAGATAGAACTCATCCAAGAGAATTTCATACGATGCTGTAAGTTGAATATTTTTGCTATAGGAGACAGCTTATGCTACAAAGTACAGATTGCTGGTTCTAGCTTAAAGGCTCTTTTTCTGTACTGCTGTCTACCTCTTCTACATCTTTTGTCTAAAGAGTCTGCCGATCTGCAAGTCTGCTACTGTTTTTGACCAAGAGTGTCCTGTGTTATACCCCCTGTTTCCCACATTTTTCCTGTTGTGAGAAATAAACTTCTTTGTTCAAGCATAAAAGTGACTGGCGCCCATCTTTCTACCTTGTACACCACCCACCATGCCTAGTAATCTGCACCTTGAGGAGGAATGTCGGCCCTCCCTGTCTCTTGGGGTCACCACCAGGCCTCTGGAGGTTGGGGGGTGCTACATTTTGGCACCCAACATGGGGCCCAACATTATTTTTGCTGTGGTCGCCCCTAACAATGGACTGCAACTACACAGAATATTCATTTGGCTCTGTGGGAAAGTGGCAAGTAATATTTTTGTGCCTCAGAGACTGTGCTATTTTGCTGTTTAACCTCCCTGGCGGTATCATTCTGTCAGGAATTCTGTACCAAAAGCGGTACAATTTTTTTCATGGAAATTTGGCGTTATGTATTATAGGCCTACAATTCTTAGTAATTACTGACTTAAACCTGACCAAAACAAGACTCTAGTAGACAATTTGAAACACAAACGCATGAATTATAATCTAATCAATAATATAATTTTATTATATAATATATTATATAATAAAATTATATTATTGATTAGATTATAATTCATGCGTTGTATTATATATATATATATATAGGTGTGTATACATTTATATATATATATATATGTGTGTGTATATATATATATATATATATATATATATATATATATATATATATATACACACACATACATGTATATGTGTGTGTATATATATATATATATATATATACGTGTGTGTGTGTGTGTGTGTGTGTGTGTATATATATATATATATATATATATATATATGTATATATGTATATATATATATATATATATATATATATACGTGTGTGTGTGTGTGTGTGTGTGTGTGTGTGTGTATATATATATATATATATATATATATATATATATATGTATATATGTATATATATATATATATAAATGTTATGTGTGTGTAAGTGTTTTGTGCAACGTTCAATGTTTGAATTTCCCTCCCAGTTCCGCTCCCATGCAGCATTGCTGCTGCAGGGAACGGAACTAGGAAGTCATCACACCGACGGAGGACGGACGAGCGGCAGGGATCTCAGACGTCTGGCGATCACAGCAATAAGGGGCAATGGTCTGGTTCTGACCCAAGCACGCCTCCATCCCAAAATACATGTAAAACCAGAAAAGATTGGCCCGCGGGACTTTATATGAGGTGGGTGCTAGTGGCTGGAGATGAAATGAATAGCACAATAAATATGTAAAACAATATATGATTTATTACATTGTATAAACAAATAATGCGAATAATGATGACATGTATCAATATCACATAGCAAAGCTCAATGGCCATTTTACATAGTGTATACAACATGCACAATATTAAGACGCATATAGGCAAAGTATCCTGGTGTAACCACTTGGTTTCAATGATAACCTTTATATAGTATTGAAGTTCCATGATAGTAGATTAATACATAAGGATCTGATGCGTTTCGGGAGCTAACTCTCCCTTCTTCAGAGATCAATGTATTTAAGTATATCTACAAAAGAACAAAATGTTTAAGTATACATTAAAGGATATGAGAATTGGGTAAAAAACCGCAAAGGAGTAATGATAATTCATGAGGAGTATGAAATACTCACAGGTCAATGAAATTTAATGGAAGTTGGATAACCCGCGTAGAAGCGGCGGACCAAAGTCTGACCCGGGAGCTGAAGGGTCCCATGGAGCAGCCAGAGAGAGGGGGGTCCGTGGCAGGTGGGTGGTGAAAAGATGATGGGGAAATGGACTTTCCAAATCTGCAGTGTGTATGGAAAGAGAGAAAAATTAAGGCGTGGTGCTGTCAATGGTGATGAATGAAACATGAAATAGATGGGAAAAACTGGTGTGAAAAAAAGGGGCAAATCCATAGTGGGTGAGAGAGAAAGAGAGTGTGGGGAAGATGCAGAGTGCATAGGCAGAGGGTAGGTGTGAGGAGGTGGGAAAGAAATAGATGGCCATGTGGCGTGGCAGGTTGGGTGGAAATGGAGAGAAGGAATAGTGAGTGAAAGGGTGCTGGCCCAAAGAATGAGAATCCCGGGGGAAGGGTGTTGAGAAAGGGGGAGATAAAGATCTGGTGACCAACCTATCATGTATCCCCGAAACTGGTCACAAGCCTGGGACCCTAACGTCATGCTTGGCGGGCACTGACAGGTCAGGACCCTTCAGCTCCCGGGTCAGACTTTGGTCCGCCGCTTCTACGCGGGTTATCCAACTTCCATTAAATTTCATTGACCTGTGAGTATTTCATACTCCTCATGAATTATCATTACTCCTTTGCGGTTTTTTACCCAATTCTCATATCCTTTAATGTATACTTAAACATTTTGTTCTTTTGTAGATATACTTAAATGCATTGATCTCTGAAGAAGGGAGATGTAGCTCCCGAAACGCGTCAGATCCTTATGTATTAATCTACTATCATGGAACTTCAATACTATATAAAGGTTATCATTGAAACCAAGTGGTTACACGAGGATACTTTGCCTATATGCGTCTTAATATTGTGCATGTTGTATACACTATGTAAAATGGCCATTGAGCTTTGCTATGTGATATTGATACATGTCATCATTATTCGCATTATTTGTTTATACAATGTAATAAATCATATATTGTTTTACATATTTATTGTGCTATTCATTTCATCTCCAGCCACTAGCACCCACCTCATATAAAGTCCCGCGGGCCAATCTTTTCTGGTATCACAGCAATGGGAGATCATCGCTGGATCGCCAGGAGAAGGTAAGAGACCGCTGCACGCTCTGCCCATCCACCGCGAGCGTGACTCTGGGATACCGATAACAGCATGGAAAATCCACCCGAGTCACGCTCGGGGATACCGCTAGCCAGGTTAACCATGTGGGGAAGAACCAAATTGTCTTTTTGCTCTTGAGAGAGTATCAGTCTGGTCTTTTCTCACTTTATGCCAGTGCTGAAGGGGTTAAGGCAGTGCGCCAGAAGAGTTTTGGCATGCTGAAGTTCCTGCAGAGCAGCCGGACCAATTCCTTGGCAGGGGGAGGGATTACTGCTCCAACGTGGAGAAGATGGAATTGCAGAAGTGTGCACAGCAATCTTTGAGCCAATCTGCGAGACTGGTACAGAGTGAGAAGCATGGCGCATCTTAGAGTCTCTACCTCCGACTTGAAAGTCTTTGCACCGGGCATTGGTCCTGGCCCTGTCGGGCTGAAAAAGGCCATTACCGACACCGAAGTGCGTTACATCCCCAAAGATAACCCAGTGCTCTACACTGCAGAAGGCTACGAAGCGATCGGGTCATTGTGTTCAAAGTGCTCAGGACTAGCTACCAATATCCGGCCCTGGATCAACCGCGGACACTGCGGGGAAGCGCTTCTAGATGTAATCTTGCCGAATGTAGGCGTGCGCAGCGGATTGATGCCGCTATCAGAGACTATCTGAAAATTCCTGCTTACTGTGATGTAAAGAAATTGTTCCCTAGACATGCAGGAAGATACACACACATAGTTGCCAACATTTTAAAAAAATTTCCAGGGACACTTTGCTGCACAGCTATCAGTTGCCACACCCACTTACATGAAGCCCCGCCCACTCTACATAATTCATCTCTTCTACTTATCAGATTATTGAGTCTACTCCAATATAGAGAGAATTACAGGAAATTAAAACTGGAATTTCAAATTTAAGGCCACAGTAGCAGAGTTGGAATAATTCTCCCATTCAGCTGCACTACTTCTGTGTAACATTTATGGGCAGCCCGATTAACAGGCGCTTCCAGGGACAATATAAATTACCTGGGACAGGCTCCTATTTGCAGGGACTGTCCCAGGAAAAAAGGGACATTTGGCAAGTATGCACTAATATCTTGCAATCCTGGAAATATGGTCATTACATTTACCCAGATTGTGTCATTATCAGAAGGCCTAACCAAGCTGACGTGCGACATTGCATCACTACCATTGGATCATCTGGAAAGCCTCTTCAACTACCTGATCTCCGTTACTACTGGTGATGTCTCAAGCTGTTGAATCTTGTTTCCAAGTCAGCATGGAACACAGCTATGCTGCTCAGTTTGTTAGTTCCATAGAAAGTTGTCCTTCACCTGGAAGATGTTGTCGAGGGAACACACCTGCCTGTTAGTGATGTGCAGTTCATGGGGGAATCGTTCTTTTGAATCGATTCTTTTCAGTGAACTGGATGAATAGATTAATCTGACTGAACGGATTCATTTGAAACAGTTCACTATTGACTCAACAGGAGACAGGTCCGATAATATAAACCAAGAGTGAAAGAGCTCCGTCCCCTTCCTGCTACCAATCACTTGGCTCACAGCACACTGACAATCAACAACTGGATAGAAATTTACAACAGTTCTTGGTCAAGAGTACACCAGTACACTGAGCAAAAGAATCATATGAGACTCCAGAACCGTTACTGAGTCAAAGAATCAGGAGTTTCAGTAAGAACACAGTACACTGAAAGAATCAAAGAGTCATGAGTCACCACCAGAAGAACAATACATTAAATTAATGATCAGGTAGTAGCAGCAGTGATAAGGTACAGACAGCCTTTGGCTCCATTCACACCATGGCATTCTGGATAGTGGAGAGAATCACTGGGACTCCGGCTGCGATTCCCGAATCAACGTAAAACGCTGTGAAATCATGCAAACTGAATCGCGGGATGCCCGTCGCCCAAAAGAAGTTCTTGAACTTCTTTTGGGCAACAGGTGCCCCACGACTTTGCGCAATATTACAGTGATTTGTTGGGCGATAATCGTGCAGCATTGGTATGCTATAGAAAGTGACAGGGATCGCAAGCGCATCCCGTGTTTTGTGGTGATTCAGAATCGCAGGCAGAATCCCGCTGATTCTGATCTGGAAGGCTATGGTGTGAATGGAGCCTTAAAGACGATGGGGGTGGAGAGTCTAGATGAGAGGAGATCCTCATTCAAATTCATTATTTCACCCTTTGTTTGAAAAGCGAGGGTTTTTTCTTTTTTTTTCTTTATTAACCACTTCAGCTCCGGAAAGTTTTACCCCCTTAATGACCAGGCCATTTTTTGCGATTTGGTACTGTGTTATTTTAACTAACAATTGCGTGGTTGAGCTTTCTTTTGGTGGTATTTGATCACCTCTGCTGTTTTTAGATTTTGCGCTATAAACAAAAAAAGAGCGACAATTTAAAAAAAAAAAAAAAAAAATATTTTTTACTTTCTGCTATAAAACATTCCCAATAGAAAAATGTAAAAAAAAAATTTTTTTTTTTTTTATCAGTTTAGGCCAATTTGTATTCTGCTACATATTTTTGGTAAACAAAATCCCAAAAAGAGTATTTTAATTGGTTTGTGCAAAAGTTATAGCGTTTACAAACTATGGGATAGATTTTCGAACTTTTTATTTTTTATTTATTTTTATTAGTTATGGCGGCGATCAGCGATTTCTAGCGGGACTGCGACATTGCGGTGGACAAATCTGACCAGTGACACCCAGTGCAGTGATCAGTGCTAAACAATATGCACTGTTGCTGTATAAATTACACTTGCAGGGAAGGGGTTAATACTGGGGTGATCAAGGGGTTAAGTATGCTCCTAAATTGTGCTTACTAACTGTGTGGGGGGGGAGGGCTCTGTGACAGCTTAGCTGAGACACACCATCTCTCTGTGCCTGTGTGACAGAATAGCCACCTGCTTTATTTACATAGGCAGGCGGCTCTCCAGTCAGTTTCCCCAAAGATCATGGGAGGCCAGCAGCGATCGAGCCCGCTGCTCTCACGATCTGGCTCCTGCTGTGTCTAATCACAGCGGAAGTGTGGCTCTGGCGGCACGCGCCCCCGCCGAGACCACGTGCACATAATCACATATATCTGCGTGATTATACGCAGCCGAGTAAATCTGCGTGGGGCGGTCGTCAAGTGGTTAAACAGTAAAGAAACTCTTATGGGACACTTTGTAATAGTTATAATACAGAACCCTATCATCCAATTGATTACAACTCTGATCATACTGATCAAAAAAGCAAAGGGTTAAATACTCCAAAGATGATGAATTAAAAGTCTGTACAGGACATCGGTTTAGAATTAACCATGAATTTTGTTTCTAGAATTATTGCTCTCACTCTGACGTTTGTGGCGACACCTAACGTGTGAAGCAATCATCGTTTATGTACACATGCATGCCCTATGCATGTTTATTCACATGCAGATATCGGGGTCAGTGGGGATAGTTTTAGTTTTTATTTTATTTTATTTACTTTATTTTTTTCACTAAACAAGGATCTGCCAACCTTCTGTGAATCACAGTCTTCTGATTCACATCATTTAACCACTTGCCGACCGCCGCCCGACTATATACGGCGGAGGTCAGCCCCTCCCAGGCAAAGTGACGTACCGGTACGTCACTAGCCTGGGAGCCAATAGGGGGCGAGCGCGCGCCGCCGGAGGCACGCTCCCACCCCTGCTCGTTCACTAAGAAGCCCGCGCGTGTGACCACTCGTGATCGTCGGATACAGTGGGAGAAAGGCAGGCGACTAATGTAAACACAGCCGCCTGTCATTCTCCCCTGTGTAACAGCAGAGATCTAACGGTCCTGCTATGTAGGACCATTGATCTCTGCTGTTACACACACAGCCACATCCAATCACAGTTAGAGGCACGCCCCTAGGGACACACTTAACCCCTCCCTCTCCAATAAAGTTAACCCCTTCCCTCCCAGTGTCATTTTTACAGTAACAGTGCAAATGTATAGCACTGATTACTGTAGTAATGTCACTGGTACCCCCAAAAGTGTCAAAAATGTCAGTCAAGGGTCGGATCTGTCTGCCGCAATGTCGCAGTCCTGCAAAAACAATTTCAGATCGCCGCCAAAAAAAAAAAAAACAATAAAAATGACAAAAATCTTTCCCTTAGTTATTAAACGCAATAACTTTTGCGCAAACCAATCAAAATGCGCTTTTTGCAATTTTTTTTACCAAACATATGTAGCAGAAAACAAATTGGCCTAAAATGTTAAAAAATTTTGATTTTTACATTTTTTTGGGGGGAATTTCATATAAAAAAAGTGAAAAATATTGTTATTTTTTGCAAAATTGTTGCTCTTTTTTTGTTTATATCGCATGATCAAATACCACCAAAAGAAATCTCTGTTTGTGGGAAAAAAAGGACGATTTCATTTGGGTACAGCGTCGCACGACGCCGCAATAGTCCGTTAAAGTCACGCAGTGCTGAATCGCAAAATAGGCCCTGGTCAGGAAGGGGGTAAAATCTTTCGGGGCTTAAGTGGTTAATAAGGTATAGTCAGATCCGGAGCTTCAGTTCACTGGCTTGTCAGAGTAGACTCAGCAAGTGTACCTAAGAATCGATTCATGAATTGACTCATTTCAATGAGTAGTTTGAAATAAACCAATTCACATAAAAGATCTGAACTTCCCATCACTAATGTCTGTGCTGTTTGCTGATGTCTTGTGCTCTTGATACCAGCAGTTGCAGGAAGTGCCCTAAAAAGTGACATGCTGGCCTGTTGCTCTGGATGGCCTGTATGCCTTGACATCCATGTGGGAGGAAAGTAGCCTCAGTCTTCTGCAAAAGGGTTGAATCGTGTTTCAGGTTCTCTGTGTTTCCTGTTTGATAGACTGCAACACTACAGTTCAAGTAACCCGTGACTAATTCTGCATTACACTGGATATATTCTACATTATATGGAACTATATGTTGATAAGATTGTAGTTAGGATGATAATCTGCTGGACTTTGGTGTGACAGAGCCAACAAGAATATTCACACTAAAGTTTGTGCCTTTTGAACTCTGGGAATACAAAGGCAGTATGAATCTTCAGTTAGCCCTCATTGGTTGGTGCACTTGATATCCAGACAAGAAAATAAAAAAAAGTTTGTGCCCTTTGGACTCTGAATTTAGAGAGGCAATGTGATATTCTAGTTAGATAGTCAGGTAGGCTGTGCTTTTGTGCCTTGGGGTCAGTGGTGTATTTTTGTTTTGTGTTGCCCTAGGCAAGACTAAAATTGGATGCCCCCCCCCCCCTCCTATCTTAATTTGCCCTACTCCTTCCTTTTTAATGGATGTGACTCCCTCCAAAATTGAAGGACAAGTCCCAGCATGAACCCCTGAGATCTCACGAGAGGGGGCTGAGAGGGGGTGGGAGAGAGAGAAAGGGGGGTGGGTGAGGGAGGGAGGAAGAGAGAGGGGGGGGTGAGAGAGAGGGGGGTTGATAGAGGGGGATGTGAGGGAGAGAGAGGGGGGTGAGAGAGAGAGGGGGGAGAGGGTGAGAGAGAGAGAGGGGTGAGAGAGAGAGAGGGGGGTGAGAGAGAGAGAAAGGGGGGTGAGAGAAAGAGAGAGAGAAGGGTGAGATATAAAGAGAGAGAGGGGGTGAGAGAGAAAGAGAGAGAGGGGAGGTGAGAGAGAAAGAGAGAGAGGGGAGGTGAGAGAGAGAGAGAGGGGGTAAGAGAGGCAGCTCTAGCAATCAGTGGTCAATAGAGTCTAAGGTGGAGGGGGTGGCTTTGATGACGCCACCCTGCAAAGTGCCGCCCTAGGCCTGGGCCTTGTCGGCCTACGCCAAAATACAGCACTAGTTGGAGTAAGCTTATATCTAAAACCTAGGGAGTG
This sequence comes from Pelophylax lessonae, assembly GCF_965119305.1. Lineage (NCBI taxonomy): Eukaryota > Metazoa > Chordata > Amphibia > Anura > Ranidae > Pelophylax > Pelophylax lessonae. The sequence continues at coordinate 38,536,441 of NC_138773.1, forward strand.
GGGCCTTCTTCATAATGTTGGTATTTCTATGTACAGTTATGTGCTTAAAGAGTAGAGTATATTAAGATATGCTAAAGTGTGTTTACTCTATACATTTTCATACATCATGTTTCCTCGACTGAGAATAGGCAATGTTCTCCATACATATATATATATATATATATATATATATATATATATATATATATATATATGTGTGTGTGTATATATATATATATATATATATATATATATATATATATATATATATATATATATATATATATATATGTATGGAGAACATTGCCTATTCTCAGTCGAGGAAACATGATGTATATATGTGTAGCACCCTCCTAGGTAGGTGGTAGGTAAAAGCATTGTTTGCTCTGCCCTCTTCACAGGGGAGCCTGATCATTAGTTCTGCCTGTTACATGTGTCAATGTGTGATTCATTTGGTCTGAGGGAGTGTCCCCACTGTATCCAATAGGGGAGCCTGTTGGACAGTGGAGGAAACCCAGCCAATGACGCACAGGCTTTTGTGGCTGTGCCAGAGGGTTAGCACAGGAGTGGTGAATCCTGGGATTGGTGATAAAAGCCAGGGGCGCATGTGACAGGGCGTCTTTGGGCGGGAAGCCAGGTCCCAGGAGGAGGGTGACGGCTTTCTCTCCTCCTGTCAGCAAGGAAGGTGGTCACAGGCAGTCGGCCTAGTGGACCAAGTGCGTGATGCTGAGCCAGGAGGTCCAGGATACTGACAAGTGGAGCTGAAGGCAGAGCAACTCAGGGAGAAACAGTGTCCGTGACTACCGGGAAGCTTGCCAGGTGTCTGCCCAGGAAGGGGACCACTCCAGTGGAGAGTCAGTGGAAAAGGGGCTAGCATGCACGGGGAGTGAGAAAGGTGGTGCCAAGTCAGGACCCTGAAGAGAAATGCAGTCAGGAAGAGAAATTCAGTCAGGAACATATCTTCTACTTCACTTCAGTAGCAAGGTGAAGCAGCTGCCTTGCCACACTCACTACAGTCAGTCAGGCCCGGACTGGGACAAAAAATAGGCCCAGGCATTTTGGACTGAGCAGCCTGGGAGGGGGGGGGGGTGACGAGGGCATGACAGGGGCGTGGCGGGGCGTGGTGGCGGGGCGTGGCGTTCGTCGGGATGGTTGATGACAGAATTTAATGTTCCAGGATGTGTGGATTCGATTACGGTACCTTTTTTAGTCTAATCTGACAGACTGGGTCCAATTTAGATCAGAGCTGCCATATGATGCTGTTTTTTTTTTGTCTTACTTTAAATCCTGTTTTGATGGTTGAGTCCTAAAAATAGTATGAAGCAGCACAAGATGAGGGTTACTCTAATCAAGGGGTAGACAACCTTTTTGGGCACAGTGTGCCGAAAAATGTATTCAGAGAAATTGGGAGTGCCAGATACATAAAAAACAACTGTCACCTTCATATAAAGTAACTGCTCTAAACCACTTGAATAATAGTAAGAAATCAAGTGAACTTTGCACCTTCACAAATCAGATCAGCCCCAATTCCTGCACCTTCACACCTCAGATCACCCCAATTCCTGCACTATCACACCTCAGATCACCCCAATTCCTGCACCTTCACACCTCAGATCACCCCAATTCTTGCACTATCACACCTCAGATCACCCCAATTCCTGCACCTTCACACCTCAGATCACCCCAATTCCTGCACCTTCACACCTCAGATCACCCCAATTCTTGCACTATCACACCTCAGATCAGTCCCAATTCCTGCAAATTTACACCTCAGATCAGCCCCAATTCCTGCACTATCACACCTCAGATCACCCCAATTCCTGCACCTTCACACCTCAGATCACCCCAATTCCTGCACCTTCACACCTCAGATCACCCCAATTCCTGCACCTTCACACCTCAGATCACCCCAATTCCTGTACCATCACACCTCAGATCACCCCAATTCCTGCACTGTCACACCTCAGATCAGCCCAATTCCTGCACTATCACACCTCAGATCACCCCAATTCCTGCACCTCCACACCTCAAATCACCCCAATTCCTGCACTATCACACCTCAGATCACCCCAATTCTTGCACCTTCACACCTCAGATCAGCCCCATGTCCTGCACCTTCATACCTCAGATCACCTGGCAGGCTGGCATTGGCAGCAAATGTTTTATTCAAATCAGGATTTCTTCTGCAAATAGGCTGGCATCAGAGTCAGACAATTACCAAAACCAATGTCATCATGACACATGATCAAAAAATGAGGAAAAATAAGGATTTCTTCTGCAAATAGCCTGGCAGTGACATCATCAGATCAGAAAATTACCAAAACCAATCTCATCAGACACATGATCAAAAAATTAGGAAAAATAAGGTTTTCTTCTGCAAATAGGTAGTGGTAGTGGCATCAGATAAGACAATTAACAAAAACCAATCTCATCAGACACATGACATGACCAATTCAAATCAGGATTTCTTCTGCAAATAAGCTGGCACTGGCAGCAACAATTTTATTCAAATCAGGATTTCTCCTGCAACTAGACTAGTACCATGCCTGCCACCAGTGCCAGGCCAGCCTATTTGCAAAAGAAATGCTGATTTGAATTAAATTGTTGCTGCCAGTGCCAGCCTATTTGCAGAAGAAATCCTGATTTCTTTGAATAAAATTGTTGCTGCCAGTGCCAGCCCAGCCTATCTGCAAAATAAATCCCTAAGTAGAAGTCAATCCTTTCTCCAGTCCTTCACTTACCTTTGGTGTGCTGTGCGGTGTGGCTGCAGAGTGTTCCCGCTGCACTCTTATAAAACCGCAAGGCGGGCCCCTCTGCAGAGTCACCTGACCCCTTTTTCCACCCCCTTGAGCTTCACACATTACTTGGATTGGCTGGTTTGAATAGAAACACTGGGAAGGGGGTGGAGCGAGTGAGCTAGAGAGGACCCATTTCTGCTTGATATTGACGTGAAAGAAGCGGGAACATTTGACTGTTGACTTGTCCAGCTCCGCAGCCAATCAGCCTTCTGCTCAGGGGGGTGTGACTCACACCCCCCCTGAGCAGAAGGCTGATTGGCAGCGGAGCCGACCGCAGTGAGGGAAGTCAAGTCCACAGTCAAGTAAGTGTTCCCCGCTTCTTCACGTCACTTTACGATATCAGGCAGAAGGGAGTCCCTCTGCTCTGCTCCACCCTCTTCGTTACCAGTACCACCCAATGAGGCCTGGCTGTGCAGCATTGATTGGCCGCGCCGCGGAGCTGGGCTTAGCATCAGCCGGCTGCCCGGCTGACAGTGCCGTGTCTCAGTGACAGTCCAGTGCTGGGACAAGGTCATCCAGCGCCCAGGGCAAAGATGGTAAACTGCGCCCCCCCTGGGATCAGACTAAAAGTGGTGTAAGGTCTGTAATGTTTACGACATGCACTGAAATAGTACTTAGTGTTACACTGCAGCGACCCAAAGAGTTTAAAATTGGTGCACACATATAGGGTAGTGGTCACCAGAAGGAAAAAATGTCCCTGTGGTGACGGTATGACTGGGAGCAAATGATACTGATACAGTAGGTTGTTTGTGTCAATCTGAGGAGAACTGATTGGCCTCTAGGTCAGTGGGATGAGGGAGGGTAGGTGGACTCTGAAGGGTGCATAGACCTAAAGAGCTCTAGGAGGGCTCTGAGGGAGGAAGGGGGTTGAAAGGTCTCTAAGGGCTCAGTCAAACATGCTGCTATCATTGCTGTTGTTTGACAGGTGGTGAGGGGGCTATAAGTTGCTACCATCTGTTTTATCCCTAAAAATGCTGACCTACTGAGCCTCTATAGTGTGCAGTACATGCCATTTAACTTTTGCCATGTGCAGAGCCCTGAATGGCAGTATCTCCTTGTTCAGGTAGGTGGTTGGGGCACTTAAAATGCAGCTCAACTGCCTATGTGAACCCACTATCAGTGTTGGGGTAGTTACTCAAAAAATGTAACTAGTTGCTAGTTACTTCTGTAAATTGTAATGAGATTACTTTACTAGTTACTGCATTTGAAAAGTAACTTCACTACTTATTACTTTACTTTCCTCTTTCTTAATTGACTGTGTAGAAGAAGATACATGACACTCTTTCTGCATAGAGTTTATTGTATAAACACAGGCTTTGGGAAACATGAGAACAAAACCTGAAAAACAGAATAAAACAAAGTGCAACAAAAAGTCATAAACTTCATCCCTCTCTATTCTTCGAAATAATTATATTGCACGGCTTGGCTAACGCAGGAAAGCGCGTTCCTATAGCCTAGTAAAGTAGTGTAGTTACCTCCTATAGCCTAGTAAAGTAGTGTAGTTACCAATATTAGTATTGTAACTAGTTACTTTACTTAGTTACCAAAAAAAGTAATGTAGTTACTGTAATCAGTTACTTTGTAACTAGTTACCCCCAACACTGCCCACTATTAGGGATAAGAAAATAGTGAATCAATGAGTAGGGTGGTGTGGTATGTGCTAGAGAAGAGCAAAGTGATGGGGTGCAGAGAAAATTTGAATATTCCAGGCTGTGTGGGGACAGGACAGAAGAGCTAAAAGCAAACTGGGATGGAAAGGGTGTAAGATCAGTGTGTGGATAGCTGAGCTGAGACCAGAGGCTGCAGGACAAGTGTTGTAGAGATTTATAGACAGAACAGATAAGAGAAGGACAAAAATCAACAGGGCAGAGAAGCAAGGAGGATCGGTGTGGCTTTACTGGCTTACATTCACTGCATGTCAGACAGTCTTATCTTTGGGATGAGTGAGAGCCGCGGCCAACCGGGAATATGCCCGGTCTGCCCTATGGCCAGTCTGGGCCTGCAGTCAGTTGTCCTCAAGAATTGTGCATAGTTTAAGTTGGAGTATCCCACTCATCCCTTCTCCCATCCAAGTTCCAAAATAAAACACACAAAAAAAAAAAAATTCCCTGGACTGTCTACTGTGGGAAACTCCCTAGGGGGTAGTGCTACATACTGTATGTTTTTTTGTTAGTGAAACAGACAGTGACAATAATTGTCTCCTTTGGCTGAGGATAGACAACATTTCAAACGTATATACTGTATAAAGTATCTCACAAAAGTGAGTACACTCCTCACATTTCTGTAAATATTTTATTATATCTTTTCATGTGACAACACTGAAGAAATTACACTTTGCTACAATGTGAAGTAGTGAGTGTACAGCTTGTATAACAGTGTAAATTTGCTGTCCCCTCAAAGTAACTCAACACACAGCCATTAATGTCTAAACCGCAGGCAACAAAAGTGAGTACACCCCTAAGTGAAAATGTCCAAATTGGGCCCAAAGTGTCAATATTTTGTGTGGCCACCATTATTCTCCAGCACTACCTTAACCCTCTTGGGCATGGAGTTCACCAGAGCTTCACAGGTTGCCACTGGAGTCCTCTTCCACATCACAAAGCTGGTGGATGTTAGAGACCTTGCGCTCCTCCACCTTCTGTTTGAGGGTGCCCCACAGATGCTCAATAGGGTTTAGGTCTGCAGACATGCTTGGCCAGTCCATCACGTTTACCCTCAGCTTCTTTAGCAAGGCAGTGGACATCTTGGAAGTGTGTTTGGGGTCATTATGTTGGAATACTGACCTGCGGCCCAGTCTCGGAAGGGAGGAGATCATTCTCTGCTTCAATATGTCACAGTACATGTTGGCATTCATGATTCCCTCAATGAATTGTAGTTCCCCAGTGCCAGCAGCACTCATGCAGCCCCAGACCATGACACTCCCATCACCATGCTTGACTGTAGGCAAGACACAATTGTCTTTGTACTCCTCATCTGGGTGCCGCCACACACGCTTGACACCATCTGAACCAAATACGTTTATCTTGGTCTCATCAGTCCACAGGACATGGTTCGAGTAATTCATGTCCTTAGTCTGTTTGTCTTCAGCAAACTGTTTGCGGGCTTTCTTATGCATCATCTGTAGAAGAGACTTCCTTCTGGGCGACAGCCATGCAGACCAATTTGATGCAGTGTGCGGCGTATGGTCTGAGCACTGACAGGCTGACCCCCCACCCCTTCAACCTTTGCAGCAAAGCTGGCAGCACTTATACATCTATTTCTCAAAGATAACCTCTGGATATGATGCTGAGCACGTGCAATCCACTTCTTTTGTCGACCATGGTGGGGTCTGTTCTGAGTGGAACCTGTCCTGTTAAACTGCTGTATGATCTTGGCTACCGTGCTGCAGTTAAGTTTCAGCGTCTTTGCAATCTTCCTATAGCCTAGGCCATCTTTATGTAGAGCAGCTATTCTTTTTTCAGATCCTTAAAGAGTTCTTTGCCATGAGTTGCCATCAGGGCTGGTACAAGGGGTGGGCAGGAGGGATGGCTGCCCTGGGCGTCTGTAGCATAGGAGGTGGAGGGGGCGATGCCAGGAGTGTTTCAGTGACTATACTGTAAGTTGACAGGAGAGAGCGGGATGTGCTCTCTCTCTCTCTCTTCTCGCTGGGCTTCACACTCCTGTCACTATAGCGGTCGTCAAATCGGGACCTCTCCTTACCTTAAAGAATGGGAGTGGAGGAGGAGCCTAGGAGAAGACAATCCCTAAACCTTTGCATGGACAGCTGGCGGGAGAGATGCGGCTGCAGAAGCAGAAGGGGAAGAAGATTGCGGCTCAGGAAGGACACTGGATGTCAGATCGGACTATACAGAGTTTGTTACCCGCCCTCTCCTCCCAGCAAACAATGTGGAAAGTCCCGATCTGACATCCAGTGTCCTTCCTGAGCCGCAATCTTCTTCCCCTTCTGCAGCTGTCCGTGCAAAGCTTTGAGAATTGGCTTCTCCTAGGCTCCTCCTCTGCTCTGACATACGGTATGAAGATGAGAAGGAGCCTCAGAACTTCAGAAGAGGAGGATCACAGATTGATGTGCCGCGCTATATCTGAGGTCTGCATGCTGGAGGGAGAACTGGACTGGGGGCACAAATCTTATCCTGTCACCTCCCAAATTCCCATCTCAGCACAATTCCCCCTCCCCCTCCCATATTGATCCCACCTAGAAGTAATCATCTCCCCACCCCTCCTAGTACAAATTATCTTATCCCCCCCCCCCCCGAGGACAATCCCCCAAAAAGTATTTGTACTAGGAGGGGTGGGGAGAAGATGGTTACTTCTAGGTGGGATTGATATGGGGGGGGGGGGGTTGTGCTGGGATGGGGAATTTGAGAGGTGACAATATAAGATTTCTTCTAGCAGGGGAATTGGGGGGGAGGGTGCTAGGAGGGGTGATTCGTGCTGGGGGGGGGGGGGGGGTGAGGATTCGTGCCAGGAGGGGGGATTTGGGGATTGTCCTTGAAGAGATTATTGGGATGGGGTGGGGGATGGATTTGTGCCAGAACAGGAAGTCTTGGGGCTGTTAAAAAGGGGTATTGGGGGGGGGGGGGGGTTGTGCCAGTAGGAACGATGGGCGGTATTTGTGCTAGGGGGAAAATTTTGATCGGGGGAGGATTTGACGGGTAGGATTTGTTCTAGGAGGTGAAATGGGGGGGGGGGGGGGTTGGGGCGACCAGGAGGGTGATTTGGTGGGTTGTGCTGGGGGGGGGAGAGGATTTGTGCCAGGAGGGGGGAATTTGTGCGGTGGGGTTGGGGGAAGAGGATTTGTGCCAGGAGTAAGGGATATGTGCTGGGGAGGTGGGGGGAGAGGATTTGTGCTAGGAAGGGGGATTTGTGCTGCTGGGATGGGGGGATTTGTGCCAGGAGGGGGGATTTTTGCTGTGATGATGGAGGGAAGAGAATTTGTGCCAGGAGGGATATTTGTGCTGTGGGAAGGGGGGGGGGGAGAGGATTTGTGCCAGGAGGGGGGATTTTTGCTGTGGGGATGGAGGGAATAGGATTTGTGCCAGGAGGGGGGATTTTTGCGGGTGGGATGGGGGGGGTTTGGGCTAGCAGGATATTTGGGTGAGGTTGTGTTAGAAGAGGTGATGGGGGATTTGTGCCATGATGGGAAATTTTTGGGCTGTTAGAAATGGGGATGGGGAAGATTTATGCTAGTAGGGATGATTGGGGGTATTTGTGCTTGTGTTAGAGGGGAAATTTGGGGGTAGGATTTGTGCTAGGAGGGGGAATTTGGTGGGATGTGCTAGGAAGAGGAATTTGGGGGGTTTGTGCTGGGGGGATGGGGGAAGAGGATTTGTGCTAGGAGGGGGTATTTGTGCAAGAAGGGAAAGCATTTTTTTGTGGGGGGGGGGGGGATTTGGGGGAGAGGATTTGTGCTAGTAGGAAAATTGATGGGTATTTGTGCTAAGAGGGGATATTTGGGGGAGGAGAAGATTTGTGCTTGGAGGGGAAATTTGAGGGGTGAGAATGTGTGCTAACAGTGCTTTTTTGAGGAGGGATAGTTGTGCTAGTAGGGAACATTTGGGAAGAGAGAGGCTTTGAGTTTAGAGAGGATGGGGGGAAAGATTTGTGCTGGGAGGGGGATTTCAGCAGGGAGAGATGTGCACTGGGAGGAGGAAGAATTTTTGTTTGTGGAAATATTTGGCTTGGAAAGGGAATGTATGCTTAGGGCTAAGTGTGCCAATTAGTGCTCAATTTTTTTATTTATTTTGATAACACATTATGCTCCTACATCTTGTGGGGGGGCGCAGTTTGGTGTCTTCGCCCTGAGCGCTGGATGGCCTTGTCCCAGCTCTGGTTGCCATGTTGAACTTCCAGTGACCAGTATGAGAGAGTGAGAGCGATAACACCAAATTTAACACACCTGTAAGAATGAAGGCCCCTTGAACCTCCTTTAGGGAAAGGGAGCCTTGACTGCTGGAAGCATGGCATCACTGTGGGTGTGAACCTAAAAGGGAAGTTAAGTAGCTCCCTCGGGATTGGCTACAAAGACCTGAGGTGACTGGGTGGAGCCTGAACTCTAGGAAAAGGCTACACTGGGGCACATCCAACTTCTCTGAGGAGATTCAGCTGTTACAAGAATTGCTAGGTGAGTATCCCTCCTCTGTTCACAGGGTCCTCCCTACCAAATTTCACAGGAGTTATCCTTCCCCAGCGTTCCTCTACCATCATGGACACAGAACTTTTATCCAGGCTGACTGGCTGCTTTCTCTTCTTATGGTGAGACTTTCCCCTCAGCTCCTACACCTGCTGACCATCCCCCGCTGCCAAGCCACCCTCCTCCAGGGTCATTCAATGCAATTTCCCTCCATCCAGACCGAGTCCCAACCCCCTCCAGGGTCACTACTAATAAAGCCAGACGCAGGACCCCCTCTGGAGCTACTGGCGCTGAGAGCGCTAGCTTCTCTCCTTCTCTGCTAGCCCTTCACTCTGCCTTCCTTTCCCTGAGATCTTCCCAGCGCAGCCATGCCTCCAATACAGCATCAGCCTCTGTTAATGGACACCGCCTGCCCCATTCTAGGATTCCCAGAGCATCACATGTGAACTGACCTCATATGCTCCTTCACTGGATCCTGCTTTATTCAGCTCCCTGTGCTCTACAGGGCAGGAACTGATTTACACTTTCAGCTCTCATCTCCTCCAGCATATCACTCATCTCCTCCAGCATATCACTCCTCTCCTCTCACTGTCTGTGTGTAATGTTCTGGTACCTCTGGTACCCTTATTCCACTTTCCATTCATGTATGCGTCCCACCATTCTCTTCTGGTAGGTGCGTATACACCTTTAAGACCAATGCTGTCATCACTGAGCGCCGCAGAGCGGCTATTTCAACCGCCGGCGTTCTCACTCACATGTTCGTTCAACCTGCCTTGCATCCACGCTTACAAGCGTGTCTCGCTGTGGAACCTCGCTACGATCCCTGTATCTCGCTACCAGGATCACTTCCTCAGACCCGAACCTCGCTACTGATCCCTGTATCTCGCTACTGGATCACTTCCTCATCACCGGACTTTCTACTGCTATACTATAGTGATAAGTACCCCGCAGGGGAAACCTCCATAACTTACACTACTACTATTTGCATTAAGGACTATTACTACCTATCCATACTATCCTATCATCTGCACTATATCATATAGATTGCTAGCTCTTGAGACTATTACCATCTATCATCTGCACTGCTGCACAGATTGCTAGCTCTCCTGTCTACTACTATCTATCCTTGCACTGGGTTAGTCTATCCTGTATTTTGTCATCTGCTGTCCTCACCACCTGTTAGCATACTCGATACTAACCTATCTGCATTCCTAAATACCATCTTGAACTCTCCTCTACAAACCTATCAAGTGCTTACCATCCTTGTCACTGTTCACACCTGTCCCTTCAGCACATCACCTTCATACTACCATATACATCCTATCACTCCAGGAACATCTCATTGAGTGTGTATATATCTGTATGTTGAAGCTGACAGGCCCACAGTGATGAGTCCTGGAGAGTTGGATCTGGTGTTCAACATATCTCTGCATGACTACTGAGTGGAGATTTTGCAGCTGCAAATCCAGCCTATATACAAAAACGCAGGAGCGTTACAGATTGAACGAACCTAAAAATGGATTCAGCAGAATTACCCACTCAAGTGACACAATTAACACAACAAGTAAAAGCGTTAATACTTGCTCTGACTGACGTGCAAGAAAAGAATCAGACTCTAACACAGCAAGTAACCCAGCTCTCACGGCTTATTGTTGTTCAGCCCCCTGAACCTAAAATAAACCCTCCTCTGGTATTTACAGGCGACCGAAAAAAATTTCGGGAATTCAAAAACGCATGTCAATTGCTTTTTTTGTTAAAGCCTCGTACATACCCCACTGATCAAATAAAAGTCTGTACCGTTATTTCATACCTGACGGGTGATCCACGGGCCTGGGCAGACTCTCTCTTTGAGAAAAATGATCAGATTCTCAACACCTATTCTTTATTCCTAGCAGAACTCACCAGCTTATACGATGACCCCAATAGGCAGAGTACTGCTGATATGCAGTTGAGGGCCTTGAAACAAGGAAGGAGACCTGTAGAAGACTTTGTATCTGAGTTCAAAAGATGGACCCTTGATTCAGGGTGGAATGACACATCTTTGCGAACTCAATTCAGACTCGGGTTATCGGAAGCCGTTAAAGACGAGCTCGCCCGAGCGGATTTACCTGGCACTTTGGAGGCTTTGATACAACTTAGTATCAACATCGACAGACGACTGCGAGAAAGAAGGGCTGAAAAGTTGGGAATGCCATTTTCTAGTCCTTCTCGGATTTCGGCCGTTGACCCTACTCCCATGGATGTAGGAACCATACGCCCACCTTTAACGACTACTGAACGAGCTAGAAGAACATCCAGAAATCTCTGCATGTATTGCGCATCCCCGGATCATTTGATAAGCACCTGTCCCCTTGTTCGCAAAAAAGAGGGTGAGTGTTCACATGTCTTGCTGGGAGGATTAACGACTTCCTTTTCTAACCCCTATCTTTTTGTTCATTTAATATTACAGTGGGACCAGACTAGGATCACCACCAAGGCTATGGTCGACACTGGATCTTGTGGAAACTATATTGATACACGCTTTGTTACCTTGAATAAGATACCTATCATTTCTAAATCTAAGCCTGTTTCTGTTAGTTTCATTAATGGTATTCCACTGTCTTCTGGTCCAATCACCAACCAGACCCAGGCACTCCTTGCCACTACCAACGAGTCACATGTGGAGACCATCACTTTTGATATCCTATCCTCACCCCATTTTCCTATTATTTTGGGACTTCCCTGGTTACACACACACCAACCAATCATAGATTGGAAAAAACGGACTTTGGTTTTCCCTTCTCACTATTGTGAGAATACGTGTAACCTCCCATCTTATGGGAAGATTCTATCTGTGGTGTCAGATGAAATTGCACCACTATGTTATCAGGATCTGTCCAAAGTGTTCCTTGAGAAAAATGCTCAAGTGTTGCCTCCTCATAGGGATTACGATTGCACGATCGATCTACTCCCTAACAGCAAATTGCCTTTCGGTCATGTTTATCCCCTTTCACAGGATGAACTTTCTCATCTCAAGGAATACTTGGATGAGAATTTGACAAAAGGGTTCATTAGACCCTCTACTTCTTCCACTGCTGCAGGACTTTTCTTCGTCCGCAATAAGGATTCCAGTCTCAGACCTATTATCGATTATAGACAATTAAACACGATTACGATAAAGGATCGCTATCCTTTGCCGCTTATCCCTGAACTTATTGAACAAGTGCGTGGGGCTACTTATTTCACCAAATTAGACCTGAAAGGCGCATACAACCTAATCCGAATCCGTGACGGGGATGAGTGGAAAACAGCATTCAGAACCAGATACGGACTATTCGAATACCTTGTGATGCCATTCGGGCTATGTAATGCTCCCGCTGCTTTCCAGAGGTTCATAAACGACATCTTTAGAGATTTACTTGATGTCTGTGTTGTAGTATACCTAGACGATATACTTATCTATTCTCGATCTATGCCTGAACACATAAAACATGTAAGACTTGTGCTGTCCAGACTGCTCTCACACAGTCTATACGTGAAATTAAAAAAATGCCTATTTCATAAAGAAGAAATATTATTTCTAGGATACTTCATATCCAAAACTGGAATTAAGATGGATATGAGTAAGATATCCTGTATTCTAGACTGGCCTATACCAACAACTCGTAAGGCCCTACAGCGATTCCTAGGATTCTCGAACTTCTATAGGAAGTTCATCAAGAACTTTTCCGCCATTGTGAGACCTCTCACACAACTGACTAGTATAAAAAAACCATTCAAATGGTCAGAAGAGGCAAATCAAGCTTTCTGCTTGTTAAAATCAAGCTTCACTTCTGCTCCCATACTACGCCATCCAGACCCATCCCTCCAATATATTCTAGAGGTAGATGCGTCAAATATGGCAGTAGGAGCAGTTCTCTCCCAACGACCAACAAACACTTCATCACTTCACCCAGTTGCTTTCTTTTCAAAATCACTAAGCAGCCCAGAGGTGAATTACCCAGTGGGTGAAAAGGAGTTGCTTGCCATAAAATTGGCACTGGAGAATTGGCAACATCTGCTCGAAGGTACCCAGTTACCAATACTCATATATACAGATCATAAAAACCTTCAATACCTCCAGACTAACAAGACTCTTTCCCACCGGCAGGTACGATGGTCATTATTCTTTTTAAGATTTAATTTCTTAGTGACCTATACGCCTGCAGATAAAAATAAAAAAGCAGATGCGCTATCACGACTAACCGAAGATAACTGCGCCGAAATCCCTTCCATTCCCATAATACCCTATGAACGTATTATTGGTGTTGTCCGATCCTTGAAGGAAGAGATTTTGCATAGTATAGGAATGGATTCACCTCCACCACAACTAAGTACTGATGCAGAAGGCTTCCTCTATTACAATGACAAACTTTATATACCCCCTACTATGCGCACCAAGATCTTGGAGTTATCGCATGATGTGCCCATGGCAGGACATATGGGTATGACGAAAACCTTTAATTTGCTCACCAGACAATTTTGGTGGCCTGATATGAAGACGTCGGTACAAAAATTTGTTGCTTCATGTGACATCTGTGCAAGGTCTAAAATTGACACTACAAAACCATCTGGACTGCTTTGTAGTTTACCAATACCCCAGGTTCCATGGGAAGTTGTGTCTTTAGATTTCATAGTAGAACTACCACCTTCCAAAGGATTTAATACCATCCTAGTGTCAGTGGACCACTTGACAAAGATGGCACATTTCATCACTATCCGTAGACTACCTTCATCCAAACAAACAGCGGAACTACTGATGAAACATGTGTTCAAGTTGCATGGAATTCCAAAGACTCTTTTGTCCGACCGTGGTTCACAATTTATTTCTAAATTTTGGCAAGCACTTTGTCAAATTTTACACATTGAGCAAAAGCTCACTTCTCCCTACCATCCTCAGACCAACGGACAGACTGAAAGAGTCAACCAGTGCATTGAGCAATATCTACGCTGCTACACATCATACCTGCAGGATGATTGGGTGGATCTCCTTCCTCTAGCGGAATTCGCTTACAACAATGCAACCCACAGTACTACGAAGCAAAGTCCGTTCTACTTGAACTATGGGTTCCATCCCACTCTTCTTCCACCACGCATCCTGCCATCGAGTAACCCAGTAGCCTCGGATTACCTCACCCAAATAAAAGACTCTCTGGGTTTACTCAATACTACCATATCACACGCTCATAGTCAACAAAAAAGGTACTACGACCTTCGTAGAAGACCTTCTCCTCAGTATGCTATTGGGGACCTCGTTTGGCTATCAACAAAAAATTTAAGATTAAAGATCCCTAGCAAAAAGCTTGGGCCTTTATTCTTGGGACCCTTCCCAACTAGAAAACGAATTGGAAAGGCTGCAGTACAGCTCACCTTACCAGCAGATCTCAAGATCCATCCCATCTTCCATGTGTCGCTATTGAAGCCACATGTTCCTAACCAAGGAATAAGGCCTACCATCCCACCTCCACCTCCTGTACAAGTTGAAGGCGGAGAAGAATTTGAGATAAAGGAGATTCTGGATTCTCGTATCCACAGAAGAAGACTCCAATATCTAGTACGATGGAAGAACTATGGGCCCTAAGACGACACCTGGCTGGATACCTCTGATATACATGCCCCTAGACTGATTCGCAATTTTCACTCGAAATACCCAGAAAAACCAGCTCCAGAGGCCTTCAGGAGCCGGCCTTAAGGGGGGGGGGGGGGTACTGTAATGTTCTGGTACCTCTGGTACCCTTATTCCACTTTCCATTCATGTATGCGTCCCACCATTCTCTTCTGGTAGGTGCGCATACACCTTTAAGACCAATGCTGTCATCACTGAGCGCCGCAGAGCGGCTATTTCAACCGCCGGCGTTCTCACTCACATGTTCGTTCAACCTGCCTTGCATCCACGCTTACAAGCGTGTCTCGCTGTGGAACCTCGCTACGATCCCTGTATCTCGCTACCAGGATCACTTCCTCAGACCCGAACCTCGCTACTGATCCCTGTATCTCGCTACTGGATCACTTCCTATCACCTTCTACTGCTATACTATAGTGATAAGTACCCCGCAGGGGAAACCTCCATAACTTACACTACTATTATTTTCATTAAGGACTATTACTACCTATCCATACTATCCTATCATCTGCACTATCATATAGATTGCTAGCTCTTGAGACTATTACCATCTATCATCTGCACTGCTGCACAGATTGCTAGCTCTCCTGTCTACTACTATCTATCCTTGCACTGGGTTAGTCTATCCTGTATTTTGTCATCTGCTGTCCTCACCACCTGTTAGCATAATTGATACTAACCTATCTGCATTCCTAAATACCATCTTGAACTCTCCTCTACAAACCTATCAAGTGCTTACCATCCTTGTCACTGTTCACACCTGTCCCTTCAGCACATCACCTTCATACTACCGTATACATCCTATCACTCCAGGAACATCTCATTGAGTGTGTATATATCTGCATGTTGAAGCTGACAGGCCCACGGTGATGAGTCCTGGAGAGTTGGATCTGGTGTTCAACATATCTCTGCATGACTACTGAGTGGAGATTTTGCAGCTGCAAATCCAGCCTATATACAAAAACGCAGGAGCGTTACACTGTGTTAAGGATCAGGTTTCCATACAGCAGGAGGCACTGATCATTAACTCTTTGCATCCCTGCCTCAGCCTGCATACCAGACAGCATTTCAGAGTAAGGGCTCTTTCACACGGTCTGCATTCCGTTGCGGACCGTTCTCTGCTCAGCGGGGATCGATCCGCTGATCCCCGCTGAGCCGACGGGTGACAGCTCCGTCTCCGCACGTGTGCGGAGAGGGAGGTGTCACAGCCCCCGCTTCTCTACATGGGGAATCGAATGAGAGCGGACCGCCTGTCCGCTCTCATCCGATCCCATCCGATCCGATCCGATCCCCAGGACGGATGGAAAATAGGGTTTCCATCCGTCTGGATTTCACGGACAGGATCGGATGTGGATGGCAGCGGGTGTCAGTGGACATGTCTCCGCTAACATCTGCTGCTCCATAGGGCTGAATAGGGCATCCGAACAGATCCGCCTAAAAAACTGACAGGCGGATCTGATCAGAACGCCCGTGTGAAAGAGCCCTTACAGCCTCCCCAAGTGACACATGCCTCAGATTATCTGACAGTGCTTCTGAGTCACTTGATGCTGGAGGCAATTTTCTATTAACCCTGCATGTCCCAGCGCGACCTCAGACACACAGGGTCAACTTATGGACTCCAGACTCTCCCTCCAGATCTTTCTGAAGGCAATCATCAATCTTCCTACTCAAACTCTGCTGGGTAAGTATGATTATAGGGTGGTCTGGGATAAGTCGGGTATAGCTGTTTCAGAGCCACTGATGCATTTTTGAAGCAGTCCCATCAGTTTTTATTTTTACCATAGTTGAGTGTCACACCAGCTGAGGCACCCACCCCATCCTCCAGGGTCTGGTTCTCACCTAGGTGACCCACTATAATTAATTTCCCTGTCGATTTGCACAAGTGATTAAAAAAAAAAAAAATTACATTTTAAATATGGCACCGTCAGTTCACGGATGTGCTGACGCGGGTGCTTTTTGATGCACAGACAGTTGACAAATAAACACATATTGATGTTAATACTGAGGGTGAAAAATCAAAGGAGCTTCCTTGAATTTTGGGAACTGGCTGCATGGTTTTCTGTGCCTATGCATTGCTCTGTCCAAAAAAAAAAAATTCCAGAACTAGCATTTTCCCTATTCAATTATGTGGATCTCAGTTGGGAGGTCTACAAAACATATGGAAGGCAATGCTGTTTAATTTTGATACCCAGTTTTAACTAAATGGCTGCCGGAAAGAACTGTGTTTTGACTGCCTAATTGTTAGTTTATGGTATATGTATACTGACCTGCGTTGCTAGCTTCTAACATTATTTACTCTTGCGCTGACTTTTACTCTGCATATGGTTATTACTCTTGTGCCTACACAGGCCAGCTTCTTTCCAGTCACCCGCACAGAATGTCAGCAGTATACCAATTGGCATCTGCTGG
Organism: Pelophylax lessonae; assembly: GCF_965119305.1. Taxonomy (NCBI): domain Eukaryota; kingdom Metazoa; phylum Chordata; class Amphibia; order Anura; family Ranidae; genus Pelophylax; species Pelophylax lessonae. The sequence goes on from NC_138773.1 coordinate 38,553,398, forward strand.
TTGTTTATCGAGAGCCACTGTGTGCGGTACACTGCATGTCACTTTAAACACAACTTTTCCATTGGCGGTGGCGCCCACCCAGCAGTCAACTCTTTCTGCATAGGGAATATACCCCCTGCCAAACCAAGTCCAAGTTTGACCCTTCTAAGACAGAGGATGCCAGTGAATGTCTCACAAATGTTACACTGGCTGGACCAGTACCCTCTCAGTGGGGAGGCTTGAATCCTCCAATCTGGATTTATTCAGGGATTTTGGATCTCTTTCATGTGACCCATAATGCTCCTTGCGGGTTTCCTCACTTGGTGTGGTACCTGAAAATGTACCAAAAAAAATTTTTTTCCAACTGATACATCATCTTTCTATCCCTACAGGCTTGTCAGTTAATTGGGGTATTATCAGGAGAAATCCCAGGACTAATACTCCACTTTTGATACCGCAATTTCTTCGTTAAATTTTCTGGTGCTTCTACCCTTCTGCGGAAGGCCGACATCAGGTCTGCCTTTCGCCTCCTGCCTGTACACTGTGACTGTTCCATCCCAGCAACGCGGTAGGTCATGCCCATCTTCTGTCCTTTTGGGCATTGAGATTGACATTGTAGAGATGGTCTGCCAACTTCTTAGGGTTAAATAGCTTCTGTCCTTAGTTCATTTCCAAGGGACTCTAGGAAGCTCTGGCTGTGGCAGCTTCAATACTTTTGGGCCATCTTGTTTTCACATTCTGCGTACTTCTGATGGGTAGTCTATGAAATGTATATCAGATACACGTCCTTTACGTAAAAATTATCAGACCTATGTGTGATGACTTTGAAGCGCAGTTGTCCTTCTTGCACTCTAAAGCCCCGTACACATGTACCGATCGTCGGACGAACGATCGGCCGTCTTTTGTCCCCGGGCTGTCGTGTCTGCTGAAAAGTGCAAAAGACTGCACACGAATTTTGTCTGCCGAATGCAGAAGTGATGTCATGTGATGGTTAACTTTCCCTGTGTTTTTTCTTCTCTGAGCATGGCCAGCCTTGCAAATCTGCTGTCTGTCGGCCGAATTCTGTACTGACTGGCGAACAATCGGCCGTTCTGGTGTCGGCATACAAAAATTTTAATGCTTGCACGACAGATTCTGTTCGGCCGAAAGTGCGCTGTCGGCTGTCGGAAGCATCATACTAACAAGCTGAAAATCGGCCGATCGGTCGTCGGCCGCATCTTTTCGGCCGACAATATGCACATGTGTACGGGCCTTAAGGCTATGTTTCCACTAATGCGCCTACAAAGTCGCGCGATTTCAAGTGCGACTTTGTAGTGCGACTTGTTTGCGACTACTTCTGGGGACTTCGGTGCGACTACCTTCTATGAGGGACAAGTCGCACTGAAGTCGTCCAGAAGTGGGGCAAAAACCTTTTCTCAAGTCACTGCGTCTTGAGTCGCAGCAGTTAGAACGGCCCTTATTGAAATTAATAGGTTTTGACTTGTCATGCGAATTGACATGTGTCGAGACGCACAACAAGTCACACTAGTGGAAAGGGGGCCTTATGGTCATTCTTTTATAAATTGGAGGAATTGCTGTACTCCCATCTGGAGTTTTACAGGGCTGCATCCAGCTCCAGTAGCTTTGGCATTTCTTCCAGGTGACTGGTCTGCTGAACCTTGGCTGGCCTCATGGGCCCAACTCTATCTGTTGTGTAACATGATGCTGTTAGAGCTCTTTCCCGATTTGGTGTCAGTGGAATTATTGGTGGAAATTTTGCAGAATAGGTGAGTGGTTTTATAAACAGATGAGTGTGGTACAAGTAGTTAACTGTCCCTCTGCACACTCTCTAGTCTTATTTTCGACTCCTATTGGACCCTGTCTGTGTTTTCCCTCCCAGAACTCTTGGGTAACCAGCCAGTGAATTTGGGATGAATTGGTGCTGTCACCTGGTGAGGAGTTCTCCCTTTCCCCCTGTGGGACAGGCATCTGGCTCTTTTCTCCTACCTCTCTACCTGCAGGATATACAGTAGTTGGGGCTGGTTTGATGTGGGGGTACCGCTCTCTATGTTGTATTGTTTCAGACTATTCAGCTAGGAGGACATCTCTAGAATTTCTTATCCATAGGGTTTTTTTAAGAGATGGACACATCTGACTTGCTTCCCTGATTCGTGGCACCTGTCTTCTGTGCACAACCTAAGCAACATCTTCTCCATTTGGCCCTCTGATGGTTTTTTGCATGTAGGGCTCTTTTTTCTAGTTGCCTTTTCATGAGCATTCTTTGGCACCTTTAAGATTAGTGACAAGGATAAATGCTCAGTTGGTAAGTAACTCGGAGAATGTGCTAATCATGGAATTCTTTGTTTTTATCTCACGCTGTTTCCTCCAACCTCAGCAAATTGCAATATTTTCGGGTCTTCCGACTTTTCCTTTCCCAGCTGATCTTGCCTTCTACTGATTTTTCCTACACACTCTTTCCTCTTTGGCGCAGCCATTGCTGCCCATGGTATGGGTTTTTCGGATGTGCGAGATGGCTTTTAGGTGGATGGGAATCATTTCAAAAAATGTTGCTACATGTTCGTCCTCACTTTTTGTTCTGATTTAATGTTTCTCTCCAGCATTAGTTTAGATCAGTGTTTCTCAACTCCGGTCCTCAGGGCACACTAACAGGCCAGGTTTGTAAGAAAACTGAAATACATCACAGGTGATATAATTTGCTGCTCAGTGATTGCAGTACTCTAGTCTGCATCTCCCCAAGGTAATACTTAGAAATCTGGCCTGTTAGTGTGCCCCGAGGACCGGAGTTGAGAAACACTGGTTTAGATCATCGCTGACTCCTTTGTTGGGCCTCTTGCCATGCTGAATTTTGACACTGTTGGGAGAATTTTCCTTTGCAGTTGAAAAAATTAGTTGTTGCAGTTTTCATGGCCTCCTCTAGGTTGCTGGTATTACCTGAGACAATTGGTTTTTGGTCCCTTCATTCTTATCATTCATGTATAGGGAACACATGTGGGCATTACCGGTCTGTAGGTTCAATCTCCCCAGTTAAGCATGTTTTTTGCTCGATGTTGTGACACTTTTACCAATCAATCGCTTGGTCCAACATTGTCCCCTTTGTCTGGTTTTGGCCTGTCACATACTTTGTTCTTGTTTCTAGTTCTTGTTTGGAGCTTTTTCGCCGCAAGGTGAATACCTAGGTTTTTAGAAATTGTCCACAGGATTGATGGCATTGTTGTTCGCCACAGGGGTCTTGGTGGAGATAAGAGTATTTATTGAGACCTTATGGGGTTCATTTAAATGATTATTCTACATATGGTAATCTCAGCCTACAACCTGCTGTCGAGAAGGTGCTGGCTGCGGTGGGGCGCTCGTCAGTGTACCACTGACTTGCGTGTGGCGGTTTTGACCTTGCCAGCAATTGATGTTGCTTTATGGGCTATGCCCTCAAGTTAAATTCTGGGGTCAGTCTAATGTCTGTCTGGCACTGATGGTAAGGACAGGCCTCTTAGACTATGTAAGTTTATGTTTTATGGGTGCTCACGGTAGAACTTTGACTGGCATTGTCGGGTGCTCACAGTATAACCGTGACTGGCACAGTTGTTTGGTACATTTGGAAAATTGTTACTTTTGCAAAGTTCAATAAAGCTGTGGCCTTGCCCTATTTCCATCTTAATCAGCTTCTGTGTCTTTTTGGGGGGCAAGGTATTGGTTTATTAGCTGCTCATAAATGAGCCTATGCTTCTCAGCAGTCAAAGAAACGGCTGCACATCCAGAAATTCCAATTTCCTTTAATTTCCAAGGTGATGACAAAGTGATGACACCAAAGACACCAACATAGGGTCACGTATACGCGTTTCACACATACATCTTGTGCTTAATAATTTTTCCATGGAGGTGGGCTAGCACTCCATGTGATTATTCCACCTCCCAGCTACCATCACACACCTGGAACAGCGTTTTCTCCTTTCAGAATTTAACACACCTGCTCCCAATTCACACCTGAGACCTTGTAAAACTAATGAGTCATATGACACCAGGGAGGGAAAATGGCTAATTGGGCCCAATTTGGACATTTTCACTCAGGGGTGTACTCACTTATGTTGCCATTGGTTTAGACATTAATGGCTGTGTGTTGAGTTATTTTGAGGGGACAGCAAATTTACACTGTTATACAAGCTGTACACTCACTACTTTACATTGTAGCAAAGTGTCATTTCTTCAGTGTTGTGACATGAAAAGATTGAATAAAATATTTACAAAAATCTGAGGGATGTACTCACTTTTGTGAGATATTGTAAATGTTTATTTTGTAGATATTGCTTTATTAGTAGTTTATACTATAGGGTGTTGCCAAATTCTTTTTTTTTTTTTTTTTCAAGAAAGAGAACGTTTATTTAAGAACAAGAGCAAGCATTGTACAAACAGTATTAATCGTAATGCAAATAAAGATTTCGTTTGTGTCAACATACAGCAGTACAATGAATGCACAAGAAACCACAAAGCAATAATAATATCTTAACCCATAATAAAATAACTTCCATGTAAGCAAGGAGCTAAGTGGAAAGCATTAGAACAGGAGTAGGGTAAAAGCAAAAATAGAGGGGAGGGGAAAAGGGAAAGGGGCAAAAGTGAGAAAAGAAGGACGGGGCAATAGAGGGGGAAGAGAAGGGAGGGAGGGGAAGAACTCTTCACCATCTGTATTCACCTGCAACATTCCAAACATTTGCAATTAAACTTCAAGGAGCCTGTGCATAATCAGCTGTGGAGGGGCCAAGACCGGATCATCCAGCTAAGATTGCCAGAGTGAGTAAAACTTTTTTTGTGCCTTTCTGTGTTGGTAGGTCAACTTTTCCCTGATTAGAGAGCTATTAACCTGTGTAATCCACTGCTGCACCGATGGGACTCTGGTGGAAATCCAGTATCTGGCTATGAGTTTACGAGCTATGTATAGCAACCCGATGACAGCCACATGGGCATTGGGGGTCAAGGATTCCACCTCCAGAGCCCCAAGAAGGCATATCACCGGATCACGAAGCATTTGAAAGTTATAAACTCTGGATATTGTGGCTATAATCGTGGACCAATATCTAAATAGTTTGGGCCATCGACCATAACATATGTATCAGTGTTCCTTGTTCCCTATCACACTTCGGGCACAGGGGGGTAGGCCTACAGCCCCATCGGTGAAGCCGAACAGGTGTTCAATATACGCTCTGTGGAACAGCATGAGCTGAGAAACCTTTTGCGAGGCCGAGACCGAAACCAGGGGGATAGACGAGAGGCACAGCTCCCACGTTTCCCCATCAATGGGACCAAGGTCCTCCCCCCAAGTCGCCCTGGCAGGGAGAGTGGCCGGGTCCTGGAGAGAGCTTAGAAGGGCAACATACACATCAGAAATCATACCCTTCTTGTCAAGGGCTTGAAATACATCTCCCAGCAGTCTATTAGGGGTGAGTTGTAGCGTTGTAAGTCGGGCCTGAGCTGTAAGAGCGTGTCTGAGCTGTAAAAATCTACAAAAACACTGTCGTGGCACATTACATTCCCTTTGATTCCTGAAAAGATTTCAGCACCCGTCCCCTTAACAGTTGCGTCATGAAGCATACTCCTGACATCTTCCAGATTTCTGCTCCCTCCAGGTGGAGGAGCTCCTTATAGTTCCGATTGTCCCAGATGAGGGTCTCAGGCAGGAAACCCCAACCTGGAGCATCGCCTTGACACACCGCCACGCCATCCGAAGCAGAGCAACTGTCGGCATACCCGATGGCAGGTGTGTAAATCCAGCCTCCAAATGGACCAGGACAGGAGAAGGGGAGTCCGCCGGAGCCAACATGGCTCCAATGGGGTCCAGCGGGTCCGGTTTCCCCCAGCCCCCCATGTGCTGAACCTGGGAGGCCAGGAAATACACCCGGGGGTTTGGCACCGCCAACCCGCCCCCATCCTTCCCCATCTGGAGGGTGGATAGCTTAATTCTGGCTACTTTCTTACAACATATCAGTTCTCGGAATTGAGATTCTATCCTGTGGAACCACCGTCTAGGAATCCACACAGGAGTATTGTGGAAAGCATATAGCAATTGGGGTGCCCACACTATCTTGATAAGGTTGATACGGCCAGCCACAGAGAGCGGTAGTTTGCACCAGCTCATGCATTTAGAGCGAAACTTCTGCAGCAGAGGCACTAAATTCAATTTCAGGTAGTCAGAGGGGTCAGGTGTTACCTGTATTCTCAAGTAATTCAACCTGTCCACAATTCTCACAGACGATGCGCATGGGGGGAGAAGGGTGGGAAGAGGGTCTAAAGGCATCAACTCTGACTTGTCCCAGTTAATGGAAAATCCCGACAGCGAACCAAAGTAGTATATAAGGGACATTACCATGCGCAGAGAATCCTGAGTATCACCTAGGTAAAGGAGAGTGTCATCTGCATATAAGGAGATAACATCTTCACGCGACTCCCGCCTGAACCCCACGATCCCGGGGGAGGCCCGGACCCACATCGCTAAAGGGCTCCAATGCCATGGCGAACAGCAGCGGAGACAATGGGCAGCCCTGTCGGGTACCCCTGTGAAGGCTAAAGGGTCCAGACAGTTCCCCATTAAAACACAACCAAGCCAGTGGAACCTGTGTACAATAATTGCACCCAGAGAAGGAAAGTCTCCCCCACACCAAAGCGACGAAGCACAGCCCATAAGTATTTCCATTCGACGCTATCAAACGCCTTAGCGGCGTCCAGAAAAAAAATCGCCCTATTTCCAGGGTTGTCTTTTGGCACCTGAAGATTAAGAAAGAGGCGGCGAAGATTCAGTGCTGTTAAATGCGCAGGACTAAATCCCGATTGGTCCCGATGGATAACCTTGTGTATAATCTGAGAAAGTCGGGTTGCCAAGACCTTTGCCAAGATCTTGACGTCAGACGTAAGCAGCGAAATAGGTCTGTAGGAGTCAGGTAAAGTCGGGTCCTTGTCAGGCTTCAGGAGAAGTACCACAATAGCCTCAGTCATAGATGCTGGCAACCTCCCCTCCCGAAGAGCAGAGTTATACACTTGGATCAGTCTGCTCCACGTACCTGCTGTAGACCTCCGAAGGGATACCATCCGCTCCCTGTGATCTACCATTTGAAGCAGCCCCCAGAGCAGTATGCACCTTGTCCTCCGTCAGGGGGGCGCTCAGCAAGCCACGTCCCCAGCTGAAAAAGCAGGAAGGTCACACCCATCCAGCAAATCCTCTATCTCCTGGGTGCTTGCCGTTACTTTAGAAGAATAAAGGTCCTGAAAGAAATCACACAATACCCTCCCTACATCAGTATTTGTATGCCATCGGTTCCCTTGAGTGCCAGCAAGTACAGGGATGAAAGTGGTAGGTTGCTGAGCCCTCACCATCATAGCTAACATATGGCCAGTAGTCTCGCCCTCTTCAAAGTACCTCTGCTGCAAGAAGAAGCGCTTATTTTCCGCTCGCTGTAGTGACACCGTACCCGAGAGAGTCTGGGCTGCCAGCCATGACCTCTGGGTGGCCTCTGAGGGATCAGCAATATAGGCAGCTTCTGACCTCGTAGCTTCCGCCAGGACCTTATTTTCCCATGCCTTTGTTTTGGTTTTTATCCCGTTGATGATATCAATAAAGTGCCCCCTCATGAACGCTTTGGCGGCATCCCACACGACCCCAATATCAGCAGAATCTAAGTTTTGTCTAAAAAAGGATAACAACAGGGCCGGGAGAGGATCGGGGCTAGGGAAGAAAGCATTTAATTTCCACAAAGGCATACCCCGACTAACAGGGAGGGCCAGTCAGACCCAGAGCGGGGAATGGTCAGAGACCAACCTCCCCTCGTAGCCCGCCGAGGATACCAGAGGCAAGAGACGATCATTTCCCAGTCTCATGTCAATCCGGGAGAGGCCAGAGTGAGCGGCCGTGAAGCATGAAAACTGTCTCACCCCCGGATCGGCCATCCGCCAGACGTCCTCAGTCCGAGCTCCCCCACTAGCCGGGCAAAGGGCGTAGGGTTCCCAGCGGGCAAGGGAGCAACGGAGTGCAGAGCGAATCTGTCCAGTGCAACGTCCATGACAGTATTAAAGTCTCCCATTATTAATAAAGGCACATCCGGAAATTTAGTCACCTGGTCCAGCACCAATTTAAATACCTTAACTAGGGTAACTAATAGGGTGGCGGGACATAGACTGCAGCAAGTACACAGGTCAGACTCGCCACCCGACACAGCATAACAATAAATTGACCCTCGGGATCTATCACAGAATGTAAACAGGTAAATTGCACACCCCTCTGAACCAGCACACAAACACCCCTAGAGTAACTAGAGTAAACAGAATGGTATTGACAACTGAACATACTGGGTGCTAAATACTTGTCGGCAGGAGCCACATGGGTCTCCTATAGACACACAATGTCAGCCTGCAATCTTTTAATGTTCCGGAGAACCGCTTTTCTTTTAGTGGGGTTATTTCGGCCCCTGACATTCCAGGAGAGAACACAAATCGTATCAGCCATGGGAAAAATAAAGACATAATCCCGGATGAAAAATTGCAATGGGAGACCCACGCTGCAAGTGAGGTCCCAGATTGTTGTCAGGCCCTCCACGTAGCAGCAGGGAGACACACAGGGTCCATGATGTTGACACAGTCCAGGCGCAGCCTCCAAAGCATACACAGAAAAAAAGCAAAGAGTCTTGTAGTTGCAGTGCAGGAAGTCATTTGTCTGGATAATGGTGAGCCAGTGATGGCAAATGCAGGTAGATAGACACAAGGAACACAGGGGGGAATCACGGGTACAAGGGGATGGGGAAAAGGGGAGTGAGTGAGGGATCACAGCCAGTGAGGGATCATAGCTGACAACGCAGTCTCCTCAAGAACTACGAGCAGTTCCAAATGCATATCAGTAGTCGTGGTAGGGCAGCATCCGCCTATCCAGGGGTGTGAAGAAATCTACCAGTTCAGCCAACAACGGCCCCCCCTCAATCATAAGGGGGGTGAGCAACATGAAGCATGAAGGATAAAGGAGCAATGTTCACGGTGCCCCATGCCTAGGAGAGGGGGCAGCTCTCAGTGCCATTCGCATCCAGCCACTGAGCCGCCGCCGCAGGCATGTCAAAAAATAGAACTTCATCTCTAGGACCAACTCTGAGCTTTGAGGGGTATAACATGGCATATTGAAGATTGAGATCCCTGAGCCTCCTCTTCACATCTCCGAACTTAGCTCTTTGTTTCTGCACCTCCACAGAATATTTAGAAAACAGGAAGATTTTAGAATTATCCAGGGACAATTTCCCCTGCATACAGGATGGTGTCTCTATCTTTGTAATTGAGGAGTTTGAAGATGAAGGTGCGAAGTGGGGCACCAGGAGGAAGTGGGCGCATGGGGACTCTGTGAGCCATTTCCACCGAGAACATGGGGGTAAAGGAGTCCTACCCAAAGGTGGAAATGAGCCAGTGTTCAATAAAGGCGACAGGATTCTTTCCCTCAGCGCGTTCAGGGATACCGATCGCCCTTACGTTACTCCTTCTCATCCTGTTCTCCAGGTCGTCCAGTCTGGCAGCTTGCTGTGCAGACAATAAAGCAGTGTTTTTGACCTCTCTCTGCAGGGGAACCATGTCATCTTCCAGGGAACTAACCCGGCCCTCCACTGCAGAAGTTCTTTCCCTTAATTTCTGCATATCCTGTCGCACGAAGGAGATTTCAGCCTTTACCCCCTTCAACTCAGCAGTAAGGGCCGTGATAGAAGAGCTGCAAGTGTTCACAGCCGCCATAACATCCCGGAGTGTGGGCTCAGGAGAAGGGGAAGATTACAGCCGGGCCTGGTCCGAGCATGCTGGATCCCAATCATGGAGCTGACCAGAAATGTCACCCAATGGCACTGTATTGTCCGCATCCGAGTGATAACCCGGTGATATGCTCGGTGCAGCTCCAGAGGAGGAAGAGCGATCCCTAGAAGTCGGCTTGGTGAAAAGCCTCTGGGCAGCCTCCAGATATGTGTCCTTAGGCGAGGCTTGCGTTGCGGGAGCGCCATCTTCGGCCTGTCCGGCTGCGGCAGCTTTACCATCCTTAGGCCATTTTTGCATGGCTGCAGGTAGCGGATTGACTCACCGGAGCTGTGCGGGCGATCAGGGATGTCACCGGGACCGGTCAAGGTAAGTAAGTCGGCGGTTTGGACTGGTAAAAGGATAAAAGAGCAGGAGTCTCGGCGGAGCTATCTGATCCCACATCTGCTCACATCTGCGGTTCGGCCACGCCCCCTGCCAAATTCTTATACATACCACATCTTAAACATAGAAACATAGAATGTGTCGGCAGATAAGAACCATTTGGCCCATCTAGTCTGCCCAATATATCTGAATCCTATGAATAGTCCCTGGCCCTATCTTATATGAAGGATAGCCTTATGCCTATCCCATGCATGCTTAAACTCCTTCACTGTATTTGCAGCTACCACTTCTGCAGGAAGGTTATTCCATGCATCCACTACTCTCTCAGTAAAGTAATACTTCCTCATATTACTTTTAAACCTTTGCCCCTCTAATTTAAAACTGTGTCCTCTTGTGGTAGTTTTTCTTCTTTTAAATATGCTCTCCTCCTTTACCGAGTTGATTCCCTTTATGTATTTAAAAGTTTCTATCATATCCCCTCTGTCTCTTCTTTCTTCCAAGCTATACATGTTAAGGTCCTTTAACCTTTCCTGGTAAGTTTTTTCCTGCAATCCATGTACTAGTTTAGTAGCTCTTCTCTGAACTCTCTCTAGAGTATCTATATCCTTCTGGAGATATGGCCTCCAGTACTGCGCACAATACTCCAAGTGAGGTCTCACCAGTGTTCTGTACAGCGGCATAAGCACTTCTCTCTTTCTACTGCTTATACCTCTCCCTATACATCCAAGCATTCTGCTGGCATTTCGTGCTGCTCTATTACATTGTCTTCCCACCTTTAAGTCTTCTGAAATAATTACTCCTAAATCCCTTTCCTCAGATACTGAGGTCAGGACTGTGTCAAATATTCTATATTCTGCCTTTGGGTTTTTACGCCCCAGGTGCATTATCTTGAACTTATCCACATTACATTTCAGTTGCCAGAGTTCTGACCATTCTTCTAGTTTTCCTAAATCCTTTTCCATTTGGCGTTTCCCTCCAGGAACATCAACCCTGTTACATATCTTTGTGTCCTCAGCAAAAAGACAAACCTTACCATCGAGGCCTTTTGCAATATCACTTATGAAGATATTAAACAAAATTGGTCCCAGTACAGATCCCTGAGGTACCCCACTGGTAACATGACCTTGTTCTGAATGTTCTCCATTGACTACAACCCTCTGTTGTCTGTCACTCAGCCACTGCCTAATCCACTCAACAATATGGGAGTCCATGCTCAATGACTGCAGTTTATTGATAAGTCTTCTATGTGGGACAGTGTCAAAAGCCTTACTAAAATCTAGATATGCAATGTCTACTGCACCTCCACCGTCTATTATTTTAGTCACCCAGTCAAAAAAATCTATAAGATTTGTTTGACATGATCTCCCTGAAGTAAACCCATGTTGTTTTTCATCTTGCAATCCATGGGATTTAAGATGTTCCACAATCCTATCCTTTAATAGGGTTTCCATTAATTTGCCTACTATGGCAGACTCACTGGTCTATAGTTGCTCGATTCCTCCCTACTACCTTTCTTGTGAATGGGCACGACATTTGCAATTTCCAATCTTCTGGGACGACTCCTGTTACTAATGATTGGTTAAATAAATCTGTTAATGGTTTTGCCAGCTCACCACTAAGCTCTTTTAATAATTTTGGGTGTATCTCATCAGGACCCTGTGACTTATCTGTCTTCACCTTAGACAGCAATCTTAGAACGTCTTCCTCTGTAAAGACACATGCATCAAACGATTCATTAGTCATCCTTTCAAGTGGAGGTCCTTCTCCTTCTTTTTCTTCTGTAAAAACTGAACAGAAGTATTCATTAAGGCAGTCGGCTAGCCCTTTATTCTCTTCTACATACCTTCCGTCCTTTGTTTTTAATTTAGTTATTCATTGTTTTAATTTCCTTTTTTCATTTATATATCTGAAGAATGTCTTATCCCCCTTTTTCATAGATTGAGCTAGTTTTTCTTCTGCCTGCGCTTTAGAAGTTCTTATAACTTGCTTGGCCTCTTTCTGCCTAATCTTGTAGATTTCCTTATCTTCATTACTCTGGGTTTTTTTATAATTACAAAATGCTAGCTTTTTATTTTTAATGATATGGGCTACTTCTGCTGAGTACCACAGTGGTCTCTTCCTTTTTTTGCTTTTACTGACAAGTCTAATGCAATTTTCTGTTGCCTTCAATAATGCACCTTTTAAGTAGTCCCATTTCTCCTGGACTCCATGTAATCCGTTCCAGTCTGATAAGGACTCATTTATGACTAATTTCATTTTTGAAAAGTCTGTTTTTCTAAAATCTAAAACTTTTGTTTTTGTGTGGTGTGACTCTTTCACAGTTCTTATATTAAACCACACTGACTGGTGATCACTAGATCCCAAGGTTTCGCCTACAATGACATCATATACCGAATCCCCATTTGTGAATACCAAATCCAAAATGGCCTCTCTCCGGGTTGGCTCCTCAACCACTTGTTGCAAAGACAACCCCAGTAGGGAATTTAGAATATCTGTACTCCTGGTAGAACTTGCTATTTTGGTTTTCCAGTTTATATCTGGAAGATTGAAATCTCCCATAATGATAACTTTTCCTTTCATTGTGATTTTAGCTATTTCTTCAACTAGTAGATCATCTAGATCTTTAACTTGACCAGGTGGTCTGTATATCACACCTACACGAGTTACTGCATGATTAGCAATCTTCCTTGGCTGAGGAGAGCTGGTATAATAACATTGCTTTACCCTACTTAGAGTATAGTATTAGTTAGATAGATAGTTTAGGATATAATGTAATTTGTCTATTGCATTTTTCATCTGCTTTCATGTGGAAAGCCACACGTATTTGTAATTCAAAGTTTATCCTTTCCTGTACCCTTCCCTATCCACATTTTGCCCGGACATCTCAGACTTGAGGGCATATGTTTTTTTGCAGACTCGGAGGACGTTGACTCCTTGGCAGGGGGAGAATGTAGCTCCCTTGTCCCACACAGGGTTGCTAATGAATTTAGCTGTGCTAGGTGGTAGCTAGTGTGGCTAATTTGTAGTCTTTGTGATCATTGGATTTGCCTCCTAAGCCTGGTTTAGCTGTGGCTTCTCCATTTTTTCATAAGGTGGCACTGTTACCATTGGCATTAGTGTGATGAATTACAGAGTCCAGGTTAAAGCGGAGTTCCGGCCTTGGAAATGTTTTTTAGATAAAAATACCCCCGGGACAGTCAGGGCTGGTACATTCCACAATGGATAGCCTCTGAACTGTCCCATGTTGCACTTACCTTTTAGAAGAAATACTTACCTTGAAAATGTCTTGTCCAGCGCTGCCATCTCAGGTGTGGGCAGCTGAAGCCAGAGCGTCCTCTTCGGTGTCCTCTTCGGTCCCAGAATGCCCTACACTGGTCCCGCTTGTCAGTTCCAGTGCAGGCCCAGAAGCTGTTTAGCAGGGAAAGACGCGCCTGCACCAGAACTGACGAGCGGGGCCGGTGCATTGATTCCTGGGAGCGATGACGTTCAGCTCCCAGGAATCAATGCAAGCAGGAAGAGACGGCGCGGGCCGCGGCCGCAGATGGAGGAAGTGGAAGAAAGGGAAGTATTTTTTCTTCAATAACAAGGTAAGCAAACAAAAAAAGAAATCGGGAAGATCCATTTCTTTTTCAGGTGATTGTCAGCAAGCAGATGGTCCAAATTGGTTTTTGAGGCCGGAAATCCGCTTTAAGGATATGTATACTTTTCTCAGCCAATCATACTGAGCATGCTGTGAAGAAATATTTATTTGGAGGAAGTCAGGTGATCTGTGTCCTTTCCACCGTGGGTGGGTGTGTGAGGAACAGCTGCTGCTGGATAGGCCTGAAGCCTGAGGCCTAACCATGTGCTCAGGGCTCTACAAGGGAAAGCCTGCTCACTAAATGGAGGCAATACTAAGAAGTATGGAGTTCTGAGGAAGTACCAGAGGTGACTCTTCATGAGCTGGGCTCTATGAAGTGGCTGGGAAAACTTCAGGATAGAACTCATCCAAGAGAATTTCATATGATGGAAGCTGTGAGTTGAATATTGTTGCTATAGGAGACAGCTTATGCTATAAAGTACAGATTGCTGGTTCCAGCTTAACCACTTGCCGACCGCTCACATGGAGTGTACTGCGGCAAAGTGGTTCATTATCGTCCAGCGGGAGTCAGGCCAGGGGAGGAGAGGCGGTGATCACCGCCGCTCTTCCCTGATCGTCGGGGATCGAGTGAGGAGATTCGCCCGCTTGTGTAAAGCGGGCGCATCCCCTATGTGACAGGCAGGGACAGATTACAGGATTCAGCATAGCTGAACCTGCGATCTGTGCCTGTGTCACACAGTCCCCTCCCCCCACACACGTCAGTAAGCACCAGGCATACATTAACCCCTTACATCACCAATAAAGTTAACCCCTTCCCTGCCAGTGTCATGATTACAGTAACAGTGCATATTTATAGCACTGATTACTGTAGTAATGTCACTGGTACCCCCAAAAGTGTCAAAAATGTCAGTTAGGGGTCTGATCTGTCCGCCGCAATGTCGCAGTCCCGCAAAAAAAAAACGCAGATCGCCGCCATTACTAGTTAAAAAAAAAAACAATAAAAATGACATAAATTTCCCGTAGATAGTAGCTGCGATAACGTTTGTGCAAACCAATCAAAATACGCTTATTGCGATTTATTTTACCAAAAATATGTAGCAGAAAACAAATTGGCCTAAAATGTTAAAAAATTTAGATTTTTACATTTTGGGGGGGGGGGGGGGATTTCATATAAAAAAATGTGAAAAATATTGTTATTTTTTCAAAATTTACGCTTTTTTTTTGTTTATAGCGCAAAAAGTAAAAATCGCACAGGTGATCAAATACCACCAAAAGAAAGCTCTGTTTGTGGGGAAAAAAAGTACATAAATTTAATTTGAGTTCAGCGTCGCACGACCGTGCAATTGTCCATTAAAGTAACGCAGTGCCGAATCGCAAAATATGGCTTGGTCAGGAATGGGGTAAAATCTTCCGGTCTTAAAGCGGTTAAAAATACGCTCATAGAGAATTTTCTTGTCAAAGACATGTAGCTAAATACATTTTGGTCTAAATATTTGACAAAAATGTAATATATTGGATATTTTTTAACTGTCAAAGTAGAAAAATATTGTTATTTTTTCAAAATTGTCGCCTTTTTTTATTAATATCACAAAAAATGAAAAGCGCAGAGGTGATCAAATACCACCAAAAGAAAGCTCTGTTTATGGGAAAAAAAAGACGCAGAGTTCATTTGGGTACGGCGTTGCATGACCGCGCAATTGTCAGTTAAAGTCGCACAGTGCCAAGTTGCAAAAAGTGGCCTGGACGTAAAGCAGGAAAATCCTCCGGTCCTAAAGTGGTTAAAGGCTCTTTTTCTGTATTGCTGTCTAGTACCTCTTCTACATTTTTTTTGTCTAAGGAGTCTGCCGATCTGCAAGTCTGCTGCTGTTTTTGAAAACGGGTGTCCTGTGCCTTACCCCTCTCTCCCACATTTTTCCTGTTGTGATAAATATACTTCTCTTTGTTTAACCGCTTCTGGACCGGAAAGGATTTCCCCCCTTAATGACCAGGCCCTATTTTGCAATTCGGCACTGCTTTACTTAAACGGACAATTGCGCGGTCGAAAATGTATGTCCTTTTTTTCCCACAAATAGAGCTTTCTTTTGGTGGTATTTGATCAACTGTGCGATTTTAATTTTTTGCGCTATAAACAAAAAAATAGCGACAATTTTGAAAAAAAAAAAAAAAAACAATATTTTTCACATTCTGCTATATGACATTCTCAAAAAAAAAATGTAATTAAATTAAAATCAAAATGTTTTAACATTTTAGGCCAATTTGTTTTCTGCTACATATTTTTGGTAAAAAAAAATCACAATAAGTGTATTTTGATTGGTTTGCGTAAAAGTTATCGCATCTACTAACTATGGGAAAGATTTATGTCATTTTTAATGTTTTTGTTTTTTTAACTAGTAATGGCGGCGATCTGCATTTTTTTGCGGGACTGCGACATTGCGGCGGACAGATCGGACCCCTAACTGATATTTTTGACACTTTTGGGCGGACCAGTGACATTACTACAGTAATCAGTGCTAAAAATATGCTCTGTAACTGTAATAATGACACTGGCAGGGATAGGGTTAACAGTATAGGTGATCAAGGGGTTAAATGTGACCCTAGGGGAGTGATTCTAACTGTATGGGGTTGGACGTGAAATGATCACAGAGACATGCGATCCAATATAGAAGGATCACATGAGCTCTGTGATCATTTCAGAGAGAAGAGCGGTCAGCTGTGTTTACAACAGCCGACCATCCTTCTCTCTTAGCGGGGAACGATCGCGGGTGTCAGGCGGCAATCGGAGCCACGCGCGCGCGTCCCCTAGCTGCCTTCAGGCGAGCAACATAGCCCTACGTCCCTTTGCCTGTAGGAGCCAGCCTGCCGCAGTAAATGTACAGGAGGCGGTCGGGAGCTGGTTAAGCATAAAAGTGACTGGCGCCCATCTTTCTACCACCCACCATGCCTAGTAACCTGCACCCTTAGGAGTAATGTCGGCCCTCCCTGTCTCTGGGGAGGGGGGGTCACCACCAGGTCTCTGGAGGTTGGGGGTGGGGGGGGGTGCTACACTGAAGGGATTTCCTGTTTTGGCTATGACACAGGAAGTGAAGAGGAATCTCCTCAATGAAAAGTGAACAGTTATGGAGTTATGGAGTGACACCCTATTGGCTCAGCCAGTGAGGAAGTGAGGGGCAGGAGCAGGCGATTTGTTGCCAGCAGCAGGATCGCTAATGTGATGTGGATTTAATTGTGGCAAGGGTGGATTAATGTTGATCTTTTTGCATTGATCAGCAACACTAAGATACTTTGATCATGAATATGGTCATAATTTGATTGATCAGATTAGGAAATTACATGATGGAAACAGTGAAGCGATCAGTAAATTATGATCGGATTTTAGCTATCAACCAAAATTCACTTCCATGTGTGTGGCATATAGACTGAATCTGTGGTTCGGCTTTAGATCGACTATTCCTATTGGATGAGATCAATCAATGATATTTGTTTACACTCCCTTACAGATAATGGGGTGAGCTCTCAAAGGGTAATTTAATTACTGCATTTGGCTCTAAAGCTGGCCGTACATGATTAGAATTCTGGTTAGAAATTTGATATTGGAACAGCAGAAGCCGATCAGCGGATGCCAGCCAATGGATGTCCGCCGGCACCCACTGACCAGCAGGGAGACACACTGGAAGGAGATCTGCTTATGTACACAATGCAGAGCTCTGTCCTGTCAGTGGGGATGTGCTGGATTTTATTCCGTGCTTTACACCTCCCTTAGTGAAAGCACCACATAGTACATACATAAACACTGGCTAGGCACACATTTAACCCTTTGTAGATGTTTACCCCCAGCCAGTGTCAGTATAGAGACAGTGTATATTTTTAGCACTGATCACTGTATTAGTGTCACTGGTTCCCACAGAGTGTAAAAAGTGTCATTTATTGCGGTCCTGCTATAAGTCGCTGATTGCCGCCATTATTAGTATTAAAAAAAAAAAGATTCTAGTAATATATCCCACGTAGACTCTACAACTTTGCACAACCCAATCAATATACATTTATTAAACACAGATGTACATCAATAGAACAAGTCAAATCAATATACATAAGCAGCGCTAATCCTATGATTAAAATCAAAATGAAATTGATTATCTCTAAAACCACATAAATAGAGATAAAATTAGATAAAATAAAGTCCAATAATGGAAAAGTCCTTCAATGGAAAAGGCTCTTGTAGGGTCCCAGTGAGGAATGGAACATAGGAATGGAACAGGAAGCAGCCACTGTATCCCTTCACCTCACCACGTGTGAATCTCCCCAGAGGAAACACACTTACCAGCTCCTACTAATAACGAGCATGTAAGATAATTCTCAATCCAATCCGCCCGTCTGCCCGTTCTTATATACACAATGGACATGACACCATCTCCTCTGTGCTCCGATCGCCGCTCTCTGAGCTGGCTCGGTTGTCGGAGCTCAGCAATGGGCGGCGACTCGGCGAGCGTCCTGTGATCATCATGATTCATGGTCATGTGCAGGCAGTGGGGCTAGCCTATTGGTGATCTCAGAGTCCCGCCTCTCTGCCTGGTGGGGGCTGTGTCTCCTCTGCACCCGACCCGATCTCCCTCCTTGTGACAGCAGATGGGAAACAAAAAGAGCAGGCTGCTGTTCGGCACAAGAAAAAGGGGCATCAGGAGGCTGCAGAGTTACTGCCTGAAGAAATTGTCTACTGGAAGAAGAAGAACTGGAGTCTGGATGGACTAAGTGTTAGAACTTCAGATGCACTTGCAAAGTAAGGAGCTCCAGTGATATCCAACACTTCACTTAATGTAGAGGTCACCCAGGAATCCCTTGATGCATGTTAGGATGTTTTTTTTTTTTTTTTTAGTTATTACTTTTTTGAAGTCTTAAAGCATTAGTAAACCACCCTTTTTTTTTAAAATCCCCTGCAAGACCATACATAATATGCTAGTATGCATTGCATACTAGCACATTATGATATACTTACCTTAGAAGGAAGCTCTTCCGCCAGTGTTCTTTTCAGGTTCACATGCTGCAGCCACCTGATTGGCTGCTCAGCAATGACATCACGCCTGCACATGACTGACTCACCATACAATGCTCACTGACTGGCTGTCCTCACCGTACACTGCTCACTGACTGGCTGTCCTCACCGTACACTGCTCACTGACTGGCTGTCCTCACCATGCACTGCTTACTGACTGGCTGTCCTCACCGTACACTGCTCACTGACTGGCTGTCCTCACCGTACACTGCTCACTGACTGGCTGTCCTCACCATGCACTGCTCACTGACTGGCTGTCCTCACCATGCACTGCTCACTGACTGGCTGTCCTCACCGTACACAGCTCACTGACTGGCTGTCCTCACCGTGCACTGCTCACTGACTGGCTGTCCTCACTGTACACTGCTCACTGACTGGATGTCCTCACCGTACACTGCTCACTGACTGGCTGTCCTCACTGTACACTGCTCACTGACTGGCTGTCCTCACCGTACACTGCTCACTGACTGGCTGTCCTCACCGTACACTGCTCACTGACTGGCTGTCCTCACCGTACACTGCTCGCTGACTGGCTGTCCTCACCGTACACTGCTCGCTGACTGGCTGTCTTCACCGTGCACTGCTCACTGACTGGCTGTCCTCACCGTACACTGCTCACAGACTGGCTGGCCTCACCGCAGACTGCTCACGGACTGACCGTGCTCACCGTACGCTGCTCATCGACTGGCTGACTGTTCTTACCGTTCACCGTTCACTGACTGACTGTCCTCACCATACACTGCTCACTGACTGGCTGTCCTCACGGCACACTGCTCACTGACTGGCTGTCCTTACCAAGTCTCACCCCCCCCCCCCTCTTTCTGATGTTATATCAGTATATTTTTTGTAATGGCACACCGTAAAATAATACAAAAAAAATGTGCCATTAGAAAAACAAAACAAAAAACACTAACAGACTAACAGGTTGCCCTCCCCATTTATGCCTAATCTAGAAATCTAGATCATTTAGTTTTACTGTTTTTTTTCTTGGGGGGGGGGGGGGTGCAAGTAGCTTATCTTGCCTAGGCGCAACATAGTCTAGCACCGGCCCTGGGTGTAGTCAAGGGGGCGGAGCCAGGGGCGGTGCCAAGGGGGCAGCAAAATGAGGTTTCGCCTAGGGCAGGGGTACTCAAATGTAAACTTGAAAGGTCCACTTACAAATTTTCCATTCAGTCCGAGGTCCGGAAAAGTGACCGTCAAATTCCAAATACAGGACGCCAACAACAAAAAAAGGCATTCCCCAAAACTTGCCCCATCCAACGCAGAGCGACCATTGTGCATGCCCCCATTAATGCAGAGTGACCATGTGCATGCCCCCATTAATGCAGAGCGACCAGTGTGCGTGCCCCCATTAATGCAGAGTGACCATGTGCGTGCCCCCATTAATGCAGAGCGACCATGTGCGTGCCCCTATTAATGCAGAGCGTGTCCCCATTAATGCAGAGCGACCATGTGCGTGCCCCCATTAATGCAGTTTGACCAGTGTGCGTGCCCCCATTAATGCAGAGCGACCATTGTGCGTGCCCCCATTAATGCAGAGCGACCATTGTGCGTGCCCCCATTAATGCAGATTGACCAGTGGGCGTGCCCCCATTAATGCAGAGCGACCATGTGCGTGCCCCCATTAATGCAGATTGACCAGTGTGTGTGCCCCCATTAATGTAGAGCGACCATTGTGCATGCCCCCATTAATGCAGAGCGTGTCCCCATTAATGCAGAGCGACCATGTGCGTGTCCCCTCATTAATGCAGATTGACCAGTGTGCATGCCCCCATTAATGCAGAGTGTGTCCCCATTAATGCAGAGCGACCATGTGCGTGCCCCCATTAATGCAGATTGACCAGTGTGCGTGCCCCCATTAATGCAGAGCAACCATTGTGCGTGCCCCCATTAATGCAGAGCGACCATTGTGCGTGCCCCCATTAATGCAGATTGACCAGTGGGCGTGCCCCCATTAATGCAGAGCGACCATGTGCGTGCCCCTATTAATGCAGAGCGTGTCCCCATTAATGCAGAGCGACCATGTGCGTGCCCCCATTAATGCAGATTGACCAGTGTGTGTGCCCCCATTAATATAGAGCGACCATTGTGCATGCCCCCATTAATGCAGAGCGTGTCCCCATTAATGCAGAGCGACCATGTGCGTGCCCCCATTAATGCAGATTGACCAGTGTGCGTGCCTGTAATGTTCCGGTACCTTTGGTACCCTAAATTACTCTTTTCACAAGTGTATGCGCCCCACCATTCTCTTTTGGAAAGGTGCGCATACACCTTTAAGACTGAAGCTGTCATCACTCAGCGCCGGACTAGATGGCTATTTAAAGCGCCGGTTCTCACTCACATGTGTTCGTTCAAACACCCTTACCTGGATGCTAACTTGGCTTGAAGCTTTCGTGCTTGCAAGCATACCTCGCTGACGGAACCTCGCTGCGCTGATCCCTGCATCCCGCTTCCGGATCATCCGCTCCTCCTGAACCAACCTTCGGCTGTATTGCTATTAGTGCTAAGAACCCTCTATAAACTTATACTAAGCTTACACTATCTAGCTCTGCATAGTAAAGACTATTTATCACATCTGCATATCTAGATTGCTAGCTCTTAAGACTACTGCTACTTATTCCTGCACTGGGTTGATCACTCTTGTATGTCCACCTGCTACTCTGTCATCTGCTACCATACATGATTGCTAAACCTACCTGCATCCATCTGCTACTGTCTTACCTTCAAGTGTCTGTCACCTACCACCTCCACTCAACCTGTCTCTTAAATCTTCATCACTGTGTTACTACATACATAAAGTCACTCTAGGAACCAGCTTGTTGAGTGTGTGTATTTACTAGCTGAATTAAGACCTTCCACACATGATGAGTCATTGAGGTTGGGAATGGTATCTCAGCATCTCTCTTACATGACTACTGAAGTGGAATATTTCTGCAGCTGAAAATCCACACCATACATGAAACGCAGGAGCGTTACAGATTGAACGAACCCACAAATGGATTCAGCAGAAATAACCACTCAGGTGACGCAATTAAAACAGCAAGTAACTGCGTTAATACACGCACTTGCTGAATTAAAAGAAGACAATCAGGCTCTGTCGCAGCAGGTAATTAGACTGACACAACTTACCTCTGCTCAGTCCCCTGAACCCAAGATGAATCCCCCTTTGGTATTTACAGGCGATCGCAAAAAATTTCGCGAATTTAAAAACGCATGTGAGTTACTTTTTTTGCTAAAACCTCGTACCTACCTTACTGATCACATTAAGGTTTGTACTATTATTTCTTACCTAACAGGCGATCCACGAGCCTGGGCAGACTCTCTTTTTGAGAAAAACGACCAGCTTCTCAACTCCTATGCCTTGTTCCTAGCAGAACTCACTAGCCTATATGATGACCCCAATAGGCAGAGTACTGCCGATCTTCAATTAAGATCCTTGAAACAAGGAAGGAGGCCTGTAGAAGACTTTGTCGCGGAATTCAAGAGATGGACCCTTGATTCAGAATGGAATGATGCATCTCTGAAAACCCAATTTAGGCTTGGCCTATCAGAAGCCGTTAAGGACGAGCTCGCCCGAGCGGATCTACCAAAAACCCTGGATGCATTAATACAACTCAGTATTACCATAGATAGAAGACTACGAGAAAGAAAGGCTGAGAAAATGGGAATGCCATTATCCGTTTCCTCTCGGATTCCGGCCGTTAACCCCGTTCTTATGGAGGTAGGAACCATACGCCCACCGCTATCAACTATGGAAAAAGCCAAAAGACGATATGAAAATCTCTGCTTGTACTGTGCATCCCCGGATCACAAGATAAATGTCTGTCCCCTAGTCAACAAAAAGAAGGGTGAGTGTTCACATGTCCTCCTAGGGGGATTGACAACTTCATTCACTAACCCTTACATTTTTGTTTGTTTGACATTACAGTGGGACCAGAACAGGATTACTACTAAGGCCATGATTGACACAGGATCTTGTGGAAATTATATTGATATATGTTTTGCTGCTTCAAATAAAATTCCTATTATTTCTAAACTTAAACCTGTCTCAGTAAGTCTTATTACCGGTGTTCCATTATCCTCTGGTCCAATCACCGATCAGACACAAGCACTTCTAGTCACTATTAACGAGTCTCATAGGGAGACTACTACCTTCGATTTAATATCTTCACCCCACTTTCCCATTGTGTTGGGACTTCCCTGGTTACACACACACCAACCAACCATAGATTGGAAGGAACGGTCCTTGACCTTCCTCTCTTGCTATTGCGAGGATACGTGTAACCTCCCGTCTTCCGGGAAGATTCTGTCTATGGTGACAGATGAGATTGCACCATTATGTTATCAGGATCTTTCTGAGGTTTTTCTTGAGAAAAATTCTCAAGCATTACCTCCTCATCGAGACTATGATTGTAGCATTGATCTACTCCCAAATAGCAACTTGCCGTTCGGTCATGTTTATCCTCTTTCACAGGATGAACTTTCCCATCTCAAAACCTATTTGGATGAGAATTTGGAAAAAGGTTTTATTAGACCTTCCACTTCTTCCACAGCAGCAGGACTCTTTTTTGTTTGCAATAAGGACTCAAGTCTCAGACCTATCATCGACTACAGGAAATTGAATGCTATCACAATAAAAGATCGCTATCCTCTACCGCTTATCCCTGAGCTCATTGAGCAGGTGCGTGGAGCTACCTATTTTTCAAAATTGGACCTGAAAGGAGCATACAATCTCATTTGAGTCCGTGATGGAGACGAGTGGAAGACTGCATTCAGAACCAGATACGGATTGTTCGAATATCTTGTGATGCCATTCGGGCTATGCAACGCCCCTGCAGTTTTCCAACGATTTATAAACAATATTTTTAAAGACTTACTAGATGTCTGTGTTGTGGTATATCTGGACGATATACTTATATATTCACGATCCCTGTCTGAACACATAAGACATGTAAGACTTGTACTATCGAGATTGCTTGCACATAACCTTTATGTGAAACTGAAGAAATGCTTGTTTCATAAAGACGAGGTACTCTTTCTAGGCTACATCATATCCAAAATAGGAATCGAGATGGACATGAGTAAAATATCCTGCATTCAGGATTGGCCTACACCAACCACACGCAAGGCGCTACAGCGATTCCTGGGATTTTCAAATTTCTACAGGAAGTTCATTAAAAACTTTTCTGCTATTGTGAGACCCCTCACACAGCTCACTAGCATAAAAAAACCATTCAAATGGTCAGAAGAAGCCAATAAAGCTTTTCACTTGTTAAAGACAAGGTTTACTTCCGCTCCCATATTACGCCATCCAGACCCATCCCTCCAATACATTCTGGAGGTAGATGCGTCAAACATGGCAGTAGGAGCAATACTCTCCCAACGACCAACCCACACTTCACCACTTCATCCAGTCGCCTTTTTTTCTAAATCCCTAAGCAGTCCCGAGATAAATTACCCCGTGGGTGAAAAGGAACTGCTTGCTATAAAATTGGCTCTGGAGAATTGGCGACATTTACTCGAAGGCACCCAATTACCAATAATTATATACACGGACCATAAAAACCTCCAATATCTTCAGACTAGCAAAACTCTCTCGCACCGACAGGTACGATGGTCACTATTCTTTCTAAGGTTTAACTTCCTAGTGACCTACACACCTGCAGATAAAAACAAAAAGGCGGATGCACTATCACGACTAACTGAAGAAAACTACTTTGAAATCCCTTCCGTTCCTATAATACCTCACAAACGCATTATTGGAGTTGTCCGTTCCTTGAAGGAAGAGGTTTTGCATGGTATAAGTTTGGATTCACCCCCACCACAACTAAATACTGATGCAGAAGGCTTCCTCTACTACAACGACAAACTTTACATACCACCTACCCTACGCACCAAGATCTTGGAATTATCTCATGATGTGCCTATGGCAGGACATATGGGTATGACAAAGACTCTTAATTTGATTTCCCGGCAATTCTGGTGGCCTGACATGAAAACATCTATACAAAAATTCGTCTCTTCATGCAATGTCTGTGCCAGGTCCAAAATTGACACTACGAGACCATCCGGTCTACTATGCAGTCTACCAATACCCCAAACTCCATGGGAAGTTTTATCCTTGGACTTCATCGTAGAATTGCCTCCTTCCAAAGGATTTAATACCATCTTGGTGTCAGTGGACCATCTGACAAAGATGGCACATTTCATTGCTATTCGCAGACTACCTTCGTCCAAACAAACGGCAGAACTCCTGATGAAACATGTCTTTAGATTACATGGTATCCCAAAAACTCTTCTGTCTGACCGTGGATCCCAATTTATTTCTAAGTTCTGGCAAGAACTATGTCACATACTACGGATCGAGCGGAAGCTCACTTCTCCTTACCATCCGCAGACCAACGGACAGACTGAAAGAGTCAACCAATGCATCGAGCAGTATTTACGTTGTTACACTTCTTACCAACAGGATGATTGGGTGGATCTTCTCCCTCTGGCAGAATTTGCCTACAACAACGCAACCCACAGTACAACCAAGCAGAGTCCGTTCTACTTGAACTATGGGTTTCATCCCTCTATTCTTCCACCACGCATCCTTCCTTCAAACAACCCAGTAGCCTCAGACTATCTTACCCAAATAAAGGATTCTCTGGGTTTATTAAATACTACCATTGCACACGCTCACAGTCAACAAAAGAAGTACTATGATCTTCGCAGAAGACCTTCTCCACAGTACACTATCGGGGACCTCGTTTGGCTCTCAACAAAAAATTTAAGACTGAAGATCCCTAGCAAAAAGCTTGGACCTCTGTTCTTGGGACCTTTCCCAATCAAAAAACTTATTGGAAAAGCTGCAGTACAGCTTACATTGCCAATAGACCTAAAAATCCATCCCATTTTCCATGTGTCGCTACTGAAGCCCCATGTTCCGGACCACGGAATAAGGCCTAATATTCCACCTCCGCCTCCTGTACAAGTTGAAGGTGGAGAAGAATACGAGATAAAAGAGATTCTGGATTCTCGTATCTACAGAAGAAGACTTCAGTACTTGGTTAGATGGAAGAACTATGGGCCCCAAGATGACACCTGGCTAAACACCTCTGAAATACATGCCCCTAGATTAATCCGCAATTTTCATGCGAGATACCCAGACAAACCAGCTCCAGAGGCCTTCAGGAGCCGGCCTTAAGGGGGGGGGGGGGTATTGTAATGTTCCGGTACCTTTGGTACCCTAAATTACTCTTTTCACAAGTGTATGCGCCCCACCATTCTCTTTTGGAAAGGTGCGCATACACCTTTAAGACTGAAGCTGTCATCACTCAGCGCCGGACTAGATGGCTATTTAAAGCGCCGGTTCTCACTCACATGTGTTCGTTCAAACACCCTTACCTGGATGCTAACTTGGCTTGAAACTTTCGTGCTTGCAAGCATACCTCGCTGATGGAACCTCGCTGCGCTGATCCCTGCATCCCGCTTCCGGATCATCCGCTCCTCCTGAACCAACCTTCGGCTGTATTGCTATTAGTGCTAAGAACCCTCTATAAACTTATACTAAGCTTACACTATCTAGCTCTGCATAGTAAAGACTATTTATCACATCTGCATATCTAGATTGCTAGCTCTTAAGACTACTGCTACTTATTCCTGCACTGGGTTGATCACTCTTGTATGTCCACCTGCTACTCTGTCATCTGCTACCATACATGATTGCTAAACCTACCTGCATCCATCTGCTACTGTCTTACCTTCAAGTGTCTGTCACCTACCACCTCTACTCAACCTGTCTCTTAAATCTTCATCACTGTGTTACTACATACATAAAGTCACTCTAGGAACCAGCTTGTTGAGTGTGTGTATTTACTAGCTGAATTAAGACCTTCCACACATGATGAGTCATTGAGGTTGGGAATGGTATCTCAGCATCTCTCTTACATGACTACTGAAGTGGAATATTTCTGCAGCTGAAAATCCACACCATACATGAAACGCAGGAGCGTTACAGTGCCCCCATTAATGCAGAGCGTGTCCCCATTAATGCAGAGCGACCATGTGCGTGTCCCCATTAATGCAGAGCAACCATGTGCGTGCCCCCATTAATGCAGATTGACAAGTGTGCGTGCCCCCATTAATGCAGAGCGTGCCCCCATTAATGCAGAGCGACCATGTGCGTGTCCCCATTAATGCAGATTGACCAGTGTGTGTGCCCCCAATAATGCAGAGTGACCAGTGTGCGTGCCCCCAATAATGCAGATTGACCAGTGTGCGTGCCCCCAATAATGCAGATTGACCAGTGTGCGTGCCCCCATTAATGCAGAGCAACCATTGTGCGTGCCCCCATTAATGCAGAGCAACCATTGTGCGTGCCCCCATTAATGCAGAGCGACCATGTGCGTGCCCCCATTAATGCAGAGCGACCATGTGCGTGCCCCCATTAATGCAGAGCGACCAGTGTGCGTGCCCCCAATAATTCAGATTGACCAGTGTGCGTGCCCCCAATAATGCAGAGTGACCAGTGTGCGTGCCCCCAATAATGCAGAGTGACCAGTGTGCGTGCCCCCAATAATTCAGATTGACCAGTGTGCGTGCCCCCAATAATTCAGATTGACCATTGTGCGTGCCCCCAATAATCTGGACCGCCGAAGCGATCTGCTTCCTTCTGTCATCAGCAGGGGGGTTAGAATTGAGAGGATCAGAGTGGCTGTGTTTTACACTGGCAGCGCTGCATGATTACAAAAAGCCGAGTTCTTCTGCTTACCCGGCGGAGAGGATGTCCTACAAAGTCCTGCCTCCTGGACACCGGCTCCTATGATAGACGTCCCCAGTGTTCTGTCTATCATAGGTAAGAGCCGGCCCAGGAGGCGGGACTTTGTAGGACATCCTCTCCGCCGGGTAAGCAGAAGAACTCGGCTTTTTGATGAAGCGCTGTAAGTGTAAAACACAGCCACTCCTATCCTCTCAATTCTGCCCCCCCCCCCCCCCCCCGCTGATGACAGAAGGAAGCAGACCGCTTCGGCGGTCCAGATTTAAGTCCGTGTGGGTCCGAAGGCGGCCTGGAGTCCGCCTATTGAGGACCCCGGGCCTAGGGCGTCAAAAATCCTTGCACCGGCCCTGTATTCAGGCTGCAGCTTTTGCATTTAAATTTATCGTTACATTGTGTGACAGTGTACACCACATTTTGGAGTACAGAGCGCTGGGTGATTGGGATTTAAACTTTTGTTTGTTTCTCGGTCCTTTTTTTAATATACATTTATTGGGAATTTTTTGTTACCAAAAACATATAGCAGATTACATATTGGCCTAAATTTCTGAAAAAAATTGATTTTTAATATTTTTCTATTGGATTTGTTTTATAGCAGAAAGTAAAAAAAAATATATATATATATATATATATATTTTTTTTTTTTTTTTTTTTTTTTACAACATTTTTGGTCTTTTTTTTTTTTCTTTTCTATAGCGCAAAAAATAAAAAATGAAGAGGTGATCAAATACCACCAAAATATATTTGTGGGGGAAAAAAGACATACATTTTTTCTGGGTATAGTGTCACATGACCACGCAATTGTCAGGTAAAGTAAAGCAGTGCCGTATAGCAAAAATTGCTTAGTCAAGAAGGGGGGTAAATCTTCCGGAGAGCAAGTGGTTATTTAGAAAATGTCATTCATTTCCTTTGTTTGGAATGTGTGGAGCATGGTAAGTGCGTTCATGTACACTGCTCTGTGCACACTACAAATCCCATAGTCCATCTCAGGAGTGAACTACATTCCTACATAGAGTGGAACGATGGAGGAGAATTTTTTCTTTTTTTTTTTAAATGAGGACCCTGCACCAAAAATTAATGGTCCGCTATTTATTTTAATGGACCCCCCCCCCCCCCCATGCCAAAATATTAAGCAAAGCCTGTGGTAGGTAAAGTTAGCTGATATAATGATTCATGGTAGAGATGATATGTCACTCCCTGCAAATGGATGTCAGGGGGAAGGCAGTAGTGCGTGGTCTGCTTTATTATCCTGACACTTTCTTAACCCTTTTACAACCCTGGTTCAACATTCCGAATGGCATGCCAGGGACCAGGGCTGCAATCAGAAATCACAGGGCCCTATATAGCCCACCTGACAGACCCCTCAAATTACAAAAAACACAATTTCTAAACTTTTTACATGTAACCCTCCTAGTTAGGTGCTAGGCAGAGAGACTAGTTTGGGCTCTGTCTGTCTATCAGAAGAACAGCAGGCAAAACATATGTAGCACTGCCCCCACAGTGTTGCTGAGTATGTTCAGATCCTCCTCACTTCCTTGACCCTGAGTCCAACCCAACTGACACTATGGGTTCTGACATATTGAGTAAATAGACACAACCAAGTTTCAATAGTAAGGCTCCATTCACACCTGGGCGTTTTCAGCTCCAAAAACGCTCAAAAGAAACGCTTCCAAAACGCCCAACAAGTAAAACCCCATTCATTTAAATGGCCCCTGTTCACATCTGAGCGTTTTGCAAAGCGCCTGTAGCTGAAAAAAGTACATGAGCTTCTTTTTGGGCTGATTACCAGCGTTTTTGATAGATGTCAATGAAAAACGCCTGAAAAAATCGCGGTAAAAATCGCGGTAAAATCGCGGTAAAAAAACGCTACGCTCAAGTGTGAATGCAGCCTTAAAGATCAGTTTTACTGTCTCTAGTCAAAAGAGTAAGCAATTGTGAATACAATACAACAAGAAATGTAATGAGAAGAGAACAAAATAAAGATCCTGAATCTTGAAGCCCTAATGTCACAGAGGGCTCAGCACTCAAGATCCTGTTTGTTTAAAAGGTAAAATAAATGTAATGGTAATACTATTTTGAATGAGGAATGATGTATGCACTGCACCTTGGCAAACCATTCCTCCTTTGTTAATGTGAGAGTGATCAAACAAATGTAACCAGATATACTGTAGCTTATACAAAAATAATGCAATTACTCTAACTTGAATCAGCCGTTCTAATAAAATACTGCAAAATAATCTATCAGAGTGCACTCTTTCACCTATAATGGGCCTTTCTCTGTGGATTAAAGCGGAGTTCCGGGCACAAAATCGGCATAGTCTATTTTGGGCCATCCGCTTTCTTATGGTCACCTGAAACAGAAATGGATAATTACGATTTTTTTTTTTTTTTTTTTACTTACCTTGTAATTGCAGAAAAATATACTCACCTTTCTTCCACTTCCTCCCTCGCCATCACTTCCTCTTTGCAATGATTCCTGGGAGCTGAACGTCATCGCTCCCAGGAATCAATGCGCCTGCACCGGCCCCGACGTCAGTTCCGGTGCAGGCGCGTCATACCTTGCTAAACAGCTTCTGGGCATGCCCCAAAGCTGTGCAGAGATGATGCTGCAGCCCCGGAAGTTACGGCGGGGCCGGCGCAGTGCATCGTGGGACCGAAGAGGACAGAAGAGGACGCAGAAGAGGATCGCGCTGGCTTCAGCTGCCCACACCTGAGATGGCAGCGCTGGAGAAGAAATTTTCAAAAGTAAGTATTTCTTCTAAAAGGTAAGTGCTGACTGTCCTGGGGGTATTTTCAATGAAATTTTTTTTTGGTGGCTGGAACTCCGCTTTAAGCGGATCTCCTTCTGAGCAAGGCCTTGCTAGTCTTCGCCGGCAATGAAGCTCTCAATCATACAAAGAATGATATTTGTAATCCACAGTAAAGGGAAAGGAATATTTTTAATCCAAGCTGAAAGGAAATGTAGATATCCAGGCTCTGTGAAATATGCACACAGTCTAGGGGTATTGAATGTGTAATGCGTAGGCCGTCTGGACTGTCATGCACCAATACAGCACTGAGGCGTCCTATGGCAACTGTTCTATGCAGCGCAACTCCCTTCTTGTATCTAAGCTGCGTCACAGGCCTTTCCTTACTTCACATGCAGGGGTCACAGTGTCTGCTATAAACAGAAATCTCTCACCCAATCCGGTAAGGTCTGCACTCTGCAGTCCTTCACACCAGGCTGGTTGTTCCGCAATAATACTCGCAGCCTCTCTCCGGTGTCTCTGCTCTCAGTCCGTCACCGTGTTCTGTGACATCTGCCGCCTCTCTCTCTCTCTCTCAGGCATCTCCCGCTAGGCCTCCGGCCTACCTCTCCTCTGCTCACCGCAGCAGCTCTTCTCCTCTTTCCACATAGCGCGCTGTCCTCGAGGCAAGAGAGCGAACCGTTGACCCCGCCCCCAATTTATAGACTCTCCCCATCAGTCTCTGCGAAGCCCAATGCTCCCTGGGAGAATAGTTCAATCCATTAAGTCATCCACAATCTCCACTCTCTTCAAGACTATGTTTCCCACAATCCATCACACCATTACGTAACAGACGTCCAGATATTAAAGTGGAGTTCCACCCATTTTTACAAGTTGAGATGTATGTAATCCCCTTCAAACATGCTTTTGGCAATGTAAACAATTTTTTTTTTTTTTTTAAGGAAATACCTTTAATCTTCTTTATTAATCTGCACTTCCGTGTCCTCCTGCTTTCGGCGATTACATCACTCGGCGATTCCCAAGGGCTCCTGGGACATGTATACCAGCAGCCCTTGCAATTCACCTTGTGATGAAATCTCGTATGATTTCCAGTTCTCAGGGATGTATTGCATTCAGTCCAAGCACCGCCCTGCCTCCGCCCCGCCTCCTCTCAGTGACTGAAAGCATTACATCCCGTAGAACTCACTGAGAGGAGGCGGGGTGGAGGCGAGGCGGGGCACTTTGTTGGATGCATTATCCGACGATAGACAGAGAGCAGAGGGGAGAGAATCTAATGTCAGATTCTGCCTCGCTCACTGCACTATCTTTACTATCGCTGTACAGATTATTTTTATGTGAGATTCATAGTGAGAAATGGCGGGAATATTATCTGATTACAGAACAGTCACACAGCTCGGGGCACATTAAAGGAGAATTCTCACCGCACGGGGACACTGATATAAAAGAGAACTCTCATGGGGACACAGATGTAATATATAAATATTAAAGGGGAACTCTGACTGGAATATTAAAGGGGAACTCTGACTGGAACATTAAAGGGGAACGCTGAGTGGAACATAAAAGGGGAACTCTGACTGGAACATTAAAGGGGAACTCTGACTGGAACATTAAAGTGGAACGCTAACTGGAACATTAAAGGGGAATGCTGACTGGAACATTAAAGGGGAACTCTGACTGGAACATTTAAGGGGAACTCTGACTGGAACATTAAAGGGGAACTCTGACTGAAATATTACAGGGGAACTCTGACTAGAATATTAAAGGGGAACTCTGGCCGAAAAAATAAAGGGGAACTCTGACTGGAATAATAAAGGGGTGCTCTGACGGGGACACTGATGTAAAGGGGCACTCTGACAGGGACACTGATGTAAAGGAGGACCCTGATGGGGACACATCCGTGTCCCCGTCAGAGTGCTCCTTTATATCTAGTGTGTCCCCGTCTGAGTCCTCCTTTACATTCATGTCCCCATCAGAGTGCCCCTTTACATCTAATGTGTCCCTATCAGAGTCCTCCATTACATCTGTGTCCCCGTCAGAGTGCCCCTTTACATCCAGTGTCCCCGCCAGAGTCCTCCTTTACATCCAGTGTCCCAGTCAAAGTACCCCTTTATGTGTCCTGGTTAGAGTTCCCCTTTATTATTCCAGTCAGAGTTCCCCTTTATTTTTTCCGGTCAGAGTTCCCCTTTAATATTCCGGTCAGAGCTCCCCTTTATTATTCCAGTCAGAGTTCCCCTTTAATATTCCGGTCAGGGTTCCCCTTTAATATTCCGGTTAGAGTTCCCCTTTAATATTCCAGTCAGAGTTTCCCTTTATTTTTTCTGGTCAGAGCTCCCCTTTATTATTCCGGTCAGAGTTCCCCTTTAATATTCCGGTCAGAGTTCCCCTTTAATGTTCCAGTCAGAGTTCCCCTTTAATGTTCCAGTCAGAGTTCCCCTTTATTATTCCAGTCAGAGTTCCCCTTTAATATTCCAGTCAGAGTTCCCCTTTAATATTCATATATTACATCCGTGTCCCCATGAGAGTTCTCCTTTACATCAGTGTCCCTGTGCGGTGAGAGTGCCCCTTTAATGTGCCCCGATAAGAGCTGTGTTCTGTAATCAGATAATATTCCACCATTTCTCAATATCAATCTCACATAAGAATAATCCGTTCCGTCCCGTGCATGCATTATTCCAGAGGACACCGGTCTGGAAATAACGGAAAATTTTGTCATTAGGCGATTCGCATGGGCTGCTGGGATACATGACGCCGCTATCTCAGGAGCACTTGCAAATCACTGAGTGACGTAAGCGCCTATAGGCGGCCGGACCCGGAAGTGCGGATAAATAAAGAAGAAAAATGGTATTTCCTTACAAAAAAAAAAATAGTTTGCATTGTGTGTGTGGCTATGTCTGACTCTTTCTCTCTCTCTCTCTCTCTCTCTCTCTCTCTGTCTCCTGCACTTGTGTCTTCTGGGAGACGGGGAAGGGATATAGAGGGCGGCAACTTCCTCCTCAGCCGACGTCTATATAGCAACCGGTGCTATGCCTAAAGCATAGTACTGCTGTCACGTACCTGGTGGGTGGAGCCTGAATATGCTGAGGAAGGCCTCTCTTACACCTCTGACTCAGGGCCCCTGGTAGTGTAAACAGAAGGCGCGGGAGTACAGAGTCGCACGAGTGCCTGATGGCGTGCTGGTGCTGGTTGATGGCAGAGTAGGACGTCAGGTGGTCACAGAACTCCAGTGGAGAGAAGGCAGTGGGTGTGACTGGGAGCTTCCAGAAACTGAAAGTAAGCAGAGTTAAACAAGCCGGGTCATACACAGGAAGAGCAGATCAGATGAAATTGGTGGTGCAGAAGGATGGTCAAAGTCAAGCCGAGGTCGATGCAGGCAGGAGGCAGGGGTGGTCAAGAGCAAGTCGGGTTGGTATTTCACAGGTGGAGACAGGTAGCAGAAGCAGGAATAACAGGGGAAGCTGAAGACGAGACAGCACTGAACCTGTGTGCTGATCCAGCTTAAATAGTGCTCTTTCTTGATGAGAAGGGTGGATCCGGGATTAGCCTGTTAGTTTTAACTCATCCTCTGCCAAAGCCTTCCTGACATGGCCCCCCCCCCCCCCCAATGGGCAGCCTCCGGATGCCCAACTGGGCCATTCTTTCTGGGTGGGCCCGGTTGAAAGCCAGGATGAGTCTTCAGGCATGGATGTTTTCTTCAGGTTCCCAGGAATTGTCTTCAGGACCATACCCCTTCCATTTAATCAGGTACTGAACCTGATTCCTCATTTTCCTGCAATCCATAATTGCTTCGATCTCAAATTCCACTTCACCGTCCACAATCACTGACTCGGGGGGACCTGTACTTCGCTCAGGAAAAGGATCAGGGATTAGCAGGGTGACATGAAAAACTGGGTGGATTTTAAAGGAAGCTGGTAGTTCCAATTCATAAGCTACGTTGTTAATTCTCCTTTTTACTGGGAATGGTCCTACAAATTTAGGTCCCAATTTCCTTGAAGGACAGGCTAATTTCAGGTTAACTGTGGATAACCATACCCGGTCACCAGGTTCCAGGATTACCTCCTCACATCTCTTCCTGTAGAAAATTATTTTACTGTATTCCTGTGCCTTGGTAATTGCTTCCTGTAACAATTTATTGTTTGCCTCGAGGAAGGTTACTGTTTCCATCACAGCTGGAACGGGACATTCAGGGATAGAATTGGGAAGGAAAGATGGATGAAAACCATAGTTAGCAAAAAAAAGGATCTTGCTGGGTAGCTGAGTGTTTAGTATTGTATGCAAATTCGGCTAATGGCAGCAGTGTTACCCAGTCATCTTGAGAGAAGGAGGAAAAGCACCATAAGTATTGTTCCAGAGTCTGGTTCGTCCTTTCTGTCTGTCCATTTGTTTTGGGATGGTAGGCTGAGGAAAAGGATAACTCAATCTTCAGGGACTCAGATAGAGCTTTCCAGAATCTTGAGGTGAATTGTACCCCTCGATCAGATACAATATTAGCCGGACTCCATGAAGCCTCACAATTTCTTTAATGAAAATTTGTGCTGTTTCCAACGCAGAAGGGGTGCCTTTCATGGGTAAGAAGTGTGCCATCTTAGAGAGCAGGTCGACAACTACAAAAATGGCTGTACACCCCTCAGAAGGGGGAAGTTCCACAATAAAGTCCATTGACACCATTTTCCAAGGTCTATCTGGGATTGGCAGTGGTTTGAGCAAACCCCATGCTTTTGTCCTGCTGCTTTTATTCCGGATACATGTGGTGCATGCCCCCACATATTTCCTACAGTCTTCCTGCAAATGGGGCCACCAAAATGTACGGAGTACTAATTCGGCTGTTTTTCTGGCCCCAAAATGTCCTGCCAACGCATGGTCGTGGCACAGGTTCAGAACAGAAATGCGTACACCTTCCGGTACAAAGATCTTGTCCTGGTGCCATAATAGATCATCCCTGGTTTGTAAAGGTGTCTAAGGGGGCAAGGGAATTCCTACAGAAGCCTGCTTGATTCGAGAAATTAAGTCTTCCTGCAACAGGAGGAAATTTCCGGGAGATAGAATGGTGTCCGGGAGATCAGTTTCTTCAGATTCTGCAAACATTCGGGAGAGGGCATGTGGTTTAGTATTTTTTGACCCAGGTCTGAATGTTATGTGGAAGCAGAATCTCGCAAAGAACAATGCCCACCTGGCTTGACGTGGCCTCAGGCGTTTTGCTGTCCTTAAGTATTCAAGGTTCTTATGATCTGTAAAAATAAGAATAGGATGAGCTGCCCCTTCCAGAAGATATCTCCACTCCTCCAATACTGCCTTAATCGCTATGAGTTCACGATCCCCCACATCGTAGTTCCTCTCGGCTGGAGAGAGTTTACGGGAAAAAAACGCAACTGGATGCAGAAGGCCCTTGGTTCCTTGGCGCTGGGAGAGCACTGCCCCTACTGCCGTTTCTGAAGCATCAACCTCCAGAACATATGGTAGAGCCGGGTCAGGATGCTTAAGAATGGATGCTGACGTGAATAATTGTTTGAGGTTTTCAAAGGCAGACTGGGCTTCCGCAGTCCAGGAGAACTTGTTGCCCTGTTTGGTTAATTGGGTAATAGGGGAAATGATGGTTGAAAATCCCCTGATGAATCTTCGATAGAAGTTTGCAAAACCAATGAAACGTTGGATTCCTTTTTTATCAGTGGGAGCAGGCCAGTCCAGAATAGCAGCAACCTTCTGAGGGTCCATCTCTATGCCTCCAGTAGAAATTATCAGTCCCAGGAACTGGATGCTCAACCGCTCAAACTCACACTTCTCTGGTTTGGCGTATAGACCATGTTGTCTAAGACGAGTTAGCACCTTCCTTACATGTTCCCTGTGAATTTCCAATGAAGAAGAGAAAATCAAAATGTCGTCCAGATAGACAATAACAAAAAGGTCCAAAAAGTCTCAAAAAATATCGTTGACAAAACGTTGAAATGTAGCAGGTGCATTACACAACCCGAAGGGCATCACCAGGTATTCAAAGTGCCCAAATCGGGTACGAAATGCCGTCTTCCATTCATCCCCGGCCCGTATGCGGACCAAGTTATACGCTCCTCGAAGATTCAGTTTTGTAAAGATTGTTGCTTATCTGAGTTTTTGAAAAAGTTTGGGTACCAAGGGTAAGGGGTACCGGTTCTTGATTGGGACTTTGTTAAGTTCACGGTAGTCAACGCATGGTCGCAGGGAATGATCCTTCTTCTCAACAAAGAAAATGCCTGCTCCGGCCGGAGAGGTAGAAGGGCGGATGAATCCCTTTTTCAAGCTTTCATCAATATAGTCCTTTAGGGCCAAGAGTTCTGGTTCAGATAAGGGAAAAATCCTACCGAACGGTACCTCAGTCCCGGGGAGTAGCTCAATTGGACAGTCATAAGACCGGTGAGGAGGAAGAGTTTCCGCCCCCTTTTTGCTAAAGACATCCAGAAAGTCCAGGTAGGCAGTAGGAACAGATTTGTAAACTTCGGAGTCCGAGTCCATACATAACAAAGGTGAACCAGGGGAATCTGATAAGCAGTGCTGATAGCAATAGGATAAGTTGAACTGGATCTCTTGTGTAATTCAAATTGATGTGTGGGTTATGACCCTGCAGCCACGGCATCCCCAAAATGATAGGAAACAAGGGTGAGGCGATGACATCAAGACATAAGAGTTCTTTGTGGCAGGAAGCAATGATGACAGGTACTGGTATAGTCTCCTGTGAGACTAGTCCGGATTTAATAGCGGATCCGTCTGCAAGGTGAACAGAAAGCTTCCGAATCTTGGGTTGGAGATTGATCTGATGCTTGGCAGCAAAGGTTTGGTCAATAAAGCAACTACAGGCTCCTAAGTCAATGATAGCTGGAACCTGAATAACTCTTCCTGGAAGCTGTAATAGAACAGTGAGATTTAGATGCGAAGAGTTGTTAAGCTGAGTGAAAGACTTGGGAGGGGAGATAGAGAGGCACTTACAGAGTTTGGCAGAACAGTTCCTCACGTAATGACCTGGTTCCCCGCAGTACAAACACAGATTATTCAGGCACCTGCGTTGGCGTTCTTCCTGGGTGAGTGAGGGACGGAGTAGGCCGAGCTGCATAGGTTCAGCAAAATCACCAGCAGGTCCTGAATTCTCAACGGGAGCGGGACCAGGAGGACTGGGGACCCGTGGAACCATCCATATAGGGCGATAAACTCCGGTAGACCTCTCAGACCTGCGCTCCCTTAACCTCCGGTCGATCTGAATAGAGAGCTTGATGAGATCGTCCAGGGAATGTGGCACTCCAACTCTGGCGAGTTTATCCTTTAGGGATTCTGAGAGTCCCATACGAAACTAGTAACGGAGAGCTGCGTTATTCCAATTTGTATCTGCACTCCAGCGTCTGAAATCAGAGACATAGTCCTCGACCGCTCTGCCTTGCTGGAGAGAATAAAGCGCAGTTTCTGCAGTGGCGGTACGTTGAGGGTCTTCATAAATCTGGGCCATGTCCCCAAAGAAGGAGGATAGAGTATTAAGGGAAGCAGCCTTCTGTTCCAATAGGCGGTGGGCCCATGACTGGGGCTCACCTTGTAGCAAGGAAACCACAAATCCAACCTTTGTGGTTTCTAATAAAAAGGTGTGAGGCTGTAGGGCAAAGTATAGTTCACAAGCTGTGCGGAAGGCCCTAAATTTGCTGCGGTCACCGGAGAATCTTTCTGGGGTAGGCACTCTGGGTTCTGGAAGTAACATCACAACTGACGGAGGTACAGGGCTTCTGGTGGAGGATGAGGAAGCAGCACTGGGAGCGGTGGTAGAAGAGGAAAGGGATTGGACCCGTTCCTCCAGTTGAACATAACCCTCCTGTAAGCTCTTCACGGCTTGTGTGAGGCCAGCCAGGTGTTGGCAAAGTTCATTCATGGGAGAGGTTCCTTGCTCAGGCTCAGACATGGCTGTCTCGTACTGTCACGTACCTGGTGGGTGGAACCTGAATATGCTGAGGAAGGCCTCTCTTACACCTCTGACTCAGGGCCCCTGGTAGTGTAAACAGAAGGCGTGGGAGTACAGAGTCGCACGAGTGCCTGATGGTGTGCTGCTGCTGGTTGATGGCAGAGTAGGATGTCAGGTGTCCACAGAACTCCAGTGGAGAGCAGGCAGCGGGTGTGACTGGGAGCTTCCAGAAACTGAAAGTAAGCAGAGTTAAACAAGCCGGGTCATACACAGGAGGAGCAGATCAGATGAAATCGGTGGTGCAGAAGGATGGTCAAAGTCAAGCCAAGGTCGATGCAGGCAGGAGGCAGGGGTGGTCAAGAGCAAGCCGGGTTGGTATTTCACAGGTGGACACAGGTAGCAGAAGCAGGAACAACAGGGGAAGCTGAAGACGAGACAGCACTGAACCTGTGTGCTGATCCAGCTTAAATAGTGCTCTTTCTTGATGAGAAGGGTGAAGCCGGGATTAGCCTGTTAGTTTTAACTCATCCTCTGCCAGAGCCTTCCTGACAACTGCCCATGTGCGGGATTGCCTGCTGCATTCTGGGTAGCCAGAATGAACAGCAAGCAGGAAGGAGGTCACTAAGTCTTACACTGCGGCTTCAGATGCCCTTAGTAAAGATGACAATGCACAGGCAGCAATTTTAAAAGTAAGATTTTCACTAAACAAATACACTGTTCAACTCATAAATATGCAAATAGCGGTTTTGTCAAGCGAGATGTATTAACATTAATGGGCTATTTTTGTTTAAAAAATGATTCTGAAGGTGGAACTCCACTTTAAAGGGATAGTATATCAGCCTTAATCATGCCGAAACGGATTCCTCCACTTGGCTAAATCCTCCCCCCACTTGAATATCTTTGGTCCCCAAAGATGACAGAACTCCAGAATGAGAATCCAACTGGCATATGAAATATTAACAAAATAAACGAACAACAACCTTGTTTAGAACTAATCATGGCTGATAATTGATTAATGAAAATACTGTCTAACAATTAACTATACAGATTATCAGAAAGGTCTGGATCACTCTCACAAAAGGCCAACAAAAGATCAGTGGCCAACCTGATAGACTCAGTGGGTGGAATAGAATTTTCTTCTTTGGAAACTTCAACAGGAGAGGCAGTTATTTGAGTAGAATGTTTGGCGGTTGCAATTTTCTCTTCGGAAACTCTCTCCTAATGTGCTATACGTCAGTCTCATTGGTGGGTGTATTTCTCTCCTTAATCTTGACAACACCCCACTACTGGGTCCAGAGTCACTTTCCAACTCTTGAGGGCTACAATTTGGTTGGAGTCTCTCAGGTTCTTCAGAAGGATTTGCTTCTTCTCTTGAGTCAGATACCGTCGGGCTCTGACTTGCTGTCTGAGCCTCTGTATTTCCCGCAGAAGAGTGACTTGGATCTTCGATAATAAATTCTTCTGCATCAGGGAGAGAAAGAACAACAGGGACAGCTTCCTGGGTAACATGTTCTCAGGAACCACCAATACTTCTCCCCCCGTCCGAGGGCTCCAGCTCAATTAAAGCAGTAGGTGTATCAGACACTTGGGGTTTTCTCCGCTCAGGGAGCGGGGCAGGAGGCCAATCGGTGGTTGGCGAATGAGCTACTTGCATGGAATCCTTTTCAGACGATGGCCACCACCAATCAAAAATAACCCCTTCATCTTCACTATCTTCCTCTTCTTCCAGCAAGCTTGAAGTCTGAGAATCTTGTGAAGGCCGAGGCCCCAATTTAGGAATTCTAGGGGTATCTTCTTTCTCAGCACATTCCATCGGTATCCTGATCAGTTCAGTGATGGGTAGCATATGATTTCTATGCCAAGTTTTGAGAGGCCCAACTTTTCCTTCAGGATGAATTTGATAAACAGGCAGTCCAGGAAGTTTCTTGTGGACAACAAAGGGCTGAGGGCGCCAACAATCAGCTATTTTTTGATACTGGACAATATTCACCTGTGCGTATCAGCCTTAAGTGCATCTAACTAACTAACCAAAGAATATCCTGTATAGCATCTGCGTTTACTTGTATATATGCACATAAACTTTCTTCTAGCTCCCACAATGCCTAATAATACATGAGAGTTTAAATTTACCCGCCATTGCCTCCCACTGCTGTCAATCACAGCCAGAGCTGAGGGAGCGGGTGGGGGGGGGGTGCCAAGCCCAGTCTTTTGGACACACAGAGTGAGGCTTGGGAGTAAGCACACACAAGCTCCTTGCTATAGGGGAACTCAGAGAAGAGGAGGAGCCAGGAGCAACAGCAGTGGTCCCAAGAAGAGGAGGATTGGGGCGTTGCTCTGGGCAAAAGAGCAAGCAAGTATAAGATGATTGTTATAAAAAAAAAAAGATTAATATTGCTTTCATTTAGAAATGTGGTCTTTTTTCCATTTGTGTAATGCTCATTGTCTATTACGTGGATCATTGCCTGTTGTATTCAATAATGCCACTGCCATTTTTTTTGGGTGACATCTTTTGAGACTTAAATCTATAAATCCAAAACATGTTCAGGATACTAAAGCAAGTCTTGGTCTCCAGCCTTTCTGGGGCTTCTGTGCCATGGAGGCAAACCCATTATTGCCCATTTTCAAAAAGAGTCACTGACAGGGGCAGGGCTATTTCCACATGGTAATACATGTCCATCTTAGAAGTTCACCAAGTCCCCCTTCTATATGCATAAATTACTTATAGGAAATTGCAATGTTCATTGATCCAGTTATAATGGTGGTGGACTAATGGTGCATGCACTTCTCTTCCAAGATTTATGTGGTAGACTGAAGACGTGACTATCACAAAGTGCATTGGGCAGAGCTTGCTCATGACGTCATTGTGCACGACGGAGTTTGGACATCAACGCAATATGTGATTTTTTGATGTTGTGACAAGCCTGTGAGTTTACCTAGTTCTGAATAAATCTCACAAATTTGTACAGTACTGGGCCATGGAATGTTTTTTTGAGTGGCGCATTAATAGGAGTATTTATATGCTTTTGAGCCAATTTGAGAGCCATCTGGAGGGGGAGCAGATTGTGAAGCCTGATGATTGTTCTGTGACCACGGAAGGTCTCTTGATTCATACTGCTTTAAACCTCTTATGATCTGGAGGTTAACTACTCTTGGTAAGGAGTGAGCACTGACGGTGGTGGAGTTGCACCTACAGGGTGTTCTTGTGGCACTTGGAGTGGCGGTGGTGTACATACTGGATTCAAGGATAATTAAAGTTTACGGATTGTATGAACTTTTATCAACTGGTGCACATAATGTTCTCATTTATGAAAGCTGGCACAATTACTTTTCATACACATGAGCACTTTCATCACCTTTAATTATGTAATATGTATTTTTGACACATGATTATGCATTTAAATCATTTATTTATGAACTTATGTATGTTTTTATTAGTATTTATTAGGTTTATTTTCAAATTTAGCACATATGCACTGTGTAAATGGTTGTTTAAAGAGACAGCGCACCTCTTTTTTGGAGACATTATGTGGTAGACTGTATATCTCATACTTACGGTAAATTAACCTCTCTTAGCTAATTCTTCCGGCCAAGACTTATAAAAGAATAGAGTAGGTCAACCCACAGTACACATCCAGAGGTGGGGTTTCCCTTTTTAAAGGAGTCATTTTCTCTGCGAGCCTATCCATATGTTAGTAAGCAGGCCCCTGACTGTTTATGTCAGCCCAGGGCGCCTCCCACTGTTCTATTAGAACAGTAACGAGATGGGGTGCCATGCATCTGTAGCATGAATAAACTCCACCATCTTGGTTACTCACAAGCTCCTGGCCAGAGGTCACCCACCTCCAGAAATAAAGGAATATTCACACGATCAGCCTGTTTAACATTTTATTGTAACATGAACAGTGCCAAAGTTCTTCCTAGTATACCACCTCATCTTTTCAGCACACATCTGCAAAACTCTTATGATTGGGTTGAAGTTTGAATGGGGATGCCAACCAGAGCTTCCTCTGCTGTAAGTTTTCTGAGGTGGGCTCTCCTTGAGCCTATTCCAGACCTAACCTGCAACCTACATAATGGTTCTCTGCAGGCTAACACTCCCCATTCACCTCTCCTATCTAGTTCTTCTGGCCCAGGCTTATAAAATAATAAACTAGCCTAACCCATAGAATGCACCCAGAGGTTGGTTTTCCCTCTAAAAGATACTAACCTTAGCTTACATGTTGAGAAACAACCCACAAAAGATAGGCTGTATCCATAAAGCAAAATTATCAAATTTGAGATTCCTACAGAACCAAATTGCTGATGAATGCTTTTATTTCGTTCATCCTTTAAAATCCATTAAAAATTGTAATGTAACCTTTCTTTATTCCTGATTTTATTTTTCAGCCCTTCTGCCCAATGAAGCCGCCTTGGTGGTTTTTGCTCCATCACCACAGAGAGCCCAGCTGGGACAGAACTTTGTGCTGCCGTGCTCTTTCAAAGTGGATGAATCTTCAATAAACCCTCAGTTCCTTGCCATTTTGTGGCTTTTTAAGGAAACAGAGGTTCTGAGGATTGACAACAAGGGGACATCGTCCCAGCCGAGAATGTTTATTAATAAACAGGACATCAAAAAAGGAATCGCTAATATGGAAATCAGAAACGTCACTGTCTCCGACTTTGGAAAATATAAATGTATGGTAATCTACAGTCCACAAAAGGACTCCAAGGATATAGACCTCAGTGTTTATGGCAAGTATAATACAAAAACGTACAGTATTACTTAATATGTAAATATATTGAATCCACAAATAGATTGCCATCCAGCTGTCATCATATACATAAAATGTATGCTGCTCATTAATTTGTGTGCTAGTGACAAGGAGCCTCATGGACTCTCTTTTATATGGAAGAAAGGTGTCCAATGTTATAGTACCACATGGTGTTCACCACACAGAACACCTTTGCACATAAGGGCTATTAAATAGGTGAAATAACTCAAAAGCATTGAAGAGAATCTGAACTGTGGAAGCTTGTCCCAATAAAGGCAAGCAGAGGGCAAAGGACTAGTCATTTGCATTGCCTGTGGTCTCTCTGCAGCTGATCTTTTCTCCTTTACTGACCATGCCTTGTGTCACTGTGTGGAGGTGGCCATCTTGGCAGAGTAGCAGGGTTTTTGCCCCCTGATGACTAATTACTCAGTGACTGTGGGGTAATAATGACAAAGTAGCAGGGAAGGTGGAGAAAGCATAGATTTACATAATGGATGAAGCAAAAGCAGAGAGATTCTGGCACTGTTGCTCCTCTGATACAGCTTCCTCTCCAGTAAGGAGATCAGTAAGCAGTACAGTAGTAACAGCACAGTATCCCAGTCCAAATCTGATGAGACTAGCAGTCAAAAGCAGCAGTGCCTTACATAATCTCACACTGCAGATAGAGAAATATGAAACCTAAGGCACAGGAGTGTCTAGCCTCAGTAAGTGCACTGCTATGTTTCAGGGGGAAGTAAAGCTGAATTCTGGGCACAAAAACATTCATTAAAAAGGGTTAGTTCACTTTTGTCAAAAAACTGCTTATAGTGATAAAGGTGCATATTTTACTAAAATTGAATAATGCCCTTGCTATAGGTGCAGGCCATTTACATACATCACAAAAGCTGACTGGAAAACTCCCAGGACATTTCTAAGACTGGCCCAGCTGTTACTGTTCACCTCCACCATCACAGGAGTGAGCTCTTTCTCTGATTAAAAGATCTCATTCAGAACTAATATTCATAGAGTAGTGTTTAATGATTCATACTCTGAGTCTAAGGTTATTAGTGGTGTACCCCAAGGTTCAGTTTTGGAACCCTTACTTTTTATAAATTATATAGGGTTTGAGAGTAAAAGTCCCTTTTCAGTATTTGCAGATGATACCAAGCCATGTAGTGGAACAGGACGTCTTCAATTTACAAG
This sequence comes from Pelophylax lessonae, assembly GCF_965119305.1. Lineage (NCBI taxonomy): Eukaryota > Metazoa > Chordata > Amphibia > Anura > Ranidae > Pelophylax > Pelophylax lessonae. The sequence goes on from NC_138773.1 coordinate 38,597,479, forward strand.
CTGACCTCAATGCACTGTTTAATTGGGAGACTAAGTGGCAAACGAGGTTTAATGTTGATAAATGTAAAGTTATGCACTTGGGGGCTAAGAATATGCATACATTATACATACTAGAGGAGAACAGATGGGGGAATCAATGGTGGAGAAGGATCTGGGTGTTCTGGAAGATCATAAGCTTAACCAGTTCCTTACCGGCCATGGTAAAATGACGCCGGCAGGAACACTTTGTCGATCGAGCGAACGTCATATGACGTCTGACCGGATCCGCTGCTCTCCCGCACATCGTGGCGATCGGGGATGCGGCTTGCCCGTCGGGACACAGCCCATCCCCGATCAGTGTAAAGAGCCATTAAAAAAAATATCTCTTTACCATGTGACCGGCTGTGTCCAATCACAGCCGGCCACCTGCACTTCCCTCGGGGATGGAGAGTGTCATCCCAGTCCATCCCTGATCATGAAATTGGCTCTTTACCATGTGACCGGCTGTGTCCAGTAAACAAGAGACAACAGTAACGAGCTGTTACCGTGTTCTCCTCCTCACACACTGATCCTGTGTGAGTAGGAGATTGTGGTAACAGCTAGTTACCGATCATAGTGCACCCTAAAACACACTGATTTCCCCCCCCAATAAAGAGGACCTGTCACTAGCCCATCAAAGTACCTGTCACTAGCCCATCAAAGTACCCGAGTACCTATCACCAGCCCATCAGGTACTCTGATGACAGGTGCTCGTGTACTCTGATGGGCTGGTGACAGGTACTTGTGTACTCTGATGGGCTGGTGACAGGTATTCGGGTACTCTGATGACAGGTACTTGGGTACTCTGATAACAGGTACTCAGGTACTCTGGTAGGCTGGTGACAGGTACTCGTGTACTTTGAGTACCTGTCATCAGAGTACCCGAGTACCTATCATCGGAGTACCCGAGTACCTGTCATTAGAGTACCCGAGTACCTGTCATTAGAGTACCCGAGTACCTGTCACCAGAGTATCCAAGTACCTGTCATCGGATTACCCGAGTACCTGTCACCAGCCCATCAGAGTACCCGAGTACCTCTCTGTATCCCATCAGAGTACCCGAGTACCTGTCTCCAGCCCAGAGTACCCGAGTACCTCTCTGCAGCCCATCAGAGTACCCAAGTACCTCTCTGCAGCCCATCAGAGTACCCGAGAACATGTCATCAGCGTACCCAAGTACCTGTCCCCAGCCCATCAGAGTACCCAAGTACCTGTTATCAGAGTACCCGAGTACCTGTCACCAGCCCATCAGAGTACCTGAGTACCTGTCATCAGAGTACCCGAGTACCTGTCTCCAGCCCTTCAGAGTACCTATCTGCAGCCCATCAGAATATCTGAGTACCTGTCTCCAGCCCATCAGGGTATCTGAGTACCTATCTGCAGCCCAGTAGAGTACCTGCATGCATATACTGTGTGTGAGTACTTGTTATTATGACAATTTTTTGTAAAAAAAAAAATAAAATTTTTCTTAATTTTCCCAAGAATTGTGGGAAAAAATGACAACTTCAAAAAACTCACCATGCCTCTTACTAAATACCCTGGAATGTCTACTTTCCAAAAAGGGGTCATTTGGGTGGTATTTGTGCTGTCTTGACATTTCAGGGCCTCAGGAAATGAGATAGGCCGTCGGTACATCAGGTGTGATCAATTTTCAATGATTGGCACCATAGCTTGTAGACTCTATAACTTTCACACAGACTAAATAATAACCACTAATTTGGGTTATTTTTACCAAAGATATGTAGTAGTATAAATGTTGGCCTAAATTATGAAAAAAAAATTAGTTATTTGCAAAATTTTATAATAGAAACTAAAACAAAATGTTTTTTTTTCAAAAATTTCCTCTTTTTTCACTTATATCGCAAAAAGTAAAAAACCCAGTGGTGATTAAATACTACCAAAAGAAAGCTTTATTTGTGTGAAAAAAAATTATAAAAAATTTGATTGGGTACAGTGTTGAATGACTGAGTAATTATCATTCAAAGTGTGAGAGCGCTGAAAGCTGAAAATTGGTCTGGGCAGGAAGGGGGTGTAACTGCTCTGTATGGAAGTGGTTAACCACTTCAATACAGGGCACTTTCCTCCCTTCCTGCCCAGGCCAAATTTCCCTTTTTAGCGCTGTTGCATTTTGAATGACAGTTGCGCGGTCATGCAACACTGTACCTACACCAAATTTATGTAATTTACCCCCCACAGGGGATAGGCGGCACTGATATGCGGCACTGATATGTGGCACTGATAGGTAGCACAGATATGCAGCATTGGTGGGCACTGATAGGTGGCACTGCTAGGCACTGATAGGCGACATTGATGGGCACTGATAGGTGGCACTGACGGGCACTGATAGGTGGCACTGACGGGCACTAATGGGCACTGATGGGCGGCACTGGCGGGCAGCACTGATGGGCACTAATGGGTACTGATAGGCGGCACTGGTGGGCAATAATGGGCACTGGTGGGCGATACTGAAAGATGGCAATGATGGGCACTTGTGGGCAGCACTGATAGGGAGGGCACTGGCGGGCAGCACTGATGGGGAGGGCAATGGGGGGCTCCCTGAGCCCTGATTGCCATCCCTGGTGGCCATAGTGGGCATCCCTGGGGTCATAGTGGGCATCCCTGGTGGTTCTAGTGGCATCCCCCCCGAGGGTCTGCACTGGTAATCAATGATCTGATTACCAGTGCCAACCCCCCCACCTGTCAGGGGAGCCACCGATCGGCGCTCCTTTACTCGTGCCTGTCAGGCACGAACTAAGGAAAGCCGATCAACGGCTGTTCCTGTTTACTATGTGACCAGCCGTGATTGGACACGGCTGATCACATGGTAAAGAGCTACGTCAGTAGTCTCTTTACCGAGATCGGAGATGCAGGGTGTCAGGCTGACACCTCGCATCACCGATCGCCGCTCTGCGATATATATATATATATATATTCTTTGAGATATATTGTTGAAAAATATTACTGTCCCATTTGAGTAATCCAAACCATAGTCTCAGTGTCCATTAAGTCCATCATTTTCTTGGCCACCCTGTGCCCCTAGTAGACACAGGGTGACTTACACATAAGGGGCCTAGGGACCTGAGAGAGGGATTTTTCAACCTCTCGAAAGTAAGCTGGATTCCACAGGCCCCCCAACCAAAGTGACTCATGTCACATCTCTCCCCTTTCCGAAGAAGACTAACGCAGAAGGAGACCCCAAATGGGTTGACTTTTAAGTTAGTCCATAGTTCCCATCCCCCTATGTCTGTAACCACACCGTACCCCAAACAAATTATCCAGAACACAGCATTACTCGCCCAGCCAACCTCTGCCTCTCTCGCAGAACATACCCACCGCTGGGGAGAAGACAGGGTGACAGGGCTCACTTCCTCAGGCTGTTGGGGATCTGGGTCGACTGCCCAGCGTCCCGGGGGTATACAAGTGAAGACTGTAGTCCCATCCACTTACTCAGGAAACCCATCCTTTGTTAGTTGAGGGCAGAGGCCAGCAGCACTCTGCCCTATTGCCAGCTCTTCTGCTGGGTTGGTGTCATCATTCTGGGAAGCCGTCTGCTGCTGGGAAGGGGAATCAGCTGCTCCATCTTCCTTACCCTCATCTGGCTGTTGGGACAACCTTTCTCTGGTATCGTCCCCCAGGTGCACAGATCCTGGCTGGGGAGGGAAGACAATTTCCTCTGCTCTGACTGACTGTTGGGGAGGGAGGACGGCAACCTCCTCCCCCTGGATACTGATCTGCTGCTGGGGAGTGACCGCCACCTCCTCATTCTGGGCCTCCGGAACTGTGATGTTGCAGAAAGGCTGGCTGCCTCTTCTCTTAGGGATGCTGAAGCTTCTGTTGATGTTGGGCAGAGTTCAGTGATGTTAGGCCCTGATGCCAGCTGTTCCGCAGGGAAGTAAACTTAAAAGTCAGTGGCCTTGCACACATCTTCCTGGGTCACCAATTGTTACAGGCAAAGGTTAGCAGTGCTATGCCTGGATGCCCGCTCTTCTGCTTTAAGCTCACTAGGACGTTCCTCCTCAGCAGAAAAGTCCATCAAATCCCTAGTCTTTGGAATTGCTGAAAGTCCAGGGCACAGGCTGGTGGCACTCGGGCCCAGTGCCAACACGTTGGCAGGTGATTTATCATCCATATCATCCTCCGATGAAAAGTCAATTAAATCTGTAATCCATGGCTGGGGCTGGGTAGTGGGACTGATCATCTCTATCCCTAGTGCTATTGGCTGCTGCTGGGATGAGGGACCTACCATCTCCTCTCCTGGTAACACTGGCTGGTGCTGAGCAGAGTCTAGCAGCCATCTGTAGGCGATCTCCAGCTCCCATTCCTGAACAGCCAGAAACTCCACATCTTCCAGTGCCCAGAGCACTTCCGAGATGTTCAGGATCTCTTCTCTGCAATCCATAATTTCCTCTAACTCCAAATCGCTCCCACAGTTAGAGTCCTCTGACCACTTCTCTAATGACAGTCCCAGGCCGCCATAGCCAAAGACTTCCGTTGGTCTGTCGTCCATGGGCACACTTGGGTTACGTACCAGTGGAGAGCTCTGTAGCTCTCGTCCAACTGCATCTCCTCCTCCTGCTTAACTCAGCTTTCCATTTATTGTGCAGTTTATCTCCCAAAACCAGCACCCACAATCCATACTGCGACCAGTACCTTTCCTGGATAGAGGGGAGGATTTTTCCCTGGTGTCGCTGCTCATGGGCTAGCATTTCCTTCCAGAGTTCCAAGCGGATTAAATCATACCATGCTAGCAGGACCTGCTCGGAAACTGGTCCCCTGTGCTGTATTCGCATCTCTCACAATCTCCTTCCGAATTCCTGTTCCATGGCGGCTGGCATCTGTACCTCTCCTCTTCTGCTATCTGGACCTTAGATCCCAGTGGATGTTTGGATGTCCCAGACTGCAGGAAGCATCCCACCGCTGCCAACCAGTTTAACGGAACTGCGACCCACACTGTGTTTGTGGGCTTCCATCAGTATACGCCTTTCTCCAGTCTTGAACATAGATGGATATTCCAGCCGCCCTACATACAAAACAAGCTGACAACTTAGCTTGTATGTATCTGAAAACAACTAACTTCTTTATTGAACAGAACAGACTTTTTATACACCTGAGAAGTATGTCCGTCACTACATGAACACTGACCTGAATATTTACCCAAAACATCACAAAAATGATTAGATAACGAAGTACAGCTGACTCATGGCTAATCCCATCTATGCAAGGTTATCATTAACATGCTAATTAACTCAGCGCAGTTAAATCAGCCTGAATGACCAGACTGACGGCACCAAGGCTAAAACAAAATAAAATACACATTGTTATAAGTGTAAAGACAGAGTAAATCAGCATTATTACGATGTGTGGAAGACAGGTGGTTGAGCTGATGATATTAGCATCTGCTAGGGGTCTGACTGTGTGAAGCCTTATTGGCAATAGGCAGCTAGGCCTAGAGTCCCAGAGTCGTCATATATTCTTTGAGATATATTGTTGAAAAATATTACTGTCCCATTTGAGTAATCCAAACCATAGTCTCAGTGTCCATTAACCCTCCTCTTATGTTAGAATTCCGTTACTATCCATGATGTTTAGGGTCAGTTTTGACCCGTGTTTTAAATCAGCCATAAAATACCCTCTGAATAATTATTTATCATCAAATTTGTTTCTTACCTCTGGGTTACCTTGTTAGGCTTCTTTATCCTTGAAAAGATTGGTTTTAATATTTTTGGTGTGACCCTAGACCTTTCTTTTGATAGCATACCTCTCATTTTCAAATTTAAAAAATGGTAAAATAAAGTCAGCAACTCTGAAATGAATTTGTCCTATGATTCTTCACTTTATTTAGAGAAGCAGACAAGCAGGAAAAGAGATAGCCCCCTCCCTAACTACAGCTCACAGGGTTGAGAGGGGATTGGCTGTCACTGTTACTAAGCAGAGAGAGTGTTTATGATTTCAGTTTTGGCACTTATTAGTGTCCTAAAATATTATATTATAACTGGGTCAGAATTGACCCTAACACCATGAACGTCTTAATTTTCACCACAGTATTTTATAATTTAGTGAAAAGGATTATTTTTCTATTACATTGTTTAAATAGAGGTTCCTGACAAAGTAAAAAAATCTTGATGCAATAAACAAATTTATGTGATACTTATAGACATTCAAAACCTGAAAACGGGTCAGTTCTGACCCTAACACAAGAGGAGGGTTAAGTCCATCATTTTCTAGGCCACCCTGTGCCCCTAATAGACACAGGGTGACTTACACATAAGAGGGGCCTAGGGACCTGAGAGAAGGATTTCTCAACCTTTCGAAAGTAAGCTGGATTCCGCAGGCCCCCCCCAACCAAATTGACTCCCGTCACAACCCCTGTTCACATATAAGCGTTTTGTCGCCTGAAGCAAAATGCCTGAAGCTCAAATAGGTACATGAGCTTTTTTTTGGCAGATTACAAGCGTTTTTGTTAGATGTCAATGCCTGCCTCCAAACACCTGCAAAAAAACGCCTTTAAATGCATGAAAAACACCTGAAAAAATGTCCAAAAAATGCCTGAAAATGATACGCTCAGGTGTGAATGGAGCCTAAGGGTAAAACAAATGTTAATGACTAAGCAGAATTTTTCAACTTTGACATGTGTTAGTAAAACCATACATATCATCACAACTACTTTGGGCATCCAGGTGGATGATATCACTTTTTTCAGGATAAATTGGGCTTTCATTTGGTGGCAAATGATAATGGATATCTCCTGTTTTATTTTTACATTTTTTTTATTATCAAGGGAAAACTGGCCCATTATAGTAAAGAATAAATAAATAAATTTAGCTGTATATTTCTTGCTACTACCATAACCTTCCACCAAAGAACAACCCAAAATAAATCGTCCTACTTCTGACAATCGCAGTGATACCACATATGTGTATGTTAGTTGTTGTTTGTACCTGTAGTACAGCCCAGAAACAATAGTGCACATTTTACTTTTCTTTTTTATCGTACCTAAAACACAATGACACTGACACTAACTGACACTCGTACTAATTAAAAAAAAAAATCCTGCCCAAAAAATACAGACCCTGACCTTTACCCAAACACTAACCCTGGCACTGACCCAGACTAAACCTTGATCTAAGTATTTTTTTATTTATTTTTTATTATTTAGGTTTTTTTTTTTTTTTACACACAGTTTTTTTACTCTCTGCAAGGAGAGAGATACAATGTATCTCTCTTCTCCATTCAGAGAGAGAAAATAGGGGGAGGGACTTCACAGTGACTGATCACTATGATACCCAATCAGAGGCTATCACAGCGATCGGGTGACCCAAAATTAGAAGTTCCGGGTCCCGATCGTTAGTATGGATCCAGGGGCTCTCACTGACACCCCGGTCTATGTGCTGGCGAGCTCCCAGCATAAAGAAAGATATGCAAATATACGACCTCCCGGAAAAAAGCCCAGTCCAGTGGGGTTGCATATTTGCATACGCTCAGCTCCAAGAGGTTAAATACATGAAGGGTAAATTACCTCAAACTTGAAGGACAAAAGTTCAAGAGCAAAACTGAAAGCATTATTTTACAAAAGAGTAGTGGAAGCTTTGAACAGACTTTTACTGGTAACAGGTTGGTCAACATTAATGAAGTTAAACATGATTGGTCTAGAAATAAATGTTAAATAAAAAAAAATAAATAAATAAGAAAAAACAAGCCCGCAAAAAAGGTTAACTCAATGGACCACTTGAGTTTCAACCTCTGCCTCAATGTTGCTCTTCTTGCGAGGGCTAAATTCCCTGAGTGGGCCAATTAGCTGCAGTTATTGGCAGGCCCTGGTACTTTTAATATACAAGAATAAATGAAAATGGTCATTAGTTCTGTAGTTGACAGAAGATTATTATATTTCAGCAACACCGCTTGTCACGATTGAGAAGGTGGAGAATGGGGAGAAGGAGGAGAAGACCAGCTCTGTACTGTGCTCGGTGACCGGATTCTACCCAAGAGATATCTCAGTGGAAATTCTAATGGATCGAACGGTCATGGAGGACTCAGTACTGTCTGCATATCACACAAATGCTGATGGCACTTTCTCTGTTAACAGAACATTGAAAATACCAACTGATGTGTCACCAAAAATGTTGTCCTGTTTAGTCCACCATGAAACATTTACACTTCCTGTACAAAAAGACCTTCAGCTGGCTTATCAAGGTAAGACCCTCAGCTTATCCTGCACTTCGAATAATGGTTAATAAAATTGCAAATATACTGTATAGTATAGTTTATACAGGACATGTATACTGATTTTTATTATGGAAGTGTTTACCTTAAAATAGATTTTAATGTGACCCACATTTTTGCATTCTTGCTGTTCTGTATTTTAAATATTTATTAAGATCTGTGAATTAGCCACTAGAGGTGATTATAAACCCTCAGTGCTTAAAAGCACCTCCAGCAGCAGATCTAATCACTTACTAAATATGCAGCTTCTTTATCTTTTAATCCTTGCCTATGTTTCAGTTTCATCTGTTGTCATGACTGCTGCCCCAGATTTTCTGTTTCCAGGGGGGCTCCTTTCTCTTTCAAAATTCTATGGAGCCACCCTTGCATGCAGGTATAGTTACATAGTTACATAGTTAGTCAGGTTGAAAAAAGACACAAGTCCATCCGGTTCAACCATAAAAATAAAAAAACAGTATTGAAAACCCAACCATACAATCCCATATACACAATCCTATACCCGCTGTTGATCCAGAGGAAGGCGAAAATAAACCCCAGCAAAGCATGATCCAATTTGCTACAGCAGGGGAAAAAAATTCCTTCCTGATCCCCCGAGAGGCAATCGGATATTCCCTGCATCAACTTTACCTAAAAAAAATATTTTAGTACCCATTTATATTATGTACACCTAGGAAAGAATCCAGGCCTTTTTTTAAAACAATCTAGTGAGCCAGAACCACCTCTGGAGGGAGTCTATTCCACATTTTCACAGCTCTTACGGTGAAGAAACCTTTCCGTATTTGGAGACGAAATCTGTTTTCCTCTAGACGTAGAGTGCCCCCTTGTCCTCTGTGTTGACCTTAAAGTGAACAACTCAAACCCAAGTTCACTATATGGACCCCTTATGTATTTCTACATGTTGATCATATCCCCCCTTAATCTCCTCTTCTCAAGAGAGAATACATTCAGTTCCTCTAATCTTTACTTCCCAATGCCTCTTATCAGTTTGGTTGCCCTTCTCTGCACTTTCTCCAGTTCCCCGATATCCTTTTAAAGAACTGGTGCCCAAAACTGAACTGCATATTCCAGATGAGGTCTTACTAATGATTTGTACAGGGGCAAAATTATATCTCTCTCTCTGGAGTCCATGCCTCTGTTAATACACTATTACTAGAGTTGTGTCTTGCTACACTGTGTACATCAATGAAAACACACAGCCCCATAGCCTAGGATGACAAGGCACTTCCCTGCTCCTCCACCCTGACTGACTGGAGACTGCACTGCCCACTGTTAAAGTGTTACTAAACCCACAACAGTAAAATAAATCTGTATATGCAGTAAAGCATGCTTGTTATACTCACTGTGGAACCTAAGGGGTTAATCATCTGCAGTGTGTTAAAAGGCTGCTGTTTGATCCTGTCTCCTCTTCTTTTAGAGTCCCCAATATATCTCCTGATAGTACAGAGGTCAGGGGACAAGCTGCACATGCTCAGTTTGGTGTGTATTGCTAGAGAGTTGTTTTTTTTTTTCTTGGGAGAGTGCATGTGATCAGCACAGGGCCAATTAGCACTGTCCAGACAGAGAGTCAGTGGTCCTGCGGCCTCATAAGACAGTCAGAGGAGAATGAAATCGCCTCCTACAAGCTTTAACCAGACACTGAAATCACAAGACTGCTATATACTGCTGATGAGAAAGGTATTAAGGCAGTTTATATTTACCTAAAACAATTCTATTTCCATGTTCTGTGTACTGTGGTAGACCAGATATAGTGAATGCAGTGGCCTGGGTTTAGCACTTTAAATTTTTCTTGTGTAGCACCCTCCTAGGTAGGTGTTGGAGAGAGAGTATAGTTATTGGGTCTTTCTGCTTACCAGAAAGATTGCCAGGTAAATTTAGAGTGCTCTCTGCCTACCATAGAGCAGGATCCATTGGTAGGGTCTACTCATGGTGCTCAGGTGCAACTCAGCTTGTCTAAATCTTTCACACTGGTCCAATAGGGAGGCATATTGGACAGTGGGGGGAAACCTGACAAATGAGGGCACAGGCATTGTTACATCCCTGGTCATTGGCAGAGGAAAGTGCCTTGTTGCATGCTGGGTGACTGTATAAATGCCAGGGGCACACGTGCTCAGGGTCTTCGGCTGGAGAGCGGGGTCCTGGAGGGAGGAGGTGGCTGCCCCTCCTCTGTAGAAGCTGCCATTTAGCCTTAGGTAGTCGTCCTGAGGGCCTGAAAGTCAGAGAGAAGTTGAACCCAGAGGTCCTGCAGAGCTGACTGGAAGGGAGACACCAGGGAGGATCTGATTCTGCATACAGGGAGTACAGATCTGTGACATTGGGCCTGTTCTGAGAGGGCCATACCTTCAGCTAGAAGAGTCAGTACACGGGCATCAGTCAAGGGGATGCTAGAGAGTGTCCTGACAATAAAGTAGTTGCATCAAGTCTGCTGCTAGAGAGAGCAAGAGGACTTAGTTCACCCATAAAAGTGGCAGTATGGTAAAAGTAGTGTGACTGCTTCCACAAATAACCTGGTGAGGCCAAGTGAGAATTGTCCTTATCTACTGTGAATAGTTCAGTTGGAGTATCCCACTATTCCCTTCTCCCATCCAAGTTCCACAATAAATACAAGACCAAAACCCCTGGACTGTTAATTGAGTAACGAGCAAACAGGAGTAAGGATGTGTAGCACCCTCCTAGGTAGGTGCTAGGAAAGCTATAAGGGGAGCTCTGTCTGCTTATCAGAGGGGCCTGATTGTTCAGCTAGGCTGTCATATGTTTCCAGGTGTGCCTGTTGAGCTTGGGGAGTCTCCCCACTGTATCCAATGAGGGCTCTTATTGGACAGTGGAAGAAACCTGACCAATAGCACACCAGGGCTTGTATCTATCCCAGAGGGCAGAATCTGCCACAATGCATCCTGGGAGGGGTATAAGTCCGAGGGGAGCACATGACAGGGTGTCTTTGGCAGGAAGCAGAGTCTCAGGAGGAGGGTGACGGCTGTCTCTCCTCCTGTCAGCGTGAGGAAAGGTCCTTGGCAGTCGGCCTGGAGGACATAATATTGAGCTGAGCTGCAGAGAGGGATCCAGTGTGCTGTGGACCGAGTGGAGCTGCTAGGCAGAAGTTTCCGGGGAAAGCAGTGTCGTGAGTACTGTAAACTGCCTGGGGGTCTGCCTAGGATAGGGGACCACTCCAGAAGGTCAGAGGGATCCGGGAGCCAGCTAACCAGTAGATAAGGCTTAGAAAAGGGGGTGCCAGAGTCTAAGCCCTGAAGATAAGTGTGCAAAAGAGGGTGCCGCTGCGGGCCCTGAAGCGTACAAGTGTTCAGCAGTGCAGCAGTGATAAAGTAGCTACCTTAGCCAGGAATGCTAAAGGGAGCTTCAAAAGGACTATGAGTCACAAGGAGGTGATCAGAAGTCAGTTCAGTGTTAACAGGCAGCAGGCTAGCGTTAACCAGCGTTAACCGGCGTTGACCGGCATCAAGTCAGCGCAACAGGCATTTTTTTCAGTTGTCCCCTTTAAATTGTGCATAGTTGAGCCAAAGGAGTATCCCACTCATCTCTTCTCCTATCCAAGGTCTCAGTAAATATAATAACCCAAAGATAGTGGACTGGTCATTGTTTCAGTGCTCACATTTGGAGAAACATGCACAAAAGTACTTTTGTTGCACCCGGTGACCTAAGGGGACCCATATCCAACAAAACGGCTTGGAATCCTGCTACAGATGGATGTGTGAAAAATGCCCCTAGTGACTGTCTGTAGGTAATCAGAGGGAGACCCAAGAAGTCATCACACAGCAAGCCCTACGGGGATAGTGCTACGCTTGGTAAAGACCAGAAATTCAGGGAAGCAGCTTTGAGAGAGCAGCAGCATTGAAATTTGTAAATGGCAAGTGCTGGGAAAGCCACCATTTCTAGGTCTACATCTTACCTAGTAGCCAAACCTCATTAATATTCTCAGCTGTGTACAGACGTTTTATATGTAAACTGATTGATGCTCAGGGCTCTCATTCATTCTCTACTGTCAGATCCTGCTGCTGGTTATACTTTATGCTAAGGTCTTGCTGTACAAAGCTCTCCATGCTATAGAGACCTGCTTGGACTGTTCCTGGGTGTCCTTCATCTGCATGGTGTACCAGTTGAGCCTGACCCCCTTAGACTATAATAGATTAAATATATATTAGAGACACGTCGGAAAGCCTACTGAGTTTGTTCAGGAAGGAATGAAATGTTCACTCCATTAGGCAAATGAAGAGATCATTTACAGCACAGGGCCATTGTTACCTTGCATTCATAGAATTTTTATTACTTCGATGGCCAAAGTCAGGTCAATGAACCCAAAGCACAGCCTTGCAGAACTTTTTCAAATCCTCTGCAATGGAATGCATTATTATGAATGATTTCTATTGAAAACAATGTCCTTTTTTTAGTCCATGCACTTCAACTGGGCAATATACACTATATTACTAAAAGTATTGGGACACCTGCCTTTACACACAAAGAACTTTAATGGCATCCCAGCCTTAGTCCATAGGGTTCAATATTGAGTTGGCCCACCCTTTGCAGCTATAACTGCTTCAACTCTTCTGGGAAGGCTGTCCACGAGGTTTAGGAGTGTTTCTATGGGAATGTTTGACCATTCTTTAAGAAGCGCATTTGAGAGGTCAGGCACTGATGTTGGACGAGAAGACCTGGCTCGCAGTCTTCGCTTAAATTCATCCAAAAGGTGTTCTTTCGGGTTGAGGTCAGGACAAGTTTGGTGTGGGGGAACTTGTCTGGCCTGCAGTTGAACCCGATAGAACACCTTTGGGATGAATTAGATCTGAGACTGCGAGCCAGACCTTCTATCCAACATCAGTGCCTGTCCTCACAAATGCAACTTTAGAAGAATGGTCAAACATTCCCATAGACACACTCCTAAATCTTGTGGACAGCCTTCCCAGAAGAGTTGAAGCTGTTATAGCTGCAAAGGGTGGGCAAACTCAATATTGAACCCTACGGACTAAGACTGGGATGCCATTAAATTTCATGTGCGTGTAAATGCAAACGTCCCAATACTTTTGGTAATATAGTGTATATTAGAAAAATGCCTGACAATGTATCCACAGTGAAAAACACTCATTGGGTGTCATCACAACTTACTATACATGCCCTGCACTGGGTCATGTGAGCCACACTGGACATTTGGAAAATTCTGTTCCACCTAGAAATAGCCCACTAAGGGGTCATTGTGTGAATGTGACAAGTATTCGCACAATAAGGGAGAAAATTGCTGTACTTCCTCCTTTATTTGTCATTCCTATATCACCAGCACCATCTAGTGACCACAATACCTTTTTTTCATGATTGAGGTATTTCTGGAAAAATGCATTATAGCCACTAGGTGGCACTGACAATAGAGGAATCACACATAACAGGGGAAGTACGGCAATTTTCACCTTGATCGTGCAAATGTTTTTTTCCTTTGCACAATTAACTTTTTATACATGGACCCCCAAGTGTTCACACCCTTCCCTGCCTTTGTAACTTTGCAAGCATCATCTCTCAATTTTGCGATGCTGAAATTTGCATTTCATTTGACTGACTTTATGGTAGACTGATGCATGGATATGGGTAGAAAACTGTGCTAAACCCTGTAGTGGAGGGCTGTGTAACCCTACTGCATATATTATGTGACAATACTCATGTATAAACGAACTGCTGTATATTAAGGTATTGCTACCTTGTGCCCATATAATAAATTAAAAAAAGTGTCACAGTTATTAATATGCTTGTAAAATTATAAAAATGTAAAAGCAACAAAATTATTCACCATCAGTGTTCCAAATATTAAAGTGCAAATATAAACCATCAATTTGCTGACAAATGGTCTCTGTGTGGATAGATAGCATCCATAGAGCCCATTCACACTAGCACGACTTGTGAGGCGACTTGTGTCGCCCCAGGTCGCTTGACATAACAAAAGCAATGTTAATCAATCAGTGCCGTCTTAATTGGCACTACTGAAGTCGCTCCGACTTCAGAAAAGGGTCCTGTACTACTTTGAGGCGACTTGTGATCCGACTTGTCCCATATACTTCAATGGGAGTCGCCTCCTTATCTTAATTGAAGCGACTTGTTATCAGACTTTCCAGGAAGAAGAAAGAGATTAGCCAGGCATTCCCCGCAGACAAAGTCGCCTGTCTCTTTAAAGTAGTGCACAAGTCTCTTCCAAGTCTCTAAACAAGTCTCTAAACAAGTCTCTTCAAAGTCATGGGGCGACTTTCTGGTCTCGGTAGTGTGAACCGGCTCATAAAGTTCAATATAATGTGCTAGCAAATAAACATATACTAGTCATAAAATAAATAACCAAAATAAATAACGTCTATAAAGTGCAATGTACATTCACAGGGTGGAACAAAATATGTAGTCCGTAGTAGAATAGTGCTGGAAAGGGAAAGTGCAAATGTTGCAAAAAGTCCTTTCAGTGCAGCTATAACGGGTGCCAATAAAAGTGCATATGCTTGCACAGTACTGGTGTGACCCTCCACTTCACCTCCGTTGCCGAATGGTAAGATGGCCCACTTACCAGATCACATGGATTCCTGTTGCCTTATGGGGTCACAACAATCCTTCAATCTTGCATAAACAGTAATATTAATTTCACCTATCTATAATAATGCCCACAATGTTGTAATGACACGTGATGACATTATTCCAGGTATGTAGTACACGCTTTTCACGATTATCATGTTTTTTTTTACACCACCTCCTGGGCAGATTGATAATGCACAATAAAGTAGATATCCGCTTGGTATTTATTAGATTAAGCAACCACAAAACTTTTTAGGCATATTTTATTACAAACATTCCTTGGCCCATTGTTCAAATGTGGGCACAAGTGTATTTACATAATATTTTTTTGGGATTTCAAGTAAAAAATTCTGCCTATTAGCAAGTCCTCTGGAATACAGACACCGTGAGGTGTATCCTGCAAAGTTAAGTGTTAAAAAAGGGGAAGGACTCGAGGGCGGATATGACTTTCTTTTTCCCTATTTAATCAAACTGACGCAGCATACGCACAACTTCCGATGACGTAATTTCTATGACGAAACGCGTCAAGTTGTAACGCACGCTGTCTCGCTCTGGGGCCTCAGGTGAACCGCATGGCATCTTCCCACTTCCGGGTTGGGTGCGTGTCTCACAAACAGACACCGGAGATAGCCACAAGGCTGGTAAGGTCTGTAAGGGCGCCAGTTTTTTCTATTTTTTAACCTCAGTATTTCTAATTTGTTATTGCGTGAAGTTTTTATAATAAAAAGGATCTTTTTAACTGTCTGCACGATGAGGAGCCTTTTTTTCTTCTATACCCTGAGCTAACAAAGGCGCAACCCGTGGACCCCCACATACCACCAGGGGACCGGAAATATTGAGACCAAGCCTGTATTGATTTCTACTGGCATACGCGAACAGGAATCCATGTGATCTGGTAAGTGGGCCATCTTACCATTTGGCACCGGAGGTGAAGTGGAGGGTCACACCACTACTGTACAAGCATATGCACTTTTATTGGCACCCGTTATAGCTGCACTGAAAGGACTTTTTGCACCATTTGCACTTTCCCTTTCCAGCACTATACTACTACGGACTATATATTTTGTTCCACCCTGTGAATGTACATTGCACTTTATAGACGTTATTTATTTGTTTATTTTATGACTAGTATATGTTTATTTGCTAGCACATTATATTGAACTTTATGGATGCTATCTATCCACACAGAGACCATTTGTCAGCAAATTGATGGTTTATATTTGCACTTTAATATTTGGAACACTGATGGTGAATAATTTTGTTGCTTTTACATTTTTATAATTTTACAAGCATATTTATAACTGTGACACTTCTTTTTAATTTATTATATGGGCACAAGGTAGCAATACCTTAATATACAGCAGTTCGTTTATACATGAATATTGTCACATAATATATGCAGTAGGGTTACACTGCCCTCCACTACAGGGTTTAACACAGTTTTCTACCCATATCCATACCTAAACTATACCCAGAGTTTGAACTAGCGGCTTCCCTTTCCACATCCAATATCCCAGAGGCGCGAGTGATATTATACCTACATATAGACTGATGCATGCTTGGAGGATACAGGACCGTATAGTATTTATATAAGCTTTGCAATGATCAATCTCTCATTTTTTTCAGAAAATAATGACAACAAAACCAATGTAGGAGTAATTGTGGGATGTGTTGTTGGAGTGCTAATTCTAGTGGCACTGATTGCTGCTGTATATTATTTCAAGAGAAAAGCAGGTAAGTGATAACATGATTACATTGTGTTTTACTGTAAGTCATTGTGTAGATGGATTGTGCTTCTTTACTCTTCTTCAGCTTCCAGAGAAGGTTTACTCGCTGCACATTATAAATTATACACCATGCAGTGCACACCAGTGTCTATAGCACCTCTTAGTTACAGTACCAAAAGGTTAAAGCTAAACTTTAAACAGTTTGTTCAGGCCAAGCTGACCCAAATTAACTATTTATTTTACTAATAGATGTGCCTGCTGGGAGCACAAGGAACACTTTTCATCTATTGTAAGAATTGTCCTTGGTGCTGAATTAAAAAAAAAAAATTAACTAAACTTAAAGTGGTTGTAAACCTTGGTCATGAAATCTGAACTAAGCACATACACTATATTACCAAAAGTATTGGGACGCCTGCCTTTACACGCACATGAAATTTAATGGCATCCCAGTTTTAGTCTGTAGGGTTCAATATTGAGTTGGCCCACCCTTTGCAGCTATAACAGTTTCAACTCCTCTGGGAAGGCTGTCCACAAGGTTTGTGTCTATGGGAGTGTTTGACCATTCTTCCAGGAGAACATTTGTGAGGTCAGGCACTGATGTTGGACGAGAAGGTCTGGCTTGCAGTCTCTGCTCTAATTCATCCCAAAGGTGTTTTATTGGTTTGAAGTCAGGACTCTGTGCAGTCAATTTCCCCCACCCCAAACTCGCTCATCCATGTCTTTATGGATTTTGCTTTGTGGCGGTGGGACTGAGCTGCTTTCAGAACAGCGGCTCAGAAGCAAGCCTGTTCGTTCACCCCCATAGCAAGCTGCTTGCCATGAGGTCACTAGGCAGGAATGAGGGGCCTGGCACGCTGGTGGGGGACCCAAAAAGAAGAGGATCGGGGCTGTTCTGTGCAAAACCACTACACCGAGCAGGTAAGTAATGTGCAACTTCTGCTTCTCTGATATAGTAATTATTACCAAGGGTTCCCTGAGCCTCAAAGGTTATTTCAATGGTTTCTTCACTTTAACTAGGTTGAGAAAGGCTGCTCTAGCCATGTTAAAACATATCTGATTATATGATAGAGCGGGGTCAGGGACAGTTGACTAGTACATCGCAGTCTGGGCTTTCTGACCCTCCATTCCAGAGTATCAAACAGAATGCAATGCAGAGGGACTCCTTGTAAAGCTGGGGCTGTAGTAGGGAGCAAGAGCCGCATAAGACTATGTCTCCTCTGTAGTGCCGGTTCCTGTCCCATGTGGCGTGATACCAACTACACTCCATCTCTTATCCCGGCTAGCGGTCTCCAGAGTGGTGCCAGCAGCAGGAAAGAAGAGATCTCCAGGTCAGTGTGAAGCAATACACTGGGCATATAGTATAGGGCTGCTTTCACACTGATGTGCTGCAGTTTACCCACACCACCTGTGTGGGTTTGCTGCGCTTTGCCATAGACTTCTTTTTATATCCTGCAGGTTTGGAGCAGTTTCTGAAAGTGCACCACACCTGCAGGATATAATAAAAGTCTATAGCAAAGCGCAGCTAACCCAGGAAAGTCACAGATGCACTGCGCTTCACCCGCAATGCAGGTAAACTGCAGCACAACAGTGTAAAAGCAGCCTTATCGGAGGCTCAGAACAATAAAGGTTAATTTACATTTTCAGTTTGGGGGTGGTAAAACCCCAAAGTTAGGATGTATTTATCACCCCCCCTCCCCAATCGCACCCACTATAGCTGCAGTGGGCAGAGGGGTACACATTTTGCAGCCACAGCAGAAGTTATACACCCTGTCATGGTTGGATGCCAAGCATGACCCATTCAAGTGAATGAGGCCACTCAGCAAGTGCCCTGCAACCTTGTACAGTACAGCAAACAAGGGGTTAAAGCAGGCAGTGTTGTGTTTCTTTTTCACCACCTGCTTTAACCAGTGGATCCCACAGATGCATGCAGTTGCGGGCACTTGCAGAGTGGACCCATTTACTTGAATGGGTCACGATTGTCAGGCGGTAGCGCCCACCAAAGGCAACAGGGCACACTTTTGGCTGCTGCCTCAGCAACTAAAGAGGGGGGGTAAGGTTTAGGAGCTGTAAAACCGTGACCGCAGGGTTTTACCACCCCCCTTTACATGTAAACGAGCCCTAAAGGTGCTGCTGCCAAATGCAACTAAGGGCTCATTCACAAGTGCAGCAGGCACAGCTGCTCACCTAAAAAGCGATCCAAGTGTGTTTGACAAGAGGTGAGGAGGTGATATGTTGCCTCTTCACCACCTGATTTAAACCCATGAATGCCATGCAATGCATGTGATTGCGACACGGTAGTATGGAAATTAGAGGTATAAATCAGGTGTGAACATTGTGCCCGGTGATCTTTGACTTCTCCCATGTTGTTCAGGTAGATCTCCACTTCGTTAAAATTGCCTACCCCTGTGATAGATGTTTAATATGTTTCTGTTTGTACCTTATGAGGTTATTCAAGCTCCTGCAGTTCTACCAATGACCCTCATTAGTTTGGGCAAACACTTCTATTTTATGGAAGCCACAAACCCACTACTTGAAGAAAAGGTTTTCTTTGATTTTACATGTCCAAATCACATGTCAGTTGTAGTAAGTCCACTTTAGTAATGTTCTGTGCACTTTGCAAAGGTTGTGTATTTAAATTCCTCACAGAAATATTACATTTCAAACAGGTTCTCAGAAGTTTTCAATGAGTGACATTGAGGGTCCTGTGTGGATTGATGGTATGAAGACCTCACTGTCCTGCAAAGCTTCTCATTGTACTGGGAATGTCCAAGTGATTTGGGTCATTCAGTCTAAGGATGGCACAAAATTTGAGGTCTCTGAGAATCCACCCACAGATAAGGAAGTGGAAGAACCTTTAATGTCCAGGGAGTACGAAGTAACAAAGAACATTGTCAGTCACAAGAAAGGAAAACTCCATGATGTAACCACAAAGCTGACCTTCATTCCTTCTATATCCAGACATCTGGGGACCACTGTGACCTGCAGGATTTCTGATAAGAATGAAAAAATTGAGAAAACCTATGATCCTAAGTCAATTTTAGGTAAATAATTTAACATTTTATCCTAATATGAAGTTTTATAACACAGCTAACCTACATTATAAGATACATCATTGTTCCCAAGCTGTCATGGTTTCTCTAATCTCCAAACTCTTTCCATATTCTTCATCTTCTAGTCTGTGGAGGCAGAATCCTCAGTTATTAGGCTGTATAGATGAGAACAGTCTGTACTTCCCTTAAACAATCAGATTCAAATCTGAACTTGAACAATTAAGGCTAAACAAGTACAGTGTATCTAAAGCCAAACCTTTTGGGTAGTTTAGGATAGAGTATGTGGGTGGGTTCAGCATGGTGTGGCGGTAATAACACAGTCCAGGGATGATTAAAGCACTTCTATTGAAATAATGCAATGCTAGTTCACAAACAATCCGGCGGGAAGTCAGCCCAACCGGGAACACTCACAGGTCCAACCGTGTGTAGAGAGCAGGGTTCAGCCAAAGTGACAGTGCCTGTTAGGAGGGGTTGAATGCAGCCTGGCCGTCTCATGCCCAAGCAGGAAGATATCCAGAGAAGTTGTAAGCTCTACCCTTTCCCTCTTCGCCAGGAACCTTTCCCTGCCACTAGTTCTATCCTTACCAGGCAGGGTATTTGTCCCTAGAAACAACAAAAGAAGGGCACACCCACCTAGTGGATTACCAAAATAACAATTTTATTTTGAAATATAAAAGGTCTTCTACTTACAATTGCATGACAAGCATAGGCATATAAAAGGATGCAGGCAAGACCACCTCCAGGTCCACAGTACTCGAGGGTCAAACCCTCTTCTTCAGAGCCAAACAAAGTATGGATGGTTTTACACTGACCTTTATATCTTAATGAGCCAAGAGCTCAGGTGTACAATGCCCTCCCGCCTCTTATGAGGGGAGTGGTCAGAGGTGGAATACAGATCACATGAGCGATCATGAACACCACAATAACTGGCTGGCATGTAAGCATAAGATACAAGGATCATTTATATATCATTTATACAGTCAGGTCCATAAATATTAGGACATTGACACAATTCTAATCTTTTTGGCTCTATACACCACCACAATGGATATGAAATGAAACAAACAAGATGTGCTTTAACTGCAGACTTTCAGCTTTAATTTGAGGGTATTTACATCCAAATCAGGTGAAAGGTGTAGGAATTACAACAGTTTGTATATCTGCCTCCCATTTTTTAAGGGACCAAAAGTAATGGGACAGATTAACCACTTGCCGTCTGCTTACGTTGAGCCTACTGCGGCAAAGTGGTTCGTTATCGTCTGACGACGTAGACCTACATCGTCAGACACTCCCCTTTCTCGGCGGCGCGCACGCGCCGTCGGAGGCTCGCTCCCGCTGTATTCAGTCACAGCGGGAGTCGGGCCAGGGGAGGAGCAGCGGCGATTGCCGCTGCTCTTCCCCGATCGCCGGGGAATCGAGTGTGGAGAGCCGCCCGCTTGTGTAAACACAAGCGGGCAGATCTCTGAAGTAACAGGCAGGGTCAGATTGCAGGGTTCAGCATAGTTGAACCCTCGATCTGTCCTTGTGTCACACAGTCACCTCCCCCCCACACGTCAGTAAGCACCAGGCATACATTAACCCCTCCCTCTCCAATAAAATTAACCCCTTCCCTGCCAGTGTAATTTTACAGTAACAGTGCATATATATAGCACTGATTACTGCAGTAATGTCACTGGTACCCCCAAAAGTGTCAAAAATGTCAGTCAAGGGTCCGGTCTGTCCACCACAATGTCGCAGTCCCGCAAAAAAAATCTCAGATCGCCGCCATTACGCGTTAAAAAAAAAAACATAAAAAATGACAGAAATCTTTTTCTTTGTTAGTAAACGCAATAACTTTTGTGCAAACCAATCAAAATACGCTTATTGTGATTTTTTTTTTTTTTTTTACCAAACATAGGTAGCATAAAACAAATTGGCCAAAAATGTAAAAAAAATTTGATATTTAAATTTTTTTTGGGGGGAATTTCATATAAAAAAATTTGAAAAATATTGTTATTTTTTCAAAATAAACGCTCTTTTTTTGTTTATAGCGCAAAAAGTAAAAATCGCACAGGTGATCAAATACCACCAAAAGAAAGCTCTGTTTGTGGGAAAAAAGGACGTAAATTTTGTTTTGGTACGGCGTCGCATGACCGCGCAATTGTCCGTTAAATTCACACAGTGGCGA
Organism: Pelophylax lessonae; assembly: GCF_965119305.1. Taxonomy (NCBI): domain Eukaryota; kingdom Metazoa; phylum Chordata; class Amphibia; order Anura; family Ranidae; genus Pelophylax; species Pelophylax lessonae. The sequence continues at coordinate 38,619,204 of NC_138773.1, forward strand.
ATTGCAAAAAGTGGCCCAGACGTAAGACAGCAAAATTCTCTAGTGGTAAAGTGGTTAACAATCATAAATCAAACTTTCACTTTTTAATAATTGGTTGCAAATCCTTTGCAGTCAATTACAGCCTGAAACAAAAAAGATATTGGGGGGCACACCCTAAAACGCACAGTTCTCAGGTTGGTGCTGCTAAAAGACCAATATACAAATTGAACAATATAATAGCGCACACATACACAGAAAAAAATTGGTTTTCAAATCTTGTAAGGCTATTTAAAAACACCTGCTCTTATACAGTAAGTATGGGGATTTGGTCACACCATATGGCCATACTGTGCTTAAGCCCACCACTACATCAAAGTACCCCATTTTCAGTGGGTCCTACACTATTCATAGAGAAGATAATCCCACTTCTCATAACCATAGGACATTACTCACCCCTGTCATGGGAAAAGTTTGCAGGCTGCAGACTCCTCTGCTGAAACTGCAATGAAGGGACACCTCCTGGAACTACTCACAGGTGGACAATGCTAATGAGGTTTTGGTGTGGGAGAGTGGGGTGCTCCGCCCATAAGTCTGGTCAGGACTATATATGAAACAAAAAAGATATTGGGGGGCACACCCTAAAACGCACAATTCTCAGGTTGGTGCTGCTAAAAGACCAATATACAAATTGAACAATATCATAGCGCACACATACACAGAAAAAAATTGGTTTTCAAATTTTGCAAGGCTATTTAAAAACACCTGCTCTTATACAGTAAATATGGGGATTTGGTTACACCATATAGCCATACTGTGCCCCCCCCCCCCAATATCTTTTTTGTTTCATATATAGTCCTGACCAGACTTATGGGCGGAGCACCCCACTCTCCCACACCAAGACCTCATTAGCGTAGTCCACCTGTGAGTAGTTCCAGGAGGTGTCCCTTCATTGCAGTTTCAGCAGAGGAGTCTGCAGCCTGCAAACTTTTCCCATGACAGGATTGAGTAATGCCCTATGGTTTTGAGAAGTGGGATTATCTTCTCTATGAATAGTGTAGGACCCACTGAAAATGGGGTACTTTGATGTAGTGGTGGGCTAAAGAACAGAATGGCCATATGGTGTGACCAAATCCCCATACTTACTGTATAAGAGCAGGTGTTTTTAAATAGCCTTGCAAAATTTGAAAAACAATTTTTTTTTCTGTGTATGTGTGCGCTATTATATTGTTCAATTACAGCCTGAAGTCTGGAACGCATAGACATCACCAGACGCTGGGTTTCATCCCTGGTGATGCTCTGGCAGGCCTGTACTGCAACTGTCTTCAGTTCCTGCTTGTTCTTGGGGTATTTTCCCTTCAGTTTTGTCTTCAGCAAGTGAAATGCATGCTCAATCGGATTCAGGTCAGGTGATTGACTTGGTCATTGCATAACATTCCACTTCTTTCCCTTAAAAAACTCTTTGGTTGCTTTCGCAGTACGCTTCGGGTCATTGTCCATCTGCACTGAGTTCTGAAGCATTTGGCTGAATATGAACAGATAATATTGCCTGAAACACTTCAGAATTCATCCTGCTGCTTTTGTCAGCAGTCACATCATCAATAAATACAAGAGAACCAGTTCCATTGACAGCCATACATGACCACGCCATGACACTACCACCACCATGCTTCACTGATGAGGTGGTATGCTTTGGATCCTAAGCAGTTCCTTTCCTTCTCCATACTCTTCTCTTCCCATCACTCTGGTACAAGTTGATCTTGGTCTCATCTGTCCATAGGATGTTGTTCCAGAACTGTGAAGGCTTTTTTAGATGTTGTTTGGCAAACTCTAATCGGGCCTTCCTGTTTTTGAGGCTCACCAATGGTTTACATCTTGTGGTGAACCCTCTGTATTCACTCTGGTGAAGTCTTCTCTTGATTGTTGACTTTGACACACATACACCTACCTCCTGGAGAATGTTCTTGATCTGGCCAACTGTTGTGAAGGGAGTTTTCTTCACCAGGGAAAGAATTCTTCGGTCATCCACCACAGTTGTTTTCCGTGGTCTTACGGGTCTTTTGGTGTTGCTGAGCTCACCGGTGCGATCTTTCTTTTTAAGGATGTTCCAAACAGTTGATTTGGCCATACCTAATGTTTTTGCTATCTCTCTAATGGGTTTGTTTTGTTTTTTCAGCCTAATGATGGCTTGCTTCACTGATAGTGACAGCTCTTTGGATCTCATATTGAGAGTTGACAGTAACAGATTCCAAATGCAAATAGCACACTTGAAATGAACTCTGGACCTTTCATCTGCTCCTTGTAAATGGGATAATGAGGGAATAACACACACCTGGCCATGGAACAGCTGAGCAGCCAACTGTCCCATTACCTTTGGTCCCTTAAAAAGTGGGAGGCACATATACAAACCGTTGTAATTCCTACACCATTGACCTGATTTGGATGTAAATACCCTCAAATTAAAGCTGAAAGTCTGCAGTTAAAGCACATCTTGTTTGTTTCATTTCAAATCCATTGTGGTGGTGTATAGAGCCAAAAAGATTAGAATTGTGTCGATGTCCCAATATTTATGGACCTGACTGTATATCACAATAGTACATTCCTTATACCTTTAACGCAGATCACTGCCATAATCTCTCAAGAAGTTTGATTTCTCCATTGCCTCCTTTACCTTCTGCTGATACCAACATATCACCATTTTAACTGTCTTTCTTTCTTAAAGAAATATAAGAATAATGTTCAGTTACTGACCTATTATTTAATATTGTATTTATTCTAGTAGGCTCTCTTATGACAATCCAAAATAGTGCTGTATCTCTCCTCTGGAGCTGGGGTAGTTTACTGATTGTGACCATTGTTAGTGGGAAAAAAACAACATTTTGAGTTGGAGACTAGAAGGAAAATATCAAATTGGGGGCACTGGTTGGAGTGACAACTGTCTTAGAGGGAACTTTGGAGAGATTTCCTCTCATGTCCTGTTGTGTCCACAGAACTGGAAGTAAAGGGAAATCTTCCAAATGGGACATAGATGGCAAAAATAAAAATAAAAAATGATAGGTGTTTTAACCCACCCATATTCTATTTAAAATGGGAAAATAAAAAATTGGTTTGGATACATTTTAATATATGAATCTCTGTGGATCAATAAAGACAATGCCTTGATCAATACATTTTTACCAGTTTCTAACCCAAGGAAAATGGACTTTATGATAGTACTGTCTTCTTTGAAGTTTTGTAGATGTTTAATTCATTGTATCCCTCAAGCCTTTACATGCAGTATTAAAAATGCAGAAATAAAGGTCTAAAAATACAAACATTGCAATTCTTTATAGTACATTGCTCTGGACAGTATAGACATTAATCTCATAATACAATTTAGTTATACTGATATCCTCGGAGGCTTGATTTTTTTTTTTTTTTTACTCAACTTTTTTTGGTTGCCTACTTTTCTGTTTTTTGTTTTGTCTTTCAATCTCGTTCTTTATTATTTGAATGATACATTTCTTCACATATCACCTTCACCATTTTCCATGCATATAGAGTAGGTCTATAGAGTAGATCTAAATTAAAGTTAAAGGTGAGATCCTGGCTGGGAATTGTGCCCAGTTCCACACTTAAAACCTCGTACACACAATAAAATTATTGGGTAAATTATCAAAAATTAAGAGGTTACTAAAATTACCAACATTCAATACAACTTGGCAAGTAATGTAATGTGTTGTAATGTATTCTTTCGTTTCTGAGCATGTGTGGTCTTGCTCTTCTGATTAGACATGTGCAGAACAAAAACATTTATTTTGTTTCGATTCGTTATTTACGTAAATTTGTTCAGTTAACTTCGTTTTCGGAATTCGTTTTATTTATTCAAATTGCATTCAAATCAAATTCCATTCAAGATCAAATTTATTCTATTCGTAATTCGAATTTTGGAAGATGGTTATATTCTTTCTATTCCATTTGATTCTATTGTTTTTCTATTCTACTTTTTTATTTTCTATCCTGTTTATTTTCTTTTCTATTCTATTCAAATTTATTCTATTCAAAATTTGAATTTCAGAAGATGGTTATATTCTTTCTATTTTATTCCAATCTTTTGTTTTGTTTTATTCTATTCTATTCTTTTCAAATTCGAATTTATTCTATTTGAAATTCGAATTTCAGAAGATGGCTATATTGTTTCTATTTTATTCTATTATATTCTATTTTTTATGCTATTCTATTCTTTTCTTTTATTTTTTTATTTTATGTTCTTTTATTTTCTTCTATTTTGTTATCTTTTACTATATTCTTTTATTTTCTATTCTGTTCCTTTTTTTATTTGTTTATTTTCTATTATATTATATTATATTTCATTCTCCTCAGAAATTTGAATTTGATTAGAAAAGTATTCAAATTCAATTAGAAAACTATTTGAATTCAAATTTTGGCCGAAATTTTGGTTCCTTATTTTGGATTTTTTTAAATTCTTTACTATTGTGATTCGTAAATTCTGAAACATCCAAATTTCCAAATAAAGAAAAATTTGTCCGAATTTCAATTCGGAAAGAAACAAACCGCACATGTCTAATTCTGATTTATTTTGGACAAATACTGTACTGATTAAACAAAAATCATACGATTTGTTATCATACGAGAAAAATGTTTGTGTTTGTCCCTTCAGATAATTGTGCATGAACTGTCATGATCGGATCTTGAAAGCTGTGTACTAACAATCAGATTATCGTACGATCGCTTCCAAGCGATATTTTTCTTGCAATTTTCTGATCGCGTGTACTAGGCATTCGTATTCACTAGAACATCAGATATTGATCATCTTAAAAATTGTTTCCTGGGCAGTAATCTTCCCTGGACTCTGTCCTGGAGATGTTACAAGTGTTGCTTCTATTTGTCATCTTGAGTTGAACTAAACTCATTGCTTTGTTCTACAGCCAAACCCAAGTTTATTAAGCCGGTAAAGTCAGCACTTTCTCCCCAAGGAGAAGTACAGCTGTCAGCTACTTTACAAAGATTTTATCCAGAAAAGATGGAGATCAGCTGGACCGGTAAAAGTACAAAATCTCAAGAAAAGATCCAATCCAAGGAAAATACAAGCAAAAATGGCAACACATTTGGTCTGGAGAGTGTATGTACAGTTCCTGGGGAGTTATTCAAAGATCCTGCATTTAAAGTCATGGTGACATGGAAACATGAATCAATGGAGGACCCAGAATTCCAGGAACTGTCTGTAAGAGGTAAGGAATTAGGAGGAGGGATAACAGAGGTGGAAGGCCGGGCTGGTGATGTCAAGCTCTCCATCTCATCCAATCAGAGAATGCTTTGCTTACATTCAGGAAATGCTCAGTATTCTCTAAAAGGAACCCGTGTTGAGCAGACAACCTCCTGAGTGGAGAATGCATCAGGCTGGACGCTCATCACGAGACCCAGAAGCTAGTGCAGATCATTGGAGTAGCTGTGTATACAGTGATTTCCAGATTCCAGGGGCATCAGCCAGGTATGGTATATATATATAAGAAATGTAAAACTGAAATATCCATGCTAGGCATTAAATCACTATTTAAGCAGCTGACATAAAATCTGAGAGAAAAATAAAAAGTCCAAATGCAGCTCTAAGTAAAAGGCAATAAACACCCAATGTCCATACAGATGAAATCCAGTCACCATCAATCATGTTAGATGATAGCACGCAACACCATAAAAGTGCTCTTAAAAGGGCTGCTGCTTACCAGACCACCATATGTATGGAGCATATAGTAAAAAACACAAAAAGGGGAGAGTCGGCAGTGAAGGGAACTTCCATCCAAATCCTCTCATCCACTTTCTTCTTTTCTTCTTATAATGGACTGCCTAAGCTCTCATGGATAGAAGAGCCACCATCAAGAAACAATGAAGCAATAATAGTGAAGCCCCATTTGATAGTTGTTCAAAAATGTATTAAAATTGTACTTACAAACTTGATAGCACATCAAACATTTCACAAGTAAAATCAGTGGCCGTGGCTCGAAAAGCGGACCAGTGTCATAACGTCCAGCCTGACATGTTTGATACAATAGGATTTCTTCAGAGGCGTGGACTCAGAGATGCTAGTACTCATAAATATATGGTATATACATAGTTACATTGGTCAAAGCTGGATCAATGTAACTATATAAAAATATACCAAGCCTGGAATTATTATTTAACAAAATTTTTTTAGATGATTTTGTTGATCCCACAGTATGTCTGTATTGGAATGGGAAATTAGGAAAACTACTTGGAGACCCTGTCACTATGTCCATTCAAGGCCAAGTGATAGTGTCTCGGAAAAGTTTTAAAAGTAAGGAAGCGCCTAATAAATGTATGTCTATAACATGACCAAACAATTCAAATATGAAATATCTTCATGAATTAATTAATATAATTATACACTGCTCAAAGAAATGAAAGGAACACTTCCTAATCAGAGTATAGCATCAAGTCAATTAAACTTCTGGGATATTGATCTGATCAGTTAAGTAGCAGAGGGGGTTGTTAATCAGTTTCAGCTACTTTGGTGTTAATTAAGTTAACAGAGGCATTAGATGGGCAACAATGAGATGACTTTCAAAACAGAATGGTTTTACAGGTGGAGGCCACTAAAAATGTTTACCTTACTCATCTTTTCACTAGTTTGCATTTGGCTAGGGTCAGTATCACTACTGGTAGCATGAGGTGATACCGGGACCCTATAGAGATTGCACAGGCATTCAAACTCCTCCAGGATTGAACATCAATACATGCCATTGCTAGAAGGTTTGCTGTGTCTCCCACCACAACAGTCTCAAGAGCATGGAGGAGATTCCAGGAGACAGGCAGTTACTCTAGGAGAGTTGGACAAGTTCCTCCTTTGTGCAAGGAGGAATCAGATGAGCACTGCCAGAGCCCTACAAAATGGCCTCCAGCAGGCCACTGGTGTGAATGTCTCTGACCGAACAATCAGAAATAGACTTCATGAGGGTGGCTTGAGGGCCCAACATCCTCTAGTGGGCCCTGAGCTCACTGCCCGGCACCATGGAGCTGGATTGGCATTTGCCGTTGAACACCAGAATTGGCAGATCCGTCACTGGCACCCTGTGCTTTTCACAGATAAGAGCAGGTTCACCCTGAGCACATGTGACAGATGTGAAAGGGTCTGGAGAAGCCGTGGAGAATGGTATGCTGCCTGTAACATTGTTCAGCATGACCAGTTTGGTGGTGGGTCAGTGATGGCCTGGGGGGGCATATTCACAGAACTCTACAGGCTAGACAATGGCACCCTGACTGCCATTAGGGATGAAATCTTTGGACCCATTGTCAGACCCTATGCTGGTGCAGTGGGTCCTGGGTTTCTCCTTGTGCACGACAATGCCCGGCCTCATGTGGCCAGAGTATGCAGTCAGTTCCTGGAGGATGAAGGAATTAATACCATTAAATCGCCTGACCTAAATCCAATAGAACACCTCTGAGACATTCTGTTTTCATCCATCTGAGGCCACCAGGTTGTACCTCAGTCTGTTCAGGAGCTCAGTGATGCCCTGGTCCAGATCTGGGAGGAAATACCCCTGGACACCACCTGTCATCTCAAAAGGAGCATGCCCCGACGTTGTCAGGCATGATTACAAGCACATGGGGGCCATACAAACTACTGAATACCATTTTGAGTTGCTACAATAAAATTTCAGCAAAATGGAATAGCCTTCTGCATCATTTTTTTCACTTAAATTTTTGAGGTGTCTTTAAATTCAGCCCTCTGTAGGTTGATAATTTTCATTTCCATTAAATGACGTGGCATTTTTTCCTTCCTAACACATTACCCAGTCGATATCAGAATAGATATCCAGCATGATATTTTTCCCCATCAAGATCTGATGTGTTTTCAAAGTGTTCTTTTAATTTTTTTGAGTAGTGTATATACTCTATATTACCAACAGTATTGGAATGTCTGCCTTTACACACACATGAAGGGTTAATGGCATCCTGGTCTTAGTCCATAGGGTTCAGAATTGAGTTGGCCCACCCTTTGCAGCTATAACAGTTTCAACTCTTCTGGAAGGCTGTCCACAAGGTTTAGAAAAGTGTCTATGGGAATGTTTGAAAATTCTTCCAGAAGTGCATTTGGGAGGTCAGGCACTGGTGTTGGATGAGAAGGCCTGGCACGCAGTATCTGCTCTAATTCATCCCAAAGGTGTTCTATCGGGTTGAGGTCATGACTGTGTGCAGGCCAGTCAAGTTCCTCCGCCCCAAACTTGTTCATCCATGTCTTGCTTTGACCTTTCTTTGTACACTGGTCCAAATCATTTGGTGGAGGGGGGATTATGGTGTGGGGTTGTTTTTCAGGGGTTGGGCTTTGCCCCTTAGTTCCAGTGGGAATTCATAAGGCATCAGCATATCAATACATTTAGGACGATTTCACATTACCAACTTTGTAGGAACAGTTTGAGAATGGCCCTTTCTGTTCCAACATCATTGCACACCAGTGCACAAAGCAAGGTCCATAAGGTCATGAATAAGCGAGTTTGGGGTGGAGAAACTTGACTGGCCTGCACAGAGTCCTGACCTTAACCTGATAGAACACCTTTGGGATGACTTAGTGTGGAGACTGCGAGCCAGGCCTTCTCGTCCAACATCAGTGCCTGACCTCACTGATGCACTTATGGAAGAACGTTCAAACATTCCCATAGACACCCTTGTTACACTTCCAAACCTTGTGAACAGTCTTTCCAGAAGAGTTGAAGCTATTATTCCTGCAAAGGGTGGGCCGACTCCATATTGAACCATACGGGCTAAAACAGACTGGGATGCCATTAAAGTTCATGTGTGTGTAAAGGCAGGTGTCCCAATTCTTTTGGTAATATTGTGTGTGTGTATATATATATATATATATATATATATATATATATATATATATATACACACACATATAAACACACACACACACATACAACAAATAACCCAATAAATGTGTATATAAAAATATGTATATACACTGTAAAGAACGCTGATATCCCGAATACCCATTCACTCCCGAACTGGCTAGGGACTTTGTGACTATAGCCCTTTTCGCCTGGAGTGCTGAGTCGATCGTTCCCGAAATCCTAGCGAGCATAGAAGAAGAATAAAGCAGCACGGCAATCGCATACCCAAACATCAGTCAAAACTAGATGAAGGATCCAACAGGAAAACTGTTTATTGTACAAACTCATACAGAATATATACCCCACCAGGTCAGGTGAGCCGGATTACATTATCATATGCAGATAAAGTTGTATACAGAAACCTAATCACACTGAGCTAATTAACTCGCCATCTGGACAGAAACAATAGGTGAATGGGAGTCCAGACTTAGACAAGGTTATAATTAACATGCTAATTAACTCAGCGCTTAAACCAGCCTGGATGACCAGACTGCCAGCAACAAGGCTAAAACAAAGTACATTACACATTATCCTAAGTATAAACACAGAACACCTTATTCAAAAGATAATAGGAGACCCCAGTAGCAGACTGTCTGTCTCCTACATTGAAGTACATGGAATCCACATCTAAGCAATGCTTTGGTTATTCAGGAGTCACAGACTTCATGGTAACGGTCTACAATAGTCTATGAGGCAAAGCTCATACAATGTTCTATCATTCTGATACAAGGGAATTCATGTATCATAGATTTCTTGAGGGATATTGCGGATAAATATCTCTGCCCCATTTGAAGTAATCCAAATCATATTCTCAGTGTCCATTAAGTAGCTGTCCATCATTTTCTCAGTCAGCCTGTGCCCCTAATAGACACAGGGTGACTTACACATAAGAGGGGCCCAGGGAGCTGAGAGAGGGATTTCTCAACCTCTCTAAGGTGAGTTGTGTTTCATGGGCCCCCGAACCAAAGTGACTCCCGTCACTGGTACCAAGGTCCACCGAATGCAGGATAGAAATAAACAACCCAAATATGCTGTTTTGTCACATACACAATAGACAAAAACTTGTTATAAAATACCTTCAAATACTACAAGTCCAAAAATGTAAATACAAGGAAAACACTGGTAAATACCGCTGAGTATCTTTTGTTGAAAAATATATATAACACATGCGCTCACATGTGTGAATGTGCAATATTAAAAAATATCCATTAAGAAGCCAGACAACATTTATAAAAAAAAAAGTCCCTGAGTATCTATGGACATGGTGATGGTAAAATGTAAAAACAATATGCCATGACATTTTCTTAGATGTGCACAAGCGTGAACGAGTTATGTAAAAAAAACTTGAATAACCTCCAATTGGATTACAATATACCCTGCCATGAAATATGAAAGGAAAAATCTGATAGGTTGATAGGACTTCACAGACAATTTTCTGCACATTAATTCTGATGTGTCTCCACTTTATTCCATTAATAGATCTTCCCTGGCATCCAAAGCTTCAGGCCACCCCCATAGAGAGCGTTTTCCAAGATGACGAGGTTCTCTTACAGTGCCGGGTGTCCGACTACTTCCCGGACACTCTGGTTGTGAAATGGTTGGAGAGGAAGATGGGCAGTCCAGAATTAGTGGAAATTTCCAGTTCTGAAAAGTACAAAATTCCAGAAATCTCATCACACAAGATGAAGAATGGAACCTTTTCTTCTACATCGGTTTTATCCTACAAGAGGTCTGATCTATCAGAGAAGGGAATTGAATTTATCTGCAGAGTGGAACATCCCAGTCTTGGTACACCCCTCCAAAGCACTATTGTACAATATAAAGACACAGGTAACCTTATTTCATTGCATCTTACACAGAGCTAAAGGCCTAAGTGTAGTCTAAATAAAAAAAAGAATCAGCACTAAGAACATGACTTACTATTTATGTGCAGTGCCCCTCATGCTGCTAGCTCCTGGTTTCCTTGAGATCCTTCTCCAATGAGCCCTCCCCCCCCCGAACTCCCACCCCTTCCACCACAATCTCCCGGTGCCAGGAATCATTTGCACTCATCAAGAGAGCCTGGCTATGCCCACCCTTTCTACCCAGCTCCTCCATTCATAGAGGACATAATACAGCTTCTGTGAATGAAATGAATAGAAAATGATCTACAAATGGAAGACTGGCAGATGAATAAAAAAGCCACCTCCTCCATTCATAGATCAGAACATTTATACTGTGCGGCCTGTTTATTCAGTGATATCCTTGTCATTACTTAAAGCAGAACCTAACCCCCAAAGGGAGTTAAGTTCTGCGTTTACACCCCCTTCCCAAACAGATTTGTGATTTTTTTTTTTGTGTTTATTATTTTTTAGTTTCACCCTCGCTGCCATTCTGGTCTAGACTAAAATGACATGTCCCTTGTCCTGCAGTCTCCTATGATACTTACATTACATTTTTTAGGGGGTTGCAGGATGATTCACACAGAGGCCGGGGGCAGACTGGAGGGTGGGCCTGATGCATCATCAATAGCTTTCTGTCTACACTGTGAATAGGCAGCCAGCTGAAGTGCAATAAGATGGCAGTGTGGGAACAGATGTTTGCTGCCTGAACAGCAGATCGCAGTTGGACAACACTGGATTTGCAGTAAAGGTGAGTATGTGTTTTGAAGAGAATTCAGGGTCACAGGTAAGAGGTAACAAAACAAAATAATAAATACATTATTTTTGTGAGGCAAACTAAGCTTTCTCTTTCTTGCAAAAACTATTTTACTTTTTATGTACTCAATAGACAAAAATACTACAGTATTCCATTTTAACCAGTGTTTTTTTTTTTTTTTTTAACAAAAAGTAGATTTGCTTTAAATAATAGGTATATATTTTTATGCCCCTTTCAGATGGAGCTGAGTCATCCAAGCAGAAGCCACCTGCTCAGTGTAGGATCTCTCCGCTGATCCCTGCTAACAGGCGGATGACAAATCAGCTCCGCTATGCAGACCGCAGAGCAGACACAGACACAGCCCGTTTTCCTCTATGGGGCGGTTGGATGGAAACTGACTGCATGTCCTTTTCCATCCAATTGTCATCTGATCCGATTCGGTGGATGGATGGCTAATGTATCGCCATACGTCTATTTTTAGCGGATTTTATTGGATCTGAAGCCCGACGGGTCTGATATACACTCATGGAGAGCAATGGATGATCCGATCAGGTCTGCCTGAAAAACTGACAGACGGACTCAATCGGTCTGCTGGTATGAAAGGGGCCTTAGTCTATAATTTGTCTCATTTAAAATAATGTTTCTGCTACAAAGCTTGGCAAAGTTATTTATACAGTATGTTCTTTTTCTGTGACGTTGAAATTAAAAACAAAGAAAACAAAAAAAAAAAATAAAAAATAATGGTGAGTATTAATGCTAAAAAAGAATATAAATGTAAAAAAAAGTAATTAAAAAGAATAAAGTTTTTGTCTTTGTAAAGTTGTAATCAGTGCTTTAAAAAAAAGTTGTTTTGCTGAAACAATAGATATAATTGTTGTTCTATAATTTGTCCTATTTAAAATTACGCAAAAATAATGCTTCTGCCACAAAGCTTGGCAAAGTTATTTGCATGTTCTTATATATGTGACACTGAAAAAAAAAATGCAAAAAGATAAGTAATGATGGTAAAAAATAAGAAAAGAATAAAAAAAAAAATATATATATATATATAAAAGTTAGAACGATGGTAATAACTAAGACAATAAGAAAAATGTCAGCAGAAAAGTAACAGAAGAGAGGGAAGAGAGAAGGTGAGGAGGCAGGTAATTAATCTGATTAGGGTCACCTAAAGGTTCATAGTGGGTTAAATACATTTTATTGAAACAAATTGATGTTACGTGCAGAATATGTTTGATTTACATATGAATGAGTTGGTAAATACAAGGAAACAATACATCGCTACATTGTATTTACTCCCTGACTTTTTGCATTGTATTTACCCCCAGATGTTTTGCAGTTGTTTTAGACATTGCAGGGGTGTCGAACTGGCAGACCTCCAGCTGTTGCAAAACTTCAAGTCCCATCATGCCTCTGCCTGTGGAAGTCATGCTTCTAACGGTCAGCCTTACAATGCCTCATAGGACTTGTAGTTCTGCAACAGCTAGAGGGCCGCCAGTTTGACACTTGTGTATTAGAGACTGCATTTTGACAGCCACTCCTGCTGTTTAAAACAAACCAATTCCCGTTTGCCATTTTGAGAGCCAGTAATAGCAGTAGAAGGACCAGTGGAATAGGGAGAGGAATTGCACATAAGCAATGCATTCTAGTACCTTATTTGAATAATTTAAGGACATATCTCTTGAGTTTAAAATGCTCAAGTGGTTAAGAAAATGTCAGAAGTGGCATCTTCAGGAGGCACAGGCAGTCCTGAAACCATGAAAATGTTCAGAACAGTAAACAGATTTACATCGCTGGCCAGAACCATCAAAAACCCAGGAAGGGTACTACTTTGTGCTTTTGTTTACCTTCTTATTGATCACTTTATCCACCTCCGGAAAAGTTTTCCCTCCTTCATGACCAGGCCATTTTTTGCAATGCGGCCCTGCGCTACTTTAACTGACAATTGCGTGTTGTGTGACACTGTATAAATACATAGAGGAGCCGGCAACACTGTAATCTTTTGAAATGTACTTTATTTGGCTATATCAAAGTGACAATAAAGAGATATTACTGACGCATTTCGGCAAAGAGCCTTAGTCTCTGTGATTATAGTCGTAGTGTGTGGTTATACCTATATGTGATTATACTTTGTTGCAGTTACTTTATAGCCACTATTATCCATGTGTATACTTATGTTGCATTATGTTCTTCTGTCATCTGAACTAGTATGTTTCTGGAGTTTATGTTCATATTCTTACATGCAATATTTTTCTTTATATGACATTCCTGTTTCACCGTATGTCATATAATTAAGTCATATTTCTATTGCGACAATTTCATGTCATGTGTATTTGTAGATTCATGTTCTGTTCAGTTGACACTAATGCAAACCACCACCAAATTGGTTATTTGTACATTTGGGTGGAGTCTTTGCTTAGGTATAAATATTTTGTCAGTTTGTTTTATATTAGCTACGACTAGGGCACTTTGCCAAAATGCGTCAGTGCTATATTTTTATTGTCACTCCGATGTAGCCAAAAAATTACAGTGTTGCTGGCTCTTTCTATGTTTGTATGCTGATTAAGGGTCCTTTCACACGGAGTGGACCGTATTTTGATCCGCTCTGGCACTTTTTTTTTTTTTTTTACCGGACACAGATGACACTTGTGTCATCCGGTCCGTATGTTTGCATATAATCCCATCCGTTTGCAGATGATATATGGACATAATGCATGTCTATGGGATTGCGGATGTCAGCGGATGACACCGCTTACATCCGATTTTGCGTCCTTTCCGTTTTTTAAACGGAAGAAAAATAGGGTTCTGTTCCGTTCCAAAAAATGGAACAGAACTGAAAGGACGCAAATCGGATATCAGCGGATGGTCATCTGCTGACATCCGCAATTCCATTGACATGCATTATGTCCGCATATCACCCGCAAACAGATGGGGTGATATATGGACATACGGAGCGGCCGTGTGAAAGAAGCCTTAGTGTGCAAGGACACTTTGAGCCATGGCACCTGGGAGAGGATCTCATGTTTGGGCTGGGTTACCCCTGTGTAGAGCGCTGCCTTTATTTCTATTTTGCACCGTGTGACACTGTACCCAAATAAAATGTATTTTTTTCCCCAGTAGAGCTTTCTTTTGGAGGTATTTGATCACCGTTCCATTTTTTATTTTTTGTGCTATAAACAAAAAAAGTTTGGCAATTTTTTACTTTCTGCTTTACAAAAAAATCCAATAAAAACAAAAATTGAAAAAATCTAATTTCTTCATCAGTTTAGACCAATATGTATTCTGCTACATATTTTTGGAAAAAAAAATCCCAATAAGCATATATTGATTGGTTTGTGCAAAAGTTATAGCATCTACAAACTATGGGATGTTTGAATTTATTTATTTGTTTTACTAGTAATGGCGGCGATCAGCGACTTATAGCAGGACTGTAATATTGCAGTGGACATTCTGACAGTTTTGACACTTTTTTGGGAACCAGTGACACTAATACAGCGATCAGTGCAAAAATAGTGAAGAAAGAATTCCGCGCTAATGGATCTAATTGTGTGGTTGGCTGCAGCCTACCCCAAAAATATAGTAAAACTATATCTGAAAGTGAAGAAGATATTAGGGTAATTGGCGCTGCCAAATAATAAAATAAAATATAGAAGTGTGTCTCATAGATCTAGGTACATAAAAGTATTCTGAAAAAGTTATTGCTGTAAGTAATGGTCCCTATAATATAGCTAATGGTCTTGATGGTAAGCCACAATAAATGTTTAAAGATATCAATAAATTAATAATAAAATTAACCATTCATCAATTAATATCACAAATAAATACTTGATAACAATACACTAATAAGGCAACCCAATAAATAAAAGCAGTTAAGTGTCTCAAAATTCATTGACACATGTAGTGACTCTTAAAACAATTGGTGTGAACACTAGGTGGCAGTGTTGATCAAAGTTAAGTAGAGATATCCAAGTGACTGAAAAGTGCCAAGTGCTATAATTAAGTCAAAATCTAAATGAAGTGCAAAAAATGGGTATCCAAGTGAAATTAAATAAATATAGAAACAAGCCAAGTAGTATAAAAATGCATATGATGTGCCAAGTGAATAATAAAAAACAAATAAATAGGTGAATTTCTGGTGGTTAAATAAATATGAATATGAATAATAATAAATTAGTCCATATTAAAAGTGACAAAAAGTCCAAAGCAAAATATATGCTCAATATAATAGTCCAACAACGTGCAATATGGTGATAGGACGTGCCAAAGAAAATCGCATGGATAGAGGGGGTGTCTCCTGGTGTGGATCAGGATGTGGGTGCTGGGTGAGGGAATTCCGTGCTCCCCTTCCTAAATAGCCCGCACTCACCAGAGAGCGGCACCCCTACAGGGGTAACCAGCGTTGGGTAATTGGGGTAAAACCCCGATGAACCTCGGTGAGCCTCTCCTCTCCTGGTGGGACCAGTGGTATTTCCTCCCTCAAATGGTAGGTAATGGGGATGAGCGATGTGCAAATAGGGGTAATAAGCAGCGCTCCAGCAAAGATGATGTCCGGGATTATATGGATAAAGAAACACTCATATAGTGAAGTACCGTAATGTATGTTCTTTTATTAAACAGATAAAATCAAGTACTCACATTTAAAAACCAGATAAAGCGTCTGTAGGAAAGTAGGGACCGCGAACCCCTCGTATAGCGGTATATCCGGACGCCGTGCGCCTCAACGGCCGGATGTGCGTCTCAAGGTGTGGAACTGACGTGCCTACGCTCTACGCGTTTCGTCATCAGACTGACGTCATCAGGAGCAGCGTGAGGCTACGTGAGTCCCGCTAGTATAAATCCTAAAACGTTGCCCGGCAACCGGAACAGGCGCCCAATCAGAAAAAAGTATACTAGCGCGTCATCAGTTGTTGGGCAGATGTGGTTAATGCAAAACTACATAGAAGGTGAAGCTCCACCCGATTTGGATTTTTCGACCAATGGGTTTTTAAATAGAGCCATATTCAGCAGTTGCTATGTTAAAAAGAGGAAAACCTGTTTGTTTATTACCGATAATTTAAATAGGTGACAGAGGAATATGTCAGGACCGTCCGAATTAGTGGTTTAGTAATTATTAAGTGATAAATATGAGGAATTAAAATAAGAGAACTATTGAAAGATATAATCGGGAAGGTAAAAAACTTCGTCATATGTGTTTTGAATCTACTTAAAACCTATGATACAGATAACAAATATTGAGGAGAAAGATAAAAAATATATATATATATATATATGTGTTATAAGACCAAGTATACGGTAAAAATGGACATATATAAAGAGAATAAAATATAAAATTGATGTAACATTGTGGCTTAAAATATGTTAATATAATTATGATATAGTTCCAGTGGGACTAATTAGTCTGATCATGACACTAATGACGAGGGGAATATTACAAATGTTCTAATTCTCTAAATAAAAAAGCCAAATTAAGTAAGTGTATATATATTATGGTACAGTATGTTAGCGGAAATAAATATATTAGATATTGTGTGTCATAAAAGGGATAATGTAGACCTCTAGCTATGTATAAACAACTAATAGTAACATATTAAGTGTAAAATGACCCAAATGATGTTAAAAATAATAATAATGTTAAAAAGACAAGGGATCTTGTATATGCATCGGGATACCATAAGTATCACGGTGTAATGTATATTCTTATTAATGAGATATTGGGAGGCAATTGGGTTCCTGTGGACAGGCCACTGTGATACATGCTATATAAAACAAATAGCAGAAAACATGATAACAGGATATCATATAAGTATGCATAAGGGCATATATACCATTAGTGAATGTCTCATGTGCTAATAACTAAGTGACATATGGTATACCATAAAGACCAGACCATAAACAACAATTAGATTGGTTCAAAGGGTATGTCAAAAAATGAGAATAATAAGTTATAGTGTGTTCAAATATTTAGTGTTCATCAATGTCTTATCTAGATGTGCTCGATGGTGAGACAAGGATAAAATGAATTAGTGACAAATATATTAGTGAATGATTCTATGGTGATGGAGGTATCTAGATTTAGATATTAGTATGTGAAAGGAGTCGTATATAAAAAATATATATGTATAAGTGTTACCATATAGTGATGTTAGTCCAATTGGAGCTTAAGACCACTAATATTGGTAGATTAAGAACATTAAAAACATTAAAAAAACCTTATTAAAAAGACTAAAATCGTGTAGCTGCACTAAAAATCGGAGATAAAACAATTCAGGTCAATATCAAGGTTAAGCCCTCCGGGTTGAAGAGCTTCAAGCAAATAAATCCACTTAGTTTCGTTTTGTGAGATTTTTCTAGTTTTATTCTCACCTCTCCAATGTTCCTTTATACTGTCTATTCCGTAGAAAATCAGCCCTCTAGGGTTCCGATTGTGAACCTCCTTAAAATGTCTTGATAAACTGTGTTTGGGAAAACCCCTCTTTATATTTCCAATATGTTCTCTGATACGAACCATTAAAGGCCTAGTGGTCCTCCCTATATATTGAAGTTTGCAAGGACATTCGACAATATAAGTTACATGGGTACTGTGGCATGTGATCAGATTTTTTATTTTAAAAGTTTTCTTGTTTACATTGGATTTAAATTGTGTGATCTTCTTTTTCTGTGCGGTGTTATTTCTGCAGGCTAAACAGTTACGACAGCGAACGAATCCTTTCATATCTGGAAAGAGTTTCACTTCCTTTGGGGGATTAATGACATTATGAACAAGTCTGTTTCTCAGTGTAGGTGCCCTACGATAAATAAATTTCGGCCTACTTGGTAATATTTTGGAGAAGACTTTGTCCGATTTTAAAATAGGCCAGTACTTTTTAAAAATCTTTTCTAATGACTTATATTGTTTATTAAAACCAGTTATAAAAGCATATTCCAAGTTATTGTCATTATTTCGAATTTTCGTTTTTAATAGTTCGTCTCTAGGCATATTTTTAATATTATCTTTTGTTTTCTCTAAAATCAATCTGTCGTATCCTTTTTCCTCAAATCGTTTAGTTAGTTTTTCTGCTTGTATCTCGAAATCCTCAATATTAGTGCAATTTCTTCTAATCCTCATGTATTGTCCTTTGGGTATATTTTGCTTCCATTTTGGATGGTGGCAGCTGGAGGTCGGGATATATCCATTTTTATCCGTGGGCTTAAAAAAGGTTCTGGTCTGTATTCTGTCTCCCTTTTTGAAAATCTGTAAATCCAAGAAATCGATTTGTTGTTGGTCATAATTGGCTGTAAATTTAATCCCATAGGGGTTATTATTAAGTTGTTCTATAAAATTGTCTAAAGTGTCTTGTGCTCCTTCCCATACTAAAAAAATGTCGTCTATGTATCTACGGTAAAACTGTAATTGTGGAATATTTTTTCCGTAGACCATCCTCTCCTCTAGCATATTCATAAAGATGTTGGCCACACTGGGGGCATAACGTGCCCCCATGGCCACACCTTTTGTTTGTAGATAAAATGTCTTGTTATACCAGAAATAGTTTTTCTCCATGGCAAGTTGTAATCCTTCTATAATATAGTTAATCTGTACTTGTCTTAGATCTGTTTCCTCCGATAAAGCTTTTCTGACACTCTCAATTCCATCCTTCTGGTCTATGCTGGTGTAAAGTGAATTTGCGTCAATAGTCACCAGGATCTGTGTTTCTGTTGTTGTAAATCGTTGCAATTCTTTGATCAGTTGGGTGCTATCTTTTAAATATGATGTTCCGTTACTAACTAGTGGTTGAAGAAATGTGTCCAAATATTCACCAAGTCGTGAAAAAAGTGACTCGATTCCGCTAACTATTGGCCTCCCTGGTGGTTTATCCAACCTTTTGTGAAGTTTAGGGAGATAGTAGATGACGGGTGTCTTTGCTGCTTTTGGGAGTAGGTATGTGGCTTCCTTTTCTGTTAGTATTCCCAATTTAGTGCCTTTCTTGATGTAGGCTTCTAATTTTTTCTTGTATTCCTTCTTTGGGTTCTTAGATAATTGTTTATATGTGCCAGGAACACTCAAGAGATTATTCATCTCATTTTCATAATCCTGTTTTTTGATAATCACAAGACCCCCTCCCTTGTCGGCTGGGCGTATAATCACGTTTTTCTTCTTTTCAATTTCTGCTATGGTATTCCAGATTTTATTTTCCTTATTGTTATATGTTTTTAGGTTCTTAATATCATGTTCTACCATCTTCTTGAATGCCTGCATGCATTCATTATTTGGAACTTTGGGGTTAAAAGTGGAGCGATTCCTTAATTTGGTATGTTTAAAAGAGTTGTTGTTGTCAGTGGCCCTCTGAGTTCCATTCATGTTAGTGAACTTTTTAATATTTAATTTCCTTAAAAATCTCTGTACATCAATATATGCTTCAAATTTGTCTAAATTCTTGTTGGGGGCATATTTTAATCCTAAGTCTAAAATTTCCAATTCCTCTTGTGTAAAAACAGTGTCAGTGAGATTAAAAATTCCTTCTCCTAATATTCTCTTCTTCGTTTTCTTTCTCCCCCCACGTTTCCCTCTGGTCCGTTTCCTCCTTCCCATCGGTTGTTCCAAGTATTCGGCCTCCCAATATTCTGTTGGAAGGAGTTGGGATTCCTCCAACCTCTCTGGTATGGTATTCCTTGGTGGTAGGCGTTGCCTATTGGTCTGTTGTAATCCGTGGGCCTTGGGGGTCCTCTCCAGTTTTGTCCTCGTGGTTGGTTGTACCAGCCTCCCTGTCTGGGGGGTCTCCCTCTGTTTCTTCCTTGAAAAAAATTTCCTTGTTCATAGGGTCCTTCATTCCTCCTGAATCCTCGGGGTGGGTAGGATCCCCTCTCCATCAAGGGAGAGAATCTATTTGAAGTGGGAATCTGATATCTTGGAGACTCGTAATTTTGGGGGTGTTGATATCTTGGAGATTCATATCTTTGGGGGTATTGGTATCTTGGAGATTCGTATCTCTGGTTGAACGGTCTCCTTGGTTGGTTTCCACGGGGTGTTCTAGGGGGTTCATAATTTTCCCTGGTTCTCGGTGTTTCCTCTACACGGCTCTCTATGTCCCTCATTGGTCTGAAAGAAAATTCTCTCGGAGTTCTGGGAGTAGGTGCTTCAGATTCGTCCTCTTCTTCGTCTTCATCGGGTGTAGTTTCTCTAGATCCGGTAGGTGGTAAGGTGTTTTCTGTAACTTCCATATTCTCATCCACTATGGAGCTTTGCCATTTATAGACTTTGTTATTTTTGTAGTCCAGAATGTCCCTATTAAATTTCTTCTGCTTTTTCGCTTGTAAGTCTTTATCATACTTGGCTATAATTGTGGATAGTTCTTTCTCTTTTTCTTTATATTCATTTTGTGTCGAAAAAGGCGTGAGGAGGGTCTTTAGTCTGGTGATGTTGGTTTCTACTTCCTTTAATTTAAATTTTCTTCTTCCAATGGTCTGGTCTTTATGGTATACCATATGTCACTTAGTTATTAGCACATGAGACATTCACTAATGGTATATATGCCCTTATGCATACTTATATGATATCCTGTTATCATGTTTTCTGCTATTTGTTTTATATAGCATGTATCACAGTTGCCTGTCCACAGGAACCCAATTGCCTCCCAATATCTCATTAATAAGAATATACATTACACCGTGATACTTATGGTATCCCGATGCATATACAAGATCCCTTGTCTTTTTAACATTATTATTATTTTTAACATCATTTGGGTCATTTTACACTTAATATGTTACTATTAGTTGTTTATACATAGCTAGAGGTCTACATTATCCCTTTTATGACACACAATATCTAATATATTTATTTCCGCTAACATACTGTACCATAATATATATACACTTACTTAATTTGGCTTTTTTATTTAGAGAATTAGAACATTTGTAATATTCCCCTCGTCATTAGTGTCATGATCAGACTAATTAGTCCCACTGGAACTATATCATAATTATATTAACATATTTTAAGCCACAATGTTACATCAATTTTATATTTTATTCTCTTTATATATGTCCATTTTTACCGTATACTTGGTCTTATAACACATATATATATATATATATATTTTTTATCTTTCTCCTCAATATTTGTTATCTGTATCATAGGTTTTAAGTAGATTCAAAACACATATGACGAAGTTTTTTACCTTCCCGATTATATCTTTCAATAGTTCTCTTATTTTAATTCCTCATATTTATCACTTAATAATTACTAAACCACTAATTCGGACGGTCCTGACATATTCCTCTGTCACCTATTTAAATTATCGGTAATAAACAAACAGGTTTTCCTCTTTTTAACATAGCAACTGCTGAATATGGCTCTATTTAAAAACCCATTGGTCGAAAAATCCAAATCGGGTGGAGCTTCACCTTCTATGTAGTTTTGCATTAACCACATCTGCCCAACAACTGATGACGCGCTAGTATACTTTTTTCTGATTGGGCGCCTGTTCCGGTTGCCGGGCAACGTTTTAGGATTTATACTAGCGGGACTCACGTAGCCTCACGCTGCTCCTGATGACGTCAGTCTGATGACGAAACGCGTAGAGCGTAGGCACGTCAGTTCCACACCTTGAGACGCACATCCGGCCGTTGAGGCGCACGGCGTCCGGATATACCGCTATACGAGGGGTTCGCGGTCCCTACTTTCCTACAGACACTTTATCTGGTTTTTAAATGTGAGTACTTGATTTTATCTGTTTAATAAAAGAACATACATTACGGTACTTCACTATATGAGTGTTTCTTTATCCATATAATCCCGGACATCATCTTTGCTGGAGCGCTGCTTATTACCCCTATTTGCACATCGCTCATCCCCATTACCTACCATTTGAGGGAGGAAATACCACTGGTCCCACCAGGAGAGGAGAGGCTCACCGAGGTTCATCGGGGTTTTACCCCAATTACCCAATGCTGGTTACCCCTGTAGGGGTGCCGCTCTCTGGTGAGTGCGGGCTATTTAGGAAGGGGAGCACGGAATTCCCTCACCCAGCACCCACATCCTGATCCACACCAGGAGACACCCCCTCTATCCATGCGATTTTCTTTGGCACGTCCTATCACCATATTGCACGTTGTTGGACTATTATATTGAGCATATATTTTGCTTTGGACTTTTTGTCACTTTTAATATGGACTAATTTATTATTATTCATATTCATATTTATTTAACCACCAGAAATTCACCTATTTATTTGTTTTTTATTATTCACTTGGCACATCATATGCATTTTTATACTACTTGGCTTGTTTCTATATTTATTTAATTTCACTTGGATACCCATTTTTTGCACTTCATTTAGATTTTGACTTAATTATAGCACTTGGCACTTTTCAGTCACTTGGATATCTCTACTTAACTTTGATCAACACTGCCACCTAGTGTTCACACCAATTGTTTTAAGAGTCACTACACTTTGAATTTTGAGACACTTAACTGCTTTTATTTATTGGGTTGCCTTATTAGTGTATTGTTATCAAGTATTTATTTGTGATATTAATTGATGAATGGTTAATTTTATTATTAATTTATTGATATCTTTAAACATTTATTGTGGCTTACCATCAAGACCATTAGCTATATTATAGGGACCATTACTTACAGCAATAACTTTTTCACAATACTTTTATGTACCTAGATCTATGAGATCAGTGCACTGTCACTGTACTAATAACACTGGCTGTGAAGGGGTTAACATCAGGGGCAATCAAAGGGTTAACTGTGTGCCTGTACTGTGGGAGGTGCTTTTACTAGGGGAAGACATGGATCCTTGTCCCTGCTTAGGATTCATGCCTTCCCTACTGACAGACAGGCAATCTGCCCTGTTTACATATCCAGACCACCATTCTGCCTCTCTGCTGGATGATCGGCGGGTACCAGCAGACATTGAGTTTGCGGTACCCACCAATTTACTCCCGCTGTATGTAATCACAGTGGGAGTGAACCGGCAGTGGCACCTATTTGCGCCCCTTAACCGGAAGTGCAGAATCCTGTAAATTTACATGATCCTGCGTACAGCTGCCACCCTGTAGCAGTAAAACTGCTATAGGGCAGTCGCCAAGTAATTATTTTCTATGTGTACAGCATATAACTACTAGATTTTGTGCAAAGGATCTTATAAAACTGAATTACTAGCATTCAGCTAATTAGCATTCAGCTAATTACACAGTGGAAATAATATACAGTATATAAGGGGGGTTGGTGAAATTCTTGCGCTGTCTCTATTGTTACCTAAATAAACTCCTTTAATGCTGCTGGTACTATTATTGGTAACCTACACAATACAGATACTTAGATTTGGGGGGAGTACCGCGCTTTAAACGCGTAGGATAGCCAACCGGAAGTGACGTATCGGCAAGGAATTGTTTGTTATGCTCTGGAAAAGATGATATACCATGTGAGTGTTACTCTTATTTTTTTAATAAAAAAACGGAACATACTTCACTATATTGGCCCGCTTTATTTTTTGGAGATACAAAGGTTCAAAGATATTCCCTGGCATATCGCTGCATATATTAAAAGGAGGCAAGTTGATTTCTCATTATGGCACCCATATTCCAGTAAGGAGGAAGGAGGATTACTCTGAGGCACACAATACAAGGCTTGTTTTAAAGAGCATTGAGGTGAGCGCTTAGGACACCAAGTGGACACCACACAGAAGAGCACCTGCATGCGGTTTTGGATTAAGAAGATTTTTTTGATCACCATAGATTTATATATTTATTTGAAGGACACTATAGCACTTTATATTTAAATCTCCACTTAACAGCACAACATAATTTTTAGATGGTCACGTATTAGGAAATTTATATATTTTGGCACGTTCACTATTATATATGTGCATTGTTGATTTATGGAAAAGTATATTTATTCAGCAGTTTTAACCACCTAATTATTTATGAATTGGAGGAATTTTATTTTATAGAAGTACATTTTATATAATATGTTTTGATGCACAGTGTGTGAATATTATATTGAGAAGCACTAAGACACTTTTCACATATATTTATATGTTTTAATTCATTTTGCATTAGGCACCTTTAAAGCGCGGTACTCCCCCCAAATCTAAATATACAGTATATGTTTAGGCAGAATATCACTAATGATTAAAAGATATCCTAAACACCTAATGTTTCACCTGCCTTCCATTGAAGCTAACGGAGCACAGATAATATACAATATTTATATTTTATATATTTATATATACTGTGTCTACATATATATATATATATTTTTTTTTTCTTCATGTGTATGTAAACCCTAACTATGTACAGTACTTCTCATATATTTTCCCTTCCCTACTCTATCTAAAACTAACAATACTTGACTATACATATACTTGAACATACATAATTACATTAATGTGGTATTCTCATTTAGAATTACGATTACCTTTTACTTTTTTTCCTTACTGCAGCGGACATTCAAACCTTCAGTATTAACAACATATACGGTCCCCAGACATGGTACAATGGGGAGAAAGTCACTTTGTACTGTGGTGCCTCATACTGTACGGTAAACACCCAGGTCATATGGAGAGTGACAGAAGCAGGCGGAACTTGTCATGAAATATTAGAAACCCCATCGGGGGAAGAAGCGAAAAGTGGTCTTCAGCATTCTGGATATGTGGCTCACAGAGAGAAAACTGAAAAATCTGATAAAGAAGGTCTACTAGATTTCACCTCCTCTCTGACTTTCACACCTTCCATCACTAAACACCAAAATGTCACCATAGTCTGTAATATAAAGGATTCTGATAAAAATTTCAAGGAAAATACCTTTCATTGCAAAAATCTTTTTGGTGAGATTTCCCACTTTTTTATTGTTTTTTTGTTCCTACTCATTTTTATACTAAATTGTGTAAGTCTGGGAGTAAGCACATTACTGTAGACCTAGCTTGCAGCTTGGTATCATCTCAACGTGTTTCCTTTTGGTTTTCATATATGTTTGGATGTGAGAGGTTGAGGCAAGCACTGGTAGTCAAGCTTATCTCAGGGAAACCGAGTTTCCATGAAACCCTAGGGTTCCTCCAGAGGTTGCTAGTGTTGCTAGTGGTTCCTTGAGCAATGGGCAGCTTTTGTCTCTTAGATAAGTAACCACTTACACCAATTATTTTTGTAGCCATATGTAAGGGGGAATTCTTCCCACTGACCAATGTAAAGATCATTCTTCCCACTGACTACCAATGTAAGGAGCATTCTTCCTACTGTCCAGCTGCTGCTACTTTCAAGATGGAAAAGCAGGAAGGGGGATGGTAATTTCTCATATTAACTAGCCCCTTCCTTTTGTGAATCAACACAGTGAGTGATTGGTACTCATCACTTACTGTATTCATTTATAACTGAAGCTTAATAAATTGTGTTTACACTTCAGTTTGTGAATGAACAGAAGGCTCTGTACAGAGCTTTCTGTTCATTCACTGTCCAGTGCAGCTGAGGCTGCAAAGAGAGCAGTGGCGGCCTGTGTATAGGGGGCACAGGGGCACCGCCCCACCCCCCAAAAAAAAAGAAAAAAAAAGAATAAAAAAAGAAAAAAAAAATTCAATTTTTAGCCCACTAGGGGCGCCGGACTTAGTGGTGGCTATGGGGGGGGGGTGAGATTTTCCACCCCACGTGCAGCGATTGGCGGCCTTCTGGGGGTCACCAGGGCGCAGAGCAATGCGCCCCGACACTCCCCACTTTTGTGATGTCCTGGCTGTGATTGGTCCAGACTCCAGCCTGGACCAATCATCATTCAGGACATCCTGACCCCGCTGACGTCGTTGGGGGGCGGTGTCGGTGCGTGCCTCAGTCACTCACCGTCCGATCTCCTTCCCGTTGGACCTGTGTGGTTTGCCTGCCCGCCGCCTTCAGGAGGACTCAGAAGAAGGGAGAAGACTCAGAGGACTCGAGGAGAGGAGGACTCGTGGACGTCACCTTCCCGCCGGACCGGTTCCCGCTGTCAGAAGAAGGAAGAAGACTCATAGGACTCGAGGAGAGGAGGATTCGTGGACGTCACCTTCCCGCCGGACCGGTTCCTGCGGCGGCCGCCGTCGGAAGACGGAAGAAGAGGACTCGAGGAGAGGAGCTGTGTGCCGTGGATGTCTCGCAGGCAGCCCAGGAGAGCAGGTAAGTGATTGAAGCCGCTGCAGCGTGATGACATGACCTGTGACATGACCTGTAACTGTGACATGACCTGGGGGGCGTGGCCTGGAACGTGATGGGATAAGTCGCATGTGGTGAGAGCTCCGTCTACCCGGTCTCCGCTATACTCATCCTGACCCGATATCCTGGACTTTACTCACCTTTTCTCGTTCCCCGTCTTCTCCTGATCCTCCGGGTACTATGTCTCCGCCTAAGAGAGGCACGACGGCCGGTTCCCAGCTTGAGAAGTTTCGCCAGCAGGATCCGGCCTCGCCGGCCCAAGATGGCGCCGGCTCCTCCACCCCGCCAAAGCCTACGACGGAGGAGACGTCCAGGGTGCTAGAGGCCATCTCCCTATGTCAAAGTACCCTTACCTCCAAGATCGAGGAGGTCAAGATCGACATCTCGTTGATCAGGCAGGATATGTCCACGCTGAGAGACCGGGTCACTGAGGCTGAGACACGGATCAGTGCGGCTGAAGATATCCTGCATCCCCTGCAGCACTCCGCCGAGGACATCACACGGCAACTTCAGCAGCTCCATTCTAAGCAGGATGACATGGAGAACCGGTTGCGAAGGTGCAACCTTCGGTTTATTGGCCTGCCTGAGCGTGCTGAAGGTACTGATTCGGCTGGATTCCTGGAGGATCTCCTTGTGCAGTGCTATGGACGTGACTCTTTCTCGGTGATGTTTGCGGTGGAGAGGGCCCACCGCATCCCTGCACGTCCCCCTCCCCCTGGTGCCCCGGCCCGCACACTTATTGCCAAGTTCCTCAACTTTCGGGATAGGGACAAGATTCTTCGTCTCTCCAGAGACAAGGGGAACATTCCCTTCCAGCAGGGCCATGTCGCTGTGTTTCCGGATTTCTCTGGGGAGGTTCAGCGCCGACGGGCTCGGTTCCTGGAGGTGAAACGCCGCATGAGAGCTCTACATTTAAAATATGCCATGTTATATCCAGCTCGCCTTCGGGTGGAAGTGGATGACCGAGTTCAATTCTTTGAGGACCCTGCCTTGGCCATGGACTGGTTAGACCGGCGTAATGTGGCCCCTGCTTGAAGCCCCTCACTTCCCCTGCTGACGGTCTTGGACTGTTCCCTTCCCTTTTGAAGCTCCTGCTGAAGCGCCGAGGGATTCCGGATGGATGTGCCTGATGCCTGGTCGGCCTGTCCTTTTGTGCTTCCCCCTAATTTTGTTTCTTTATCCCCCCCCTTTTTTTTTTTCTTGGACTCTCTGGTACCCTGGTTTGTCTTTCTGTCTCGTGCCCGGAGACCGTTCATACTGTTTGGAGGGGAAACCCCTTTTTTTTTTTTTCTTTTTTCCCTCCCTCGCATTATGGGAACTGTACAAATTTTTTTTTGTTACCGTTATTACTGTTTTTTGGGTAGCATTGTTTGGCTCTAATGGACCTGCTGTGCGATTCTGTTCCTTTTGGAATGGGATTTGTTCTCTCTCCACGTTACTCAGTGAGACTTTCGCCCCTGATTACTGCTGTTGGATTTTTTATGTTTTTCTTATTTTTACTCCTGACTGATTTTTTTATTTTTGCAAGCTATCCGTGTGAATTTGGAAATGCCTTAAGTAAAGTGCCCCGGTCCTCACCTTGCCCCTGTCGTGGGGCTCAGGTGGGACGCCAGCGAAATGACTTATATGCTGTTTTTTTTTTTGTCTGTTCTGTTTGGGGATTATGCTCGCACATGTTGGGGGTGGTGCAGAGCCGGGTGGGTTAGGGGTTTCTGTTCTTTCTGTTTTTTTGCTGCCATGGGGTCCCCACATGCTGTTTTTCTGTGCCTCTTGTCTAACCTTGCCCTTCGGGGCCTCCTATGCTGCCAGTGCGTACCGTGCCATGTCCACCTTGCTAGCTTGGGGGGCTCCCCCCTGCTGCTGGTAGGGTCTGCTGTCACAGGTTTTTTATTTTTTCAATGTCATCTTTAACCTTTTTGACATGGAACGTCAGAGGTCTTGGGGATAGAGTGAAGCGTACGGCTGTTTTTTCCTACCTGAAACGTCAGCACGCTGACGTGATTATACTAGTCGAGACTCACGCTGCTGGATCCATGCAACGCGCGCTACGGCGCCCATGGATCGGCTGGGCGTTTCACTCTACCCACACCACCTTTTCCAGGGGGGTCTCGGTATTGGTGGCCAAGTCGGTTCAGTTCGCCGTTCATGAGGTTGAGCTGGACCCTCAGGGCCGATATGTCTTCTTACGGGCTGTTGTTGATAATTCACCTGTGTTGCTTCTGGCATGGTACATCCCGCCCCCCTATTGCTCAGGTGTCCTCACAGAGGGGTTTTCCTTCATGTCTCGACACCCGACTGTTCCGGCCGTATGGCTTGGGGATTTTAATGCTGTGCTGAATCCGGGCCTAGATAGGCTTGGACAACCCGGAAGTGACCCTCTTCCCCTTCATGATACCCGTTTTGCTCGTATGTTGTCAGATTTTGCACTAGTAGACACTTGGAGGCACCTTTACCCTGCCCGCAAGGCATATTCATGTTTTTCGTCTACTCACTCATCCATGTCCCGCATTGATCTCATTCTGGTTTCCCGTCATCTCCTTCCCAGGCTGCAGGGTGCATTTTTCTGCCCGCGCATATTATCTGATCATGCCCCGTATTGTGTTACTCTCCGTAGGACGGTAGTACCCCCCGTAGTGATTTGGAAGCTTAACCCCTTCTGGCTGACTATTTTGACGAGTATTGCCAAGCTGGCGGGTGAGTGGCAGTTCTACTTTGCCTCCAACGCGGGCTCGGCCTCTCCAGTGCATGTCTGGGATATGTTTAAAGCACACGCTAGGCGGTTGCTTAGCGAGCATGTTAACAGGCATAAGCGGGGGGCCGAAGCTTCCTATGCTCAGGCCCTGACTCGGCTTAGCGAGTTGGAGGCTGACTATGTGGGGGCCCCCTCCCTTGCTGGCTTGGCTGGTGTTAGATTGCAGACTCGAGTCACTGACCAGTTATGTTATGAGCGGGCCAAGCGTCGTATGTTTTTTGCGAAGCAGCGGTTTTTTGAACATGGGGAACGCCCGGGTAGATTACTAGCATATCTTGCACATCTTGACTCCCGACCCCCTGTCGTGGTTTCACTCCTTTCCCCTTCGGGGGATTTGGTGTCGGAACCGGCGGCAGTGGCGGAGGAGTTTGTCGCGTTTTTTTCGGATGTCTACAAGACTAGGGTGACGTATTCTGATTTGGAGCTCCGAACGTTTCTTGATCAGTTTTCTTTTCCTACACTGACTGATGAACAAATTAAAACTCTTGAGGCTCCCATTACGGAAACGGACATAGCTACTGCAATTTCCCTTTTTGCACGCTCTAAGGCCCCTGGATCAGATGGCCTGCCGGTGGAATTCTACCAAACCTTCTCTGAGGTCTTGGTCCCTAGGCTTCTCGAAGTATATCAGGCGGCCTTTGAGGCGAGTGCTCTCCCGGACTCTATGACAGAAGCACTTATTGTGCTTATTCCTAAACCAGGCAAGGATCCTCATCAGCCGGGCTCGTACAGACCGATCTCCTTGTTACAAATAGATGTCAAGATTTTAGCAAAAGTATTGGCTCTGCGTCTGAACAAAGTGATCCTTTCGCTTGTTCACGCAGATCAAACATGGTTTATGCCTGCGAAGAATACTGCGTTTAACACCAGGCGTTTGCATATGAACATCCAGGCATCCCATTCGCAAGTTGGCACCAGGGTGATAGTATCGCTAGATGCAGCCAAGGCGTTTGATTCGGTGGAATGGCCATACCTCTGGCAATGTCTACGTTGTTTTGGCTTCGGCCCTAATTTTGTTAAGTGGCTTTCCATACTTTATACTTCCTCGAGAGCGCGGGTGGTGGTGAATGGATGGACCTCTGCTGCTTTCCCCCTTTCGAGAGGGACGCGTCAGGGGTGCCCCATCTCTCCCCTTCTATACGCCTTGGCTGTTGAACCACTTGCTATGGCCTTGCGGGACCACCCTGGTGTCACTGGCTTGAGTTCAGGTGCTCTGGAGGAGAAGGTCGGGCTGTATGCTGATGACATGGTCCTGTACTTGGCTGATTCTGGATCCTCCCTGACTACTGCCCTCCGCCTTATCGAGGACTTTGGGACCTTCTCGGGTTTGAAAATCAACTGGGATAAATCCCAGATATTGCCTATTGATCTCTTTCCACCCCCACTGGAACAGGCATCATTGCCCTTGCAGAGGGTTAGTTCGCTCAAGTACCTGGGAATTCAGGTGTCTCGTGACCTTTCGGATTATGTCCCGCTGAATGTTGAACCCCTGATCTCCTTGACCAAAAGTAAGACGCAGACCTGGTCTAAACTGCCCTTGGGTGTCATGGGTCGTATAGGTTTAGTGAAAATGGTGTTGTTGCCCAAGATTCTGTATATTCTCTGGCACTCGCCGGTTTATATTCAATTGAAATATTTTTGGATTTTGGAATCTGTTCTTAAGTCTTTCATATGGGGTTCGTCCAGACATAAGTTGTCTTGGAGGGCGCTGAAGTGCCCAACTAGACTGGGAGGCCTGGCAGTCCCCGACCTCGGCTTGTACTATGTTGCTGCACAACTCTCTCATTTTTTCTATTTTGACAAACTTGACAGGCTACGCTTTGAATCTCTTGTCTGTGCGCAATCCCCTGGCTATTTCCCACACCCCTTCTGTGATATCCTCAGAGGTCTTGGGGGAACGCCGGGGGGTTCCGGTAGGCATACCTTTCAGTTTCATGCCAAACGGATTTGGGATCTGGCAGTGGTGAAATTGGGGTGCCCCCTATTCCATGACGATACACCCCTGTGGTTCAACAGGCATCTAAGGGAGCTGTTGCTGATCCCTGACCCGAGGATATGGATACAGCATGGCATTTATCTCTTGTCCCATGTGCTCCACGATGGTCGCCTCAAATCGTTTGACAGGCTGAAGGCTGAGTTCCATTTACCGAATTCTATGTTTTTCCGATTTCTTCAGTTGCGCCACGCTTTCTCTGCACAGTTTGGTGATGCTTGTCCCCATTTGCAGCCTTTGGATGTTCTGCTGGTCGCGAAGGGGGACAACCCACGGCAACTGATCTCTATGTTTTATGATATGCTTCTTAACCCCTCGTCGACGCAGTTGGCCTATGCTCTTAAGGCCCCCTGGGTAGACTGTGCTGGTGACATGGATGATGATGATTGGAGTGAGGTGCTGGAGGTGGGTAAATTGGTGTCTCCCAAGATGTCTGACAGGTTGACACAAACTTATATTTTACATAGATGCTATCTTACACCTGTCAGGATGGCGAAATTTGATCCTTCCCGTTCCCCTGATTGCCCCAAATGCCTCCTGTCTCCCGGGACATTTGAGCATTTAATTTGGCAATGCCCTCGTATTAATGGTTTCTGGCAACAAATTGTTCAGTTCCTACATGACCAAATGGGCTCCCCGGTCTCTTTGGACCCTAGGCAATGCCTACTAGGTTTGTTCCCAGATTTAGAAGTTGACAAAAATTCTTTGAAATTTATTCACGAAACGTTGTTTAGTGCCCGTAAGCTGATAGCTCGCAGCTGGATGCAGTCCTCGCCTCCTACCCTGGCCGCGTGGATTGCTGACATCAATGCTACCCTTCCATATAAGAAGCTGATTTATGTTGGTAGGGGGTGTCCTGCTAAGTACAATAAAATTTGGGATAGATGGCTACAGTCGTCGCTGACATGTGCTACCTAGGAGTCCACTCTTCATATCGTGTAGATGAGGTTGTGCTTCGCTCCACAGTGTGCACTGGCTGGGTGTTGAATCACATCGTGAGGCTTGGATGGGCCCTTGTGGCCCGGGTGGGGATCCCCGTGGCAGTTTTTTTTTTTTTTTTTTATGGGAATCTGTTTGGGGGGGGGGGGGGTTTCTTTTGTTGTTTATGTCTATGCTACTCAGATATGGTCGACAGTACTGCATTTATCACCTGTGTTTTTTATATTTGCTGTACAATTTTTTTTTGGTTTAATAAACTTTGACTTTGATTCAAAAAAACTGTGACATGACCTGTGACATGACCTGTGACTGTGACTGTGACATGACCTGTGACTGTGACATGACCTGTGACTTTGACTATGACCTGTGACTGTGACATGACCTGTACCATGACCTGTGCCATGCCTGTACCATGACCTGTGCCATGCCCTTACCATGACCTGTGCCATGCCTATACCATCTCCTGTACCATGACCTGTGACATGCCTGTACCATCACCTGTGCCATGCCTGTACCATGACCTCAAAGTCACGCAATTTTTTACAGCGTTTTTTGCCGCAAAGCAATACCTATTACATTTTTCTTTTTGCGCCCCCCCCCCCCCAAAAAAAATTTTGAGCACCAGCCGCCACTGAAAGAGAGGGATGGTGGAATCTGTGTACTCAGTCCCTTTCTCTATCTCAAAAATGAGACATCAGGGGTATATTTAGATTCCTGGTATTTCACCAAAGCCCCCCAACAGCATTGTGATTATAATAAATCAAAAATAATTAGAAAATTGTAAAAAATAATTAAAAATTTGCAAGAAAAAATAAATAAAAGGACTAATTCACACAGGTTCTCTGGTAAATGTATAACCCCACTGCTTCATTACACACTGCCCTTTTTTGGCAGCTAAGCTCAACTCAAATTTTAAATGCTGTGTCATACTTCACGCTGTGCCCCATCATGTGGCCGGCGGACAGTTGGGGACAGCAAAATACACCTGGGTAGACAAAAACTCTTGCAGTGGCCCTGGATATAGTATTTATTAGTAAGGGTTCCTGGAGACTAAAAAGTTATGGTTAATGGTTAAGTTAAGTTAATGTTAAGTTAAGTTATGATTAGGTTAATGGTTAAGTTAATGGTTCCTCCAGGATAAAACATTTTAGGAAGTCATAGTTCATAGTCCATCTTGGGAGCAAGCAAGAGAGGGTGGCTACATTCCTAAATAGAGTGGGATCATAGAGAATGAACATAGCCACCATCTCACAAGAAGTCAGGTCACAGCAGCCCAAAAAAGGAATTTGGAGATTTAGAGGAGGTTGAGAGCAATAAAAGAGACTTTTCTGAGTTAAAGTACTAATAATACTAAAAGGCAAAAAACTTTTTTTTACTTTGGATAGATTGGAGAGAGGGTAGAACCCCTGTCAGGTTTTTATTGTGGTCTGTGTCCCCATTAGGGAGATTCACCCTTTCTGTTTGTCCTGTTTACCATATCACCAAGAAATGAAGGAAAGTGAAGGAAAATCCCAAGTGTTGGGTTGTCCCAAGTGTTGGATTGCCATCAGAATAGGAATAGAGAGAAAGTTTCCAATGGAGACACTAGTTTTGGTGACATCCAGGGATTTATTTTGTTTGAAGAGCTTTCCTCTGACTTCCTGTTTTAAAGTGCAAGTCCAGGCAAAACCTAACTAACGCTAAACCTGCTCTCTGCCACATTCTAACCCTAATCTACCTAACACTGTAAAGCAAAACTTGCTGTACCTACCTATTCTGCAGCTGATGTGGTCTGGTCTCCAGCGGCGGAAGCTCTGTGCAGGAGAGGACCGACAATGGCTGTGAAATGAATGGGAAGTGATGTCACCCATAGAGTTACTATGGGGCTTCCATTGTTGGCTGCCTCTCCTGCAGCCGCCTCCACACTGAAGCCGCTGCTGGCAGCTGATGTTGGGACAGGACCGGATCGGCTGCAAAATAGGTAAGTACAGCAATTTTTGCTTTACAGGGTTAGATAGATTAGTCTTAGAATGTGGCAGAGGGCAGGTTTAGCGTTAGTTAGGTTTTGTCTGAACTCCTACTTTAACTATGTGGTAGAAAGTGATGTGAAATCTCTCCAATGGCACTCAGATGGTAAAAAAAAAAAAAAAAACTGACAAGGGTTATAACCCTTTTGTACTCTATCATTACTCAATATGAAAAAGAGTTTCTGGTTCCAAAACTTTAGGTAGCAAGAGCAAAACATACATTTTAAAGTTTTTATTTTTTTTAAGTCTGTTTTCTTTTCACTACTTAACCCTCCTCTTATGTTAGGGTCAGAACTGACCCTTTTTCAGGTTTTGAATGTCTATAAGTATCACATAAATTTGTTTATTGCATCAAGATTTTTTTACTTTGTCAGGAACCTCTATTTAAACAATGTAATAGAAAAATAATCCTTTTCACTAAATTATAAAATACTGTGGTGAAAATTAAGACGTTCATGGTGTTAGGGTCAATTCTGACCCAGTTATAATATAGGATGTTAGGACACTAATAAGTGCCAAAACTGAAATCATAAACACTCTCTCTGCTTAGTAACAGTGACAGCCAATCCCCTCTCAACCCTGTGAGCTGTAGTTAGGGAGGGGCCTATCTCTTTTCCTGCTTGTCTGCTTCTCTAAATAAAGTGAAGAAACATAGGACAAATTCATTTCAGAGTTGCTGACTTTATTTTACCATTTTTTAAATTTGAAAATGAGAGGTATGCTATCAAAAGAAAGGTCTAGGGGGTCACACCAAAAATATTAAAACCAATCTTTTCAAGGATAAAGAAGCCTAACAGGGTAACCAAGAGGTAAGAAACAAATTTGATCATAAATAATTATTCAGAGGGTATTTTATGGCTGATTTAAAACACGGGTCAAAACTGACCCTAAACATCATGGATAGTAACGGAATTCTAACATAAGAGGAGGGTTAAAATGGATTTTTATATAATTTAGGAGCACTTTTAATGTATGGACATAGGTCAATGACAGATCTTAAAGTGGATGACCCAAACAGAGCACATAACTATTTCTGAAAATTAGTATACTGTACAGTCAAGGGAGGTATAGTGGTATCTGCCCATTGGTATCAAGTTTTAGAAGGACATTTACTATAGAAAAGGGGTTATATTGTATTGTGATTGGAATAATTTCTTGTTCTTTTTCTTCCAGCAAAGCCCACAGTGTCCGGTCCTATAAAACTGTCTTTGACTGATTCTGAGGAGGTGTTGTGCATGCTGGATATAGAAAAGTTTTACCCTAGTAATATCCAAATCAAATGGAATGAGAAGGAAACTTTAGATCGTGGCAAAATATCTCAAAACAATGACAGCACATACACAATTAACAGCCACTTTAAAGTTCCTGGGAGCTTCTTCAGTGATCGAAAATCTGCAGTGAAGGTGTCCTGGAAACATGACTCCATGGAGGACTGGGAGAGCAGAGAGCTGTCTGTGCTGGATAAAGGTACCAAGATTGATCAGATCCAGAATTTACTAAATGGAAATGAACCGGGATTGTGTGGGAAACAATTATACAATCATATGAGAAGCTTTAGTCATTGACCTTGCTATGGTAAAACCATTAGGGCTAACCGACATATCAGTTAGTGTACCTTAAGTAAGCAGGAACTGCTGTTCTTTGCCATTGCAGGTAATGGGACAGTTCAGATACCGGCAGTTACATTTAAAGTGCTGTGTTGGGAAGAATTCATGTATAAGCAGTAGAGGGGTCCAAACGGTCCTGCATGGCCCTGAAATGTTATACCCTACCGCTGTGACATAGGTGTTCACAGCCGATTGCATTAGGGTATGCACCTCCAATCTCAAACACAGGAAGATGGACCGCACTCTGAAGTGAAGATCAAACTGACTATTGAACAAACATAATGTTCAATAAAGTCTGTTTGATCTTCACTTTGGAGTGCGGTCTATCTTCCTGTGTTTGGATATTGCTGGGTTCACGGACCGGACGTGCACCTGTTGTTTGAAGACTTCATTGCTTGTACCTGAGCGGCAGCATCTCTGTGAGCTATTTGTGACATTGATCTCAAATCTCAAACACATATGTGTGTGTGCATGCACATATATGCTGAAGGTGTCAGTAGAGCAGTTGACCGTGTCAATAGGGCAGTGGATAGTGTCAGTAACTTTTATTTTTTGCAACTTTATTTTTTTTATTTTATTTTTTTTACAAGCTTTGTTAGGGGGCTTGGTGAAATATTTCAGCAGCAACTTTTCTGGCTCTGAGGAAGGGGGTACGCCCCTGAAACGCGTCAGCCTAGCCATGGCAGCCCCATGCGGCACTCTGCATGCCATTTTGTCACGTATGGGACCTTGGCTTCCTTGGAGATTGTATATGCAATGGTGATGTGTGTATAATCACACCCGCTTTGTGAGTATATTGTATACTTTTTAACATTTTAAATAAATGGTTTTAGTGGTGATGCACTAGGTCGGTGCGCCCCTTTTCTTTTGTCTTTTTCTCTCAGTTGATTCTGGATACCCTTGATCCTGAGGGGGCAGCAAGACCATTGGCCCTTTTTTTCCATCTAAGTCTGAAGTGCATCTCTCTTCCCTTCATCACATTCTACTTGAGCGCAGGAGATTTGCTTTACTGCTTGGTGAAATATTACAGGTTTAAACAGGGGAATCTGCGCCATGCAGAATGATTAGAGTGCCCAGGCACACCCTGTGCGCACGCCTATGCGCTGCGATCATCTTAAAATAAGTTTGGATGTTATGTTGGTAATAAATGCTTTGAGTTGTCCTCCTAGGACATCTCATCATTGCACAGAACCCATAATCTGAAAGCCATAGGTGTTTTTAATTTTTTTTTTTCTTTTTACTTACTATCAATGCAATGTGTACCTTGTGCTGCTGGCTCCTGCATTAGTTGAAATCCTCCTCTTCAGATTCTTCCCTACTTCTGCTGCTGTAATCTTCCAGTGTGGTGGGGGTTAATAGAGCTGGCGGACATGTAAAAGGCATTTATTAACCACTTCACTTGATCGCTTACCGCATATTTACAGCGGCAGTGTGGCTCTCCCAGGCAAACCAACGTATGGCTACGTCGGCCGCTTAGTGGCAGCTAGGAGGCGCGCTCCCACCCCTAATCATCAGCGGGGAAGCCGATGCAGCGGGCAGACGGCTCCGATTGCCGCCTGACACCCGCGATCGCTCCCCACTGAGAGAGAGAAAGACGGTCAGCTCTTGTAAACACCCACACTGTTAACCCCTTCCCTGCCAGTGTCATTTTTACAGTAACAGTGCATATTTTCAGCACTGATTACTGTAGTAATGTCACTGGTACCCCCAAAAGTGTCAACAATGTCAGATAGGGGTCCGATCTGTCCACCGCAATGTCACGGTCCCGCAAAAAATTGCAGATCGCCGCCGTTACTAGTAAAAAAAAAAGAATAAAATAATAAAAATGACATAAATCTTTCCCCTAGTTTGTAGACGTGATAACTTTTGCACAAACCAATCAAAATACGCTTATTGTGATTTCTTTTACCAAAAATATGTAGCAGAAAACAAATTGGCCTAAAATGTCAAAAAAATTTGATTTTTCATTTTTTTGGGGGGAATGTTATATAGCAGAATGTTAAAAATATTGTTTTTTTTTTTTTTCCAGAATTATCGCTCTTTTTTTGTTTATAGCGCAAACAATAAAAAATCGCACAGGTGATGAAATACCACCAGCTCTATTTGTGGGAAAAAAGGACATCAATTTTGTTTGGGTACAGCGTCGCACGACCATTAAAGTCACGCAGTGCCAAGTTGAAAAAAGTGGTCTGAACATTAAGGGGGTCTTAAAGTGGTTAAGAGTGCCGACTATGCCCACCCTTTTTGCATCGATCCTCCATTCATAGAGGCTGTACTATAGCTTCTATGAATTAAGCACAAACTATGACTGGAGGAGGCAGACTCTTCGTTCATCTGCCCATCCTCCATAGATCATTTTTCATGGATTGGAGCTATAGTACAGCTTCCATGGAAGAGGAGGTAGGCGGAAAGGGTGGACATAGTCGGCACTTTTGCTGAGTGTTTCTTACAGGTCTGGCAGCTCTATTAACCCCTCTGCATCGGTAGATTATGGGCAGGGGTAGGGAGGATCAGAGGATAACGATTTTAGCTAATGTAGGAGCCAGAAGAACAAGAGTTAAACTCTACTGGCTGTAAGTAATGCCCTGCATGCTGATTTATGTGTTTTTCTTTTTTTGTTTGACTACACTTAAACTTTAAAGCTAGACTCCATTTAACTAATTCCCCCTACAATCCCCAAAGCTAAGGGAACTTTCATACGCCTTCCATTTTGTAACTTGGAACCAGCACTAGTTCAGAGACTGCATTGTCACTGACAGTGCTAATTTCACATCAACAATCAAGAACCACTCTGATTGGTTCCTGATAATGTTATTATCATGATAGCCAATCACAGTGATCACATGGATTTGTTTACAATACAAACCTGCCAGCTCAGCTGTCACCGTGCAGAGAAAGGCACACTGACAGCAACAGCCTGCAAAAGCGTATCTATACTCAAAATGCAAAATCATTCATTTTCTCATTATTTTCTAGCCTAATCCTATTAGTCTGAATGACACTGAAAAGAATATCCAATTGCCTGTTGGGGGGGTCAGGAAGAATTTTTTTCCCCTGTTGGACCAAATTGGATCATGCTTTATTGGAGTTTTGTTTGCCTTCCTCTGGATCAACTGTGGGTATAGGATTGTATATATGGAGGTTTTCAACTTTGTGAAGATCCCCACACATTTACTTCCTTGAATTCTGTGACATGTAGTCACCATGCCCTGGGAATATACACTACTGTGTCATACATTTTACAGAGCCTGCCTTGCGAACTACAAAGTATTAGGGGGAGGAGTTTTAGGAGGCGGAGTAAGTACAGGGATCACTGTTTGCAGGCAGCAGGGTACCATGGGATATGTAGACTTTACAAATGGAGGAGAGGCTGCAAAGCATTCAGGGAATCCAGAAAGTTGTGGTAAGAGATACCCCGCAGACAGGCAGTCACCACACTCCAACCTCCACAGCATTATTTTCAGAGGCGTAACTAGAACCTTCAGGGCCCCAGTGCAAGAAACCATGAAGGGCCCCCCGGACCCCTGGCCGGGGCCCTTCCTTTCAAGCCTGGGGCTCTTCCCACTGACCTATTCACAAGTTCTGCATTGTGCCCCCTTCCTGCCCTCTTGGGGCCTCCCCACGGTGGTGGAATGCCAGGGCACGGTTCCAGGTGTGACCTTTGCGATACTGGAAGTTCACCCACTGGTGTCAGTAGTTTTTATTTTTTGGTACTTTATTTGTATTATTTTTTATAATTTTATTTTATTTTTTTACTATGTCACTGACTATGACACTGTCCATTCAGAAAAGGAAGGAGTTGGTAAATTACATATTTACCGACCCCCTTCCTGGTTCTCTATTGGGACACATCCCCTGCAGCAGCCAGCAGGAGAGGGGAGGGAGCATAGTGGGGGGGGGGACCAGGGGAGCACACAGGGTCCCAGAGACAACAGAACACAAGTGAACTGGATAGGAGGAGTGGCGGGGGCAGCATACAGAGGAACCAATCTCCTCCATTTTCCTCCTGCAGCTACAGGAGGAAAAAGGAGGACAGTGATTTCTCTACATGCTGCCCCCGCCGCCCCTCCTATCCAGGTGTACTGGGGAGCTGCACGGGCCCCCTGGAACATGGGGCCCGTTTGCAATTGCAACCTCTGTAGTTACGCCCCTGATTATTTTAAAAACAACATGAAAAATGTACTGACAGAGCACAATTTTTTACTGACAACCTGAAAACAAACAGAACTCATAATAAAAATGAAGACATTTGATA
Source organism: Pelophylax lessonae (assembly GCF_965119305.1). Taxonomy (NCBI): domain Eukaryota; kingdom Metazoa; phylum Chordata; class Amphibia; order Anura; family Ranidae; genus Pelophylax; species Pelophylax lessonae. Next base: position 38,659,431 of record NC_138773.1, read on the forward strand.
TTTAAACAGTATACGCACAATATGGAAACATTGATAATACCCGTAACAAGTAATTTGCCTGGTTTATATTTAAAACGTCAACCAAGCAAAACAAATTATCAGCCCCTGGTATTTATAGAAAAGAGAGGAGGAGACTATTCCCCCAACTTAAAAGTCTCCAAGGAATAGGGGGACGTAGGATGTTCTAGGTACCAGAAAGTCCTACGTCCGCCTATTCCTTGGAGACTTTTAAGTTGGAACTAGTCTCCTCCTCTCTTTTCTGTATAATACCTCTGGATGTTGGTACCAGTACCTGGTTTCAACGTATTGGTTCTTCCAATTCCCTTGTATTTACAGACTGTTCTAAAATTCCCTGATTTTTTTACAAACTGTCCATACATTTACTGACGGTTTGCAACCCTGTCACAACATCAAAGGAGATTTTTCAAGTCATCTTATATTGGATTGTCAAATATAATTATTGTTTGTATTACTAAATGCCGATGTTCTAAAATGAAAGTGTGTGCTATGACCATGTGGAACTCCTTTTAAAGTGATGTACAAATTGTTACACAATAATTGAAAAATTATGCATAAAAAAAGCTGTTACAATGTAAATGTTCAAATCTTTTTCTACATTTGAAGGCTTTTAATAATAAAAAAACAAAACAAGCTGCCTCTAGGTTCCTTGTAATGCTTATCATAAGTTTAAAAACCAAGGCATATGGTCACATGATTGCTGCTAAAATATACACAGAGTTAAAAAATGAGAGAAGCAATATTACAGTGCCAGCAATCCACTGAGCAATTTTTGCTGCTGGTTCCACCATTTGTTTGTCTGGTAATGAAATTGGTAATTATATTTTTTCTTTCTGTTGCACACAGAGTTTCCCTGGAGGCCAGAGGTACGGGATATTCCAGTTCCCAATCTTTTCAATGAAAATACAGCAACGCTGAAGTGTGAGGTGTCCAATGTATTTCCCAAAGCCCTGAGTGTGAAATGGCTGAAGAAGGAGAAGGAGAGTGAACAACTATTCCCTCTGTCCCAGAATGATGGATACAATATCTCAGAACTTACACCAGAGAGGCAGAAGGATAACACATTCACATACAAAGCATGTTTAAAATTGAAGGCATCCATCGCAGATGAGGGGGAAGAGTTTATCTGCAGGGTGGAGCATCCATCTTTGAAGGAACCTTTGGAGAAGAGCACAGGACCTCTTACTAAAAAAGGTGCCTCAAAACAGCCAGAAATGTGTAACTGTTCTGCATATGAAGGTGGACCATGGGTAGCTAAGGGCTTTTGTTAGCGTCAGACCTGGTTCTCCCCATACAGTCAATGGGAATGCAAAAGCAGCTTGAAGCAGGTTGAGTAAAGCCAGCCATAGATAGTTCAAATCTCCTCTGGTGCAGCAGGGACCGGCTGAGATTTGAACCGTGTACTGTAGGGCAGGCTGAATGTATCCAAGTTGATCAATTAACTTGGGTACAACATGTCTGTTGGATTTTACATGCAAATATTTCTAGCGCCGGCCTTTGATGCGCCTACCAATAAACTCTGGATGCCAGAAAATATCATGAAACAATGGAAGGAGCACCAGACCAAATGATGGGTTCTAATTAATTGCACATAGCTGTCTGTCTAATGCTGACTTTCCACAGATCATGAAAGAGCAGAGTGATGAACTGGGTCGTATCCTACATCCCTTTCATTTCCTCTTCCTAGGCTGGGGGCAGGTACAGGGCCACGCTGTATTTCTTACCTGCAATTTAGCCTCTAGTGGGGTTCTCAGGGAGGCAGGGATGCTGAATTGGCGATTTTAAAACCAAACTGGGATACTTGGAAAAGCTGTTGGCTATTCTCTAAAAGAAAAATTAAAAACACCAAAAACATTTTGGTTAACTGTTGCATAACATACAGTGTGGGCACTAAAGCTGGGCACGCATTAATCCATGCACTAATAGATTTTTGAATGAATGTTCTTACCAACATTCCTAAAAAAATTCTCAGTACATTCGAAAACATGACACATTTTGTTGGAAAGTACACCCTTTCAACCTCTGCAGCAATGTGGGCAGCACTCATACGTCTATTTCCCAAAGACAACCTCTGGATATAATGCTGAGCACTCAACTTCCTTGGTCAACCATGGCAAGGTCTGTTCTGAGTAGAACCTGTCCTGTTAAACCGCTGTATGGTCTTGGCCACTGTGCTGCAGCTCAGTTTCAGGGCCTTTTCAATCTTCTTATAGCCTAGGCCATCTTTATGTGGAGCAACAATTATTTTTTTCCGATCCTCAGAGTTCATTGCCATGAGGTGCCATGTTGAACTTCCTGTGACCAGTATAAGAGAGTAAGAGCGACAACACAAAATTTAACACACCTGCTCCCCATTCACACCTGAGAACTTGTAACACTAATGAGTCACGTGACATGGGGGAAGAAAAATGGCTAGTTGGGCCCAATTTGGACATTTTTAATTAGAGGTGTACTCACTTTTGTTGCCAGCGGTTTAGACATTAACCACTTTAAGACTGAGCCTATTTTTTGACACTTTTTGTTTACAAGATAAAATCAGATTTTTTTGCTAGAAAACTACTTAAAACCCCAAAACATTATAAATATATTTTTTAGCAAAGACTCTGGAGAATAAAATGGTGGTCAGTGCAATAATTTTTGTTACGTGGTATTTGCGCAGCGGTCTTTCAAACGCCATTTTTTTGGAAAAATTACGAAAAATCACATTTCACTGCATTTAAAAAAAATACAGTAAAGTTTTGTATATTGTGAAAGATGATGTCACGCCAAGTAAATAGATACCCAACATGTTACGGTTTAAAATTGCGCACACCCTTGGAATGGCGACAAACTTCGGTCAATAAAAATCTCCATAAACGACGCTTTAACATTTTGTAACGGTTACCAGTTTAGAGTTAGAGTGTAGCTCATTTTAAATTATTGCTCACGCTCTGGCAATCGCGGCGATACCTCACATGTGTGGTTTGAACAGCGGTTTCATTTGCGGCGCAACTTCAGTATACGTTTTCTTTCGTGCGTGAGCTAATGGCGACGGGGGCGGCTAAATTTTTTTTTCCTATTTATTTTATTTTTTTTTTTAATTTTAACATAGGTTTAAAAAAAAAAATCTGATCACTTTTATTGCTGTCACAAGCAATGTAAACATCCCTTGTGACAGCAATATGCAGTGACAGGTACTGTTTATGGAGGGATAGAGGGTCTAAAAGACACCAAACCCCTCCACTGCACTTCCATGTGTTCAAAACGCCGAAAACAGCATTTTTGAATACATTCACTTTTTAAAACTGCCGCCTTTAGCAGCCGAGTAACCCGGATGTGACGTCATGGACGCCGCCTCCGGGTTACGTCATCAGAGACCGATAGAAGCCGCATCCGGCTTTGATCGGGACTCCATCAAGCCGGCAGACGCGCCAGCTGGGTGTCCGGGTCTCACGGTGAGACGGGAGACCTGGGCAGAGCCACGGAAGGCGGCGGGAGGGGGGGACATCCCCTCCCTCTCACCGGGGTAACGATCCAGCGGCTCCTGAGCCACATTGGTCATTACCGCCGGAAAGCCGACGCCGTCTATAAAAAAACGGTACTGGGATGATGTCTCTAGCTAGAGGCATCATCCCGGTACAACCACGCAAATTCAGCCGACGTAGGTCTATGTCGCTGGTCGTAAAGTGGTTAATGGCTGTGTGTTGAGTTATTTTGAGGGGACAGTAAATTTACACTGTTATACAAGCTGTACCCTCACTACTTTACATTGTAGCAAAGTGTCATTTCTTCAGTGTTGTCACATGAAAAGATATAATAAAATATTTACAAAAATGTAAGGGGTGTACTCACTTTGTGAGATACTGAGTATATATATATTCATATGTATGTAAACCCTAACTATGTACTTCTCGTTTATTTCCCCTTTCCTACTCTATCTCTCCATCTAAAACTAACATTGCTTGACTGTACACAGAGGCGTAACTAGAACCTTCAGGGCCCCGATGCAAGAAACCATGAAGGGCCCCCCAGACCCCTGGCCGGGGCCCTTCCCTTCAAGCCCGGGGCTCTTCCCACTAATCCTGGGGCTCTTTAATCTCATTGCATGGCCTTTTATTATGGTCCCGCATCAGGATCCTTTCACAAGTTCTGCAGTGGGCCCCGTTCCTGCAATCTTGGGGCCTCCCCACAGTGGTGAAATGCCAGGGCCCGGTCGCAAGTGTGACCTTTGAGATCCTAGAAGTTCACCCACTGGTTTGCTACCGGACCCCCTGGAGCATGGGGCCCGGTAGCGATTGCAACCCCTGCAACCCCTGTAGTTACGCCCCTGACTGTACATATACTTGTTAACATATATAATTACATTAATGTGGTATTCTCATTTAGATATACTTTTACTGTTTTTTTTAAATTTACTTTTACTTTTTTTTCATTACTGCAGCAGACATGCCAACCTTCAGTATTAACAACATATACGGTCCCCAGACATGGTTCAGTGGGGAGAAAGTCACTTTGTACTTTGGTGCCTCATACTGTACGGAGAACACCCAGGCCATATGGAGGGTGACAGAAGCAGGTGGAACTCATTATGAAATATTAGAAACCCCATCGGGGGAAGAAGGGAAAAGTGGTCTTCAGCATTCTGGATATGTGGCTCACAGAGAGAAAACTGAAAAATCTGATAAAGAAGGTCTACTAGATTTCACCTCCTCTCTGACTTTCACACCTTCCATCACTAAACACCAAAATGTCACCATAGCTTGTAAGATAAAGGATTCTGATAAATTCAAGGAAAAGACCTTTTATTGCAAAAATATTTTTGGTGAGATTTCCCACTTTTTTATTGTCTGTTTTGTTCACCAGTGGCGTACCAACAGGGGGGGGGGGGGGGGGGGCGGCCGCCCCAGGTGCCACACACTAGGGGGTGTCAGCCGGTGTCCTGCCCGGCGTGTTCTGACAGATCCTATCGCAGTGTGAAGGCAGCTGCAGTGGCAGCTCCTTCAGTCCGCGCTGCTGGCAGGGAGGGGGGGCGGAGCCTCGGCAGGAATAAGGGGACGGGGCCTCGGCGTGCAGAAGGGAGCGGGGCCTCGGCGGGAAGAAGGGGGTGGAGCCTCGGCGGGAAGAAGGGGCGGAGCCTCAGCTGGGAGAAGGTGAGTGCCCAAGTGTACAGTGAATAGGGAGGTAATTGGCGCTGCCAGATTTAATTACACAGTAAGTAAAGGGAAAAAAATTAGGGTGTGGTATGTCATATAAATATAATGAACCAATATTTAAAAAGCTAGTATGTGGTGCAATGCACAAATGCCCAATAATAAATATTAATAAATACATATAATGAATATGTGCAAGTGTAGTGACCTTATAAATAAATAAATAAGTATATCATATAATAAACCAATATTCAGAAAAATCAATATATGATATAATGCACAGATGTCCATTGGATGTATTGTAAAGGGGTTCTATTGGGGGGGGGGATGTATTGTAAGGGGGTTCTATTGGGGGAGGGGGGGATGTATTGTAAGGGGGTTCTATTGGGGGAGGGGGGATGTATTGTAAGGGGGTTCTATTGGGGAGGGGGGGGATGTATTGTAAGGGGGTTCTATTGGGGGAGGGGGGATGTATTGTAAAGGGGTTCTATTGGGGAGGGGGGATGTATTGTAAGGGGGTTCTATTGGGGGAGGGGGGGATGTATTGTAAGGGGGTTCTATTGGGGGAGGGGGGATGTATTGTAAGGGGGTTCTATTGGGGAGGGGGGGGATGTATTGTAAGGGGGTTCTATTGGGGGAGGGGGGATGTATTGTAAGGGGGTTCTATTGGGGGAGGGGGGGATGTATTGTAAGGGGGTTCTATTGGGGGGGATGTATTGTAAGGGGGTTCTATTGGGGGGATGTATTGTAAGGGGGTTCTATTGGGGGGGATGTATTGTAAAGGGGTTCTATGGGGGGGGCTTTGTATTGTAAAGGGGTTCCATTGGGGGGGTTGTATTGTAAAGGGGTTCTATTGGGGGGGTTGTATTGTAAAGGGGTTCTATTTGGGGGGTTGTATTGTAAAGAGGTTCTATTGGGGGGGTCCAGAGGTACGGGGGCTGTGTAATGTAAAGGGGTCCAGAGGTACGGGGGCTGTGTAATGTAAAGGGGTCCAGAGGTACGGGGGCTGTGTAATGTAATTGGGTCCAGAGGTACGGGGGCTGTGTAATGTAATTGGGTCCAGAGGTACGGGGGCTGTGTAATGTAAAGGGGTCCTTCCTACATTTTGCTGCAGTGCGTGGAGGCGCTACACGTGACACGTCAATGAGCGGTTCGTCGCCTGCACGCCTGGGGGGGTGCCAGATATAGGATCCGCCCCGGGTGCCAAATGCTCTAGGTACGCCCCTGTTTGTTCCTACTCATTTTTATACTAAATTGTGTAAGGCAGGGGGTAAGCACATTACTGTAGACCTAGCTTGCAGTTTGGCATCGTCCCTAAGTGTTTTTTCATATACAGTGAGTGATCGGTACTCATCACTCACTGTATTCATTCATAACTAAAGCTTAACAAACTGTGTTTAAGCTTCAGTTTGTGAATGAACAGGAGCCTCTGTACAGAGCTTTCTGTTCATTCACTGTCCAGTGCAGCTGAGACTGCAAAGAGAGGGATGGTGGATTCTGTGTACTCAGTCCCTTTCTCTGTCTCAACAGTGAGACATCAGGGGTTTATTTAGATTCCTGATATTTCACCAAAGCCCCCCAACAGCATTGAAAAAATAAATAAAACATAAGTACAAAATTGTAAAAAATAATAAAAAATTTGTAAAACAAAATAATAAAAATAAAATGACTCATTCACACAGGTTATCTGGCAAATGTATAACCCAACTGCCTCATTACACGTTGCCATTTAGTGGCAGCTAACCACAAATCAAATGTTCAATGCTGTGTGGCGTCCGTCACGCTGTGCCCCATCGTGTGGCCAGCAGACAGTTGGAGACAGCGAAATACACATTCCCCTGGGTAGACAAAAACTCTTGCAGTGGCCCTGGGTCTAGTAATTATTAGCAAGGGTCCCCTGAGACTAGAAAGTTATTTCAATGGTTCCTCCAGAGTAAACCATTTTTAGGAGGACATAGTCCATCTTGGGAGCAAGCAAGAGAGGGTGGCTACATTCCTAAATAGTGTGGGATCATAGAGAATGAACATAGCCACCATCTAAAAGGAAGTCAGATCACTGCAGCCCGAAAAAAGGAATTTGGAGATTTAGAGGAGGTGGAGAGCAATAGAAAGAACTTTTCTGAGTTAAGGTACTTATAAAACTAAATGCAAAACTTTTTTTTACTTTGGATAGATTGGAGACAGGTTAGAACCCCTGTCAGGTTTTTATTGTGGTCTGTGTCCCCCATTAGGGAGATTCACCCTTTCTGTTTGTCCTGATTACCATATCACCAAGGAATGAAGGAAAGCGAAGGAAAATCCCAAATGTTGGGTTGTCCCAAGTGTTGGATTGCCATCAGATTAGGAATAGAGAGAAATTTTCCAATAGATATACTAGTTTTGGTGACAACCAGGGATTTATTTTGTTTCGAGGGCTTTCCTCTGACTTCCTGTTTTAAAGTTTAAGTCCAGGCAAAACCTAACTAACGCTAAACCTGCTCTCTGCCACATTCTAACCCTAATCTATCTAACCCTGTAAAGCAAAAATTGTTGTACCTACCTATTTTGCAGCTCATCCGGTCTGGTCTCCAGCGGCGGAAGGTCTGTGCAGTAGAGGACCGACAACGGCTGTGAAATGGCTGGGAAGTGACGTCACCCATAGACTTACTATGGGGCTTCCATTGTCGGCTGCCTCTTCTGCACCGGCCTACACAGCGAAGCCCCTGCTTACAGCTGATCCTGGGACCGGACTGGATTGGCTGAAAAATAGGTAAGTATAGCGATTTTTGCTTTACAGGATTAGATAGATTAGGATTAGAATGTGGCAGAGGGCAGGTTTAACTTTAGTTAGGTTTTGCCTGAACTTCTGCTTTAACTATGTGGCAGGAAGTGATGAGAAATCTCCCCAATGGCACACAGATGGCAAAAAAACTGACAAGGGTTATAACCCTTTTATACTCTATCATTACTCAATATAAAAAAGGGTTTTTGGTTCCTTAGGTAGCAAGAGCAAAACATACATTGTAAAGGTTTTATTTTTTAAGCCTGTTTTCTTTTAACTACTTAAAATGGATTTTTAAATAATTTAGGAGCACTTTTAATGTATGGACGTAGGTCAATGACAGATCTTAAAGGGGGTGACCCCAACAGAGCACATAACTGTACTAAAGCTTGATGACCCTACATCAAAAAACAAAGTATAAAGGTATCACTATTTGCTGCCCATATATATCAAGTTTTAGAAGGACATTTACTAGAGAAAAGGGGTTGTATTGCATTGTGATTGGAATAATTTCTTGTTCTTTTTCTTCCAGCAAAGCCCACGGTGTCTGGTCCTATAAGACTGTCTCTGACTGATTCTGAGGAGGTGTTGTGCTTGCTGGATATAGAAAAAATGTACCCTAGTAATATCCAGATCAAATGGAATGACAAGACTTCAGATTCTGGCAAAATATCTCAAAGTAATGACAGCACATACACAATTAAAAGTGAATTTAAGGTTCCTGGGAGCTTCTTCAGTTATCGAAACTCTGCAGTGAAGGTGTCCTGGAAACATGACTCCATGGAGGACTGGGAGAGCAGAGAGCTGTCTGTGCTGGATAAAGGTACCAGGAATGATCAGATCCAGAATTTACTAAATGGAAATGAACTGAGATTGTGTTGGTGAATAATTATACAATCATATGAAAAGCTTTAGGATTATACAGTCATTGACCTTGCTATGGTAAAACCATTAGGGCTAACTGCTAACTGACATATCAGTTAGTGTACCTTAAAGCGGAGTTCCGGCCAAATTCTTTTTTTTTCTTTTTAGCTAAAAATACCCCTACAATAGTCAGGGCTTGTGCATTTAAAAAAAGATATCCAGTAAACTGTCCCCTGTTTTGTTTACATTGCAGCATGATTTAGTTACTCTGAGCAGTTGTTGTACAGCGTGGCCATCTGCGGTGTGGGCATCTCAAGCCACAGTGTCCCTCTTCCGGGATTTCGCGCATGCACAGTGCGTTGCAAGCGAGTCCCACAGTTTGCAGGCCGGGTTTCCATAGCCCATTGACTCCTGGGATTGATGATACTCCTCTCCCAGGAGCCAATGCAAAGCCGGAAATGATGTAGTTGGACGCGGCCGCATAAGGAGGAAGTGAAAAGAAGTGAAAAGATTTTGCTCCATAAATAAGGTAAGTAAACCGGAAAAAAAAAATTGGCAATTCATTTTTAGGATGCACACAAGTGTTGCATGGAGGGAATTGTAAAATGTGGGTGGAACTCCACTTTAAGTTAGCAGGAACTGCTGTTCTTTGCCATTGAAGGTAATGGGCCAGTTCACTTAAAGTGCTGTGTTGGGAAGCATTTATGTTCAAGCAGTAGAGGGGTCCAAAGGGTCCTGCATGGCCCCGAAATGTTGTACCCTACCGCTGTGAAATAGGTGTGCACAGCCGATTGCATTAGGTTATGCAACTCAAATGTCAAACACAAGAAGATGGACTGCACTCCGAAGTGAAGATCAAACAGACTTTATTGTCCCTGTAATTGTGTAATTTACAAACCCAATTCCATAAAAGTTCTGACACTGTACAAATTGTGAGTAAAAAAGGAATGAACTAATTTACAAATCTCATAAACTTATATTTTATTCACAATATAATATATATAACATATCAAATGTTTAAAGTGAGACATTTTGAAATGTCATGCCAAATATTGGCTCATTTTGGATTTCATGAGAGCTACACATTCCAAAAAAGTTGGGACAGGTAGCAATAAGAGGCCGGAAAAGTTAAATGTACATATAAGGAACAGCTGGAGGACCAATTTGCAACTTATTCGGTCAATTGGCAACATGATTGGGTATAAAAATAGCCTCTCAGAGTGGCAATGACTCTCAGAAGTCAAGATGGGCAGAGGATCACCAATTCCCCCAATGCTGCGGCGAAAAATAGTGGAGCAATATCAGAAAGGAGTTTCTCAGAGAAAAATTGCAAAAAGTTTGAAGTTATCATCATCTACAGTGCATAATATCATCCAAAGATTCAGAGACTCTGGAACAATCTCTGTGCGTAAGGGTCAAGGCCGGAAAACCATACTGGATCCCCGTGATCTTCGGGCCCTTAGACGGCACTGTATCACATACAGGAATGCTACTGTAATGGAAATCACAACATGGGCTCAGGAATAGGGTTGAGCGAACACCTAGATGTCCGTGTTCGACGGGTTCGGCCGAACTTTAAAAAAAAGTCCGGGTCCGTGTCCCGGACTTTTACCGAACTTTTCCCGGACACCGAACCCCATTGAAGTCAATGGGGACCCGAACTTTAAGGCACTAAAATGGCTCTAAAACACCAAAGGAAAGGGCTAGAGTGCTGCAAATGGCAGCAAAACGTAATTAAGAGCATGGCAAGTGCTCTGCAAACAAATGTGGATAGGGAAATAACTTAAAACAACAAAAAAAAACAGAAAAATAAAACAATGTTCTTCTTCATCTCTGAAGGACGAGGCCCATATGGAGTAGGAGGGAGGTTAAGGTGGTGGTGGATGTGGCGGTGACATAGGCGTGCGCACAGGGTGTGCTGGGTGTGCCTGGGCACACCCTAATCACCTAGGGCACATAGCATTGCCAGTGAGGAGATGGGAAAGATCTCCCTGGGACCTGCTCTGCTCTATTTCTCCTTGCCTACAGGTACATGGCCCCGATACATTACTCTCCCTGCTGGCAAACACATGCATGTGTATTTCAACTTTGGGGTGCACACCTTAATGCAATAGGCTGCGCACACCTATGGGCGGTGTAGGTGGAAGCGGCGGTGGAGGAGGACCAGGGCCGGATTAACAGCATCATGGGCTTGGTGCTGAGGATTTTGAAGGGCCTTAGAGCCGTGCCTTGCCATGCACCCAGAGGAGGAAGGGTGCAGCCATGCATGCCTAATTCAACATGGGATGCTGTCTCTGAAGCCCATAAACACATCCATGCATCGCCAACTGTCCCTCCTTGTCCGGCCTTCACGCTGTGTGGGGAGGTTCTGAGGGTGCTGCCTGGGGAAGCGAGCATAGAAGCCAGACTTCTGTGTTTACAAGTGACAGAAGAGCGGTAACAGTGAATATGGCCAACCCGGGGCCTATATAAAAGGTAGGGGCCTGGAGCTGCAGCTCCAATAGCCCCTACATTAATCTGGCCCTGAGGAGGAGGACGAGGTAGCCAACACTGCTTCTTTTCACAAATTTTAAATGAGGGTACACCCCAAAAGAGTGAGAAAGAGCAAAAATGGAACAATGGGTGGGTAAGGTCGGTATCCATTGCTATTCTGCATAAGGTACGGAAAAGTCCCGTGGGATCCATGCCTGGTTCATTTTAATGAACGTGAGCTTGTCCACATTGTCTCTGGACAGGCGGCTGCGCTTGTCTGTTATAACGCCCCCAGCCGTGCTAAATACCCGTTCAGATAATACACTGGCTGCAGGGCACGCCAGCACCTCCAAGGCGTAAAGGGCAAGCTCAGGCCATGTGCCCAATTTGGAGACCCAGAAGTTGAAGGGGGCAGACCCGTCATTCACTACATGTAGGCGTGTGCACACATACTGCTCCACCATGTTGGTAAAATGCTGCCTCCTGCTAAGACGTTCCATCTGAGCTGCTGGTGCTGCTGTTTGTTGTGGCGTGCTGACAAAGCTTTTCCACATTTCGGCCATGCTAACCCTGCCTTCTGAGGTGCTGGCGGTGCCCTGGTTGCGTTGGCGACCTCCTCCTCCTCCTCCTCTGCCTTGTGCTTCCACTGTGGCCCCGCTGTCAGATGGGAATGCCAGCAGCATGGCGTCTACCAGCGTGCGCTTGTACTCGCGCATCTTGCGATCGCGCTCCAGTGAGTGAATTAAGGACGGTACGTTGTCCTTGTAACGGGGATCCAGCAGCGTGGCCACCCAGTAATCAGCACAAGTTAGAATGTGGGCAACTCGGCGGTCGTTGTGGAGACACTGCAGCATGTAATCGCTCATGTGTGCCAGGCTGCCCAGAGGCAACGAAAGGCTGTCCTCTGTGGGAGGTGTATGGTCCGTGTCCTCTGTATCCCCCCAGCCACGCACCAGTGATGGCCATGAGCTGGCCTGGGTGCCACCCTGCTGTGAACATGGTTCCATCTCCTCCTCCAGCTCCTCCTCCTCCTCATCCTCCTCATCCTCCAGAACTGTGCCCCTGCTGGACAATTGCGTCCCTGGCGTTTGCGTGTGCAGGAACCCACCCTCGGAGCCCCTTGCGAATGACTGCCCTGAAAGCCTTGGAAATGTTACCTCTTCATCCTCCTCCTCCTCCTCATCCTGTGCCACATCCTCTTCCATCATCGCCCGAATTGTTTTTTCAAGGAGGCATAGAAGTGGGATAGTTAAGCTGAGAACGGCGTCATTGCCACTGGCCATGTTGGTGGAGTACTCAAAACAGCGCAACAAGGCACACAGGTCTCGCATGGAGGCCCAGTTAAATTAAATAGCGGAATAGAAAATATGATCCAAAAAAAGTGTATGTATATCACACGTACACAACCACACTAGGCCCCAATTACTATTGTTTGTACCCCTAAAAGGCTAGATGAGGAGTAGGGGGAGTATGGAACAGGCAGCACCCTCAAACCTTCAGAAGTATGAGATGAACCCCAACAACTTGGAAAGGTGGATCTCTCTCACACGTACCGACACAGACTATCCCGCAATTCAATTGATCCTCAAAGGTTTTTATTGAATAGCGGAATAGGAAATATGATCAAAAAAAGTGTATGTATCTCGCACGTACACAACCACACTAGGCCCCAATTACTATTGTTTGTACCCCTAAAAGGCTAGATGAGGAGTAGGGGGGGTATGGAACAGGCAGCACCCTCAAACCTTCAGAAGTATGAGATGAACCCCAACAACTTGGAAAGGTGGATCTCTCTCACACGTACCGACACAGACTATCCCGCAATTCAATTGATCCTCAAAGGTTTTTATTGAATAGCGGAATAGGAAATATGATCAAAAAAAGTGTATGTATCTCGCACGTACACAACCACACTAGGCCCCAATTACTATTGTTTGTACCCCTAAAAGGCTAGATGAGGAGTAGGGGGGGTATGGAACAGGCAGCACCCTCAAACCTTCAGAAGTATGAGATGAACCCCAACAACTTGGAAAGGTGGATCTCTCTCACACGTACCGACACAGACTATCCCGCAATTCAATTGATCCTCAAAGGTTTTTATTGAATAGCGGAATAGGAAATATGATCAAAAAAAGTGTATGTATCTCGCACGTACACAACCACACTAGGCCCCAATTACTATTGTTTGTACCCCTAAAAGGCTAGATGAGGAGTAGGGGGGGTATGGAACAGGCAGCACCCTCAAACCTTCAGAAGTATGAGATGAACCCCAACAACTTGGAAAGGTGGATCTCTCTCACACGTACCGACACAGACTATCCCGCAATTCAATTGATCCTCAAAGGTTTTTATTGAATAGCGGAATAGGAAATATGATCAAAAAAAGTGTATGTATCTCGCACGTACACAACCACACTAGGCCCCAATTACTATTGTTTGTACCCCTAAAAGGCTAGATGAGGAGTAGGGGGGGTATGGAACAGGCAGCACCCTCAAACCTTCAGAAGTATGAGATGAACCCCAACAACTTGGAAAGGTGGATCTCTCTCACACGTACCAACACAGACTATCCCCCAATTTAACTGATCCCCAAAGGTTTTTGATTAAATAGCGGAATAGAAAATATGATCCCAAAAAAGTGTATGTATATCACACGTACACAACCACACTAGGCCCCAATTACTATTGTTTGTACCCCTAAAAGGCTAGGAGTAGGGGGAGTATGGAACAGGCAGCACCCTCAAACCTTCAGAAGTATGAGATGAACCCCAACAACTTGGAAAGGTGGATCTCTCTCACACGTACCAACACAGACTATCCCCCAATTTAACTGATCCCCAAAGGTTTTTGATTAAATAGCGGAATAGAAAATATGATCCCAAAAAAGTGTATGTATATCACACGTACACAACCACACTAGGCCCCAATTACTATTGTTTGTACCCCTAAAAGGCTAGGAGTAGGGGGAGTATGGAACAGGCAGCACCCTCAAACCTTCAGAAGTATGAGATGAACCCCAACAACTTGGAAAGGTGGATCTCTCTCACACGTACCAACACAGACTATCCCCCAATTTAACTGATCCCCAAAGGTTTTTGATTAAATAGCGGAATAGAAAATATGATCCCAAAAAAGTGTATGTATATCACACGTACACAACCACACTAGGCCCCAATTACTATTGTTTGTACCCCTAAAAGGCTAGGAGTAGGGGGAGTATGGAACAGGCAGCACCCTCAAACCTTCAGAAGTATGAGATGAACCCCAACAACTTGGAAAGGTGGATCTCTCTCACACGTACCAACACAGACTATCCCCCAATTTAACTGATCCCCAAAGGTTTTTGATTAAATAGCGGAATAGAAAATATGATCCCAAAAAAGTGTATGTATATCACACGTACACAACCACACTAGGCCCCAATTACTATTGTTTGTACCCCTAAAAGGCTAGGAGTAGGGGGAGTATGGAACAGGCAGCACCCTCAAACCTTCAGAAGTATGAGATGAACCTCAACAACTTGGAAAGGTGGATCTCTCTCACACGTACCAACACAGACTATCCCCCAATTTAACTGATCCCCAAAGGTTTTTGATTAAATAGCGGAATAGAAAATATGATCCCAAAAAAGTGTATGTATATCACACGTACACAACCACACTAGGCCCCAATTACTATTGTTTGTACCCCTAAAAGGCTAGGAGTAGGGGGAGTATGGAACAGGCAGCACCCTCAAACCTTCAGAAGTATGAGATGAACCCCAACAACTTGGAAAGGTGGATCTCTCTCACACGTACCAACACAGACTATCCCCCAATTTAACTGATCCCCAAAGGTTTTTGATTAAATAGCGGAATAGAAAATATGATCCCAAAAAAGTGTATGTATATCACACGTACACAACCACACTAGGCCCCAATTACTATTGTTTGTACCCCTAAAAGGCTAGGAGTAGGGGGAGTATGGAACAGGCAGCACCCTCAAACCTTCAGAAGTATGAGATGAACCCCAACAACTTGGAAAGGTGGATCTCTCTCACACGTACCAACACAGACTATCCCCCAATTTAACTGATCCCCAAAGGTTTTTGATTAAATAGCGGAATAGAAAATATGATCCCAAAAAAGTGTATGTATATCACACGTACACAACCACACTAGGCCCCAATTACTATTGTTTGTACCCCTAAAAGGCTAGGAGTAGGGGGAGTATGGAACAGGCAGCACCCTCAAACCTTCAGAAGTATGAGATGAACCCCAACAACTTGGAAAGGTGGATCTCTCTCACACGTACCAACACAGACTATCCCCCAATTTAACTGATCCCCAAAGGTTTTTGATTAAATAGCGGAATAGAAAATATGATCCCAAAAAAGTGTATGTATATCACACGTACACAACCACACTAGGCCCCAATTACTATTGTTTGTACCCCTAAAAGGCTAGGAGTAGGGGGAGTATGGAACAGGCAGCACCCTCAAACCTTCAGAAGTATGAGATGAACCCCAACAACTTGGAAAGGTGGATCTCTCTCACACGTACCAACACAGACTATCCCCCAATTTAACTGATCCCCAAAGGTTTTTGATTAAATAGCGGAATAGAAAATATGATCCCAAAAAAGTGTATGTATATCACACGTACACAACCACACTAGGCCCCAATTACTATTGTTTGTACCCCTAAAAGGCTAGGAGTAGGGGGAGTATGGAACAGGCAGCACCCTCAAACCTTCAGAAGTATGAGATGAACCCCAACAACTTGGAAAGGTGGATCTCTCTCACACGTACCAACACAGACTATCCCCCAATTTAACTGATCCCCAAAGGTTTTTGATTAAATAGCGGAATAGAAAATATGATCCCAAAAAAGTGTATGTATATCACACGTACACAACCACACTAGGCCCCAATTACTATTGTTTGTACCCCTAAAAGGCTAGGAGTAGGGGGAGTATGGAACAGGCAGCACCCTCAAACCTTCAGAAGTATGAGATGAACCTCAACAACTTGGAAAGGTGGATCTCTCTCACACGTACCAACACAGACTATCCCCCAATTTAACTGATCCCCAAAGGTTTTTGATTAAATAGCGGAATAGAAAATATGATCCCAAAAAAGTGTATGTATATCACACGTACACAACCACACTAGGCCCCAATTACTATTGTTTGTACCCCTAAAAGGCTAGGAGTAGGGGGAGTATGGAACAGGCAGCACCCTCAAACCTTCAGAAGTATGAGATGAACCCCAACAACTTGGAAAGGTGGATCTCTCTCACACGTACCAACACAGACTATCCCCCAATTTAACTGATCCCCAAAGGTTTTTGATTAAATAGCGGAATAGAAAATATGATCCCAAAAAAGTGTATGTATATCACACGTACACAACCACACTAGGCCCCAATTACTATTGTTTGTACCCCTAAAAGGCTAGGAGTAGGGGGAGTATGGAACAGGCAGCACCCTCAAACCTTCAGAAGTATGAGATGAACCCCAACAACTTGGAAAGGTGGATCTCTCTCACACGTACCAACACAGACTATCCCCCAATTTAACTGATCCCCAAAGGTTTTTGATTAAATAGCGGAATAGAAAATATGATCCCAAAAAAGTGTATGTATATCACACGTACACAACCACACTAGGCCCCAATTACTATTGTTTGTACCCCTAAAAGGCTAGGAGTAGGGGGAGTATGGAACAGGCAGCACCCTCAAACCTTCAGAAGTATGAGATGAACCCCAACAACTTGGAAAGGTGGATCTCTCTCACACGTACCAACACAGACTATCCCCCAATTTAACTGATCCCCAAAGGTTTTTGATTAAATAGCGGAATAGAAAATATGATCCCAAAAAAGTGTATGTATATCACACGTACACAACCACACTAGGCCCCAATTACTATTGTTTGTACCCCTAAAAGGCTAGGAGTAGGGGGAGTATGGAACAGGCAGCACCCTCAAACCTTCAGAAGTATGAGATGAACCCCAACAACTTGGAAAGGTGGATCTCTCTCACACGTACCAACACAGACTATCCCCCAATTTAACTGATCCCCAAAGGTTTTTGATTAAATAGCGGAATAGAAAATATGATCCCAAAAAAGTGTATGTATATCACACGTACACAACCACACTAGGCCCCAATTACTATTGTTTGTACCCCTAAAAGGCTAGGAGTAGGGGGAGTATGGAACAGGCAGCACCCTCAAACCTTCAGAAGTATGAGATGAACCCCAACAACTTGGAAAGGTGGATCTCTCTCACACGTACCAACACAGACTATCCCCCAATTTAACTGATCCCCAAAGGTTTTTGATTAAATAGCGGAATAGAAAATATGATCCCAAAAAAGTGTATGTATATCACACGTACACAACCACACTAGGCCCCAATTACTATTGTTTGTACCCCTAAAAGGCTAGATGAGGAGTAGGGGGAGTATGGAACAGGCAGCACCCTCAAACCTTCAGTATGAGATTGTGTTCACTGTACCCCACAAAGATTGAGTTCACTGCACCCCACAATGATTGTGTTCACTGCACCCCACAAAGATTGTGTTCACTGCACCTCACAAAGATTGTGTTCACTGTACCCCCCAAAGATTGTGTTCACTGCACCCCACAAAGATTCTGTTCACTGTACCCCACAAAGATTGTGTTCACTGCACCCCAAAAAGATTGTGTTCACTGCACCCCAAAAAGGATGTTGTTCACTGCACCCCAAAAAGGATGTTGTTCACTCCACCCCAAAAAGATTGTGTTCACTGCACCCCACAAAGATTGTGTTCACTGCACCCCAAAAATGATTTTGTTCACTGCACCCCAAAAAGGATTTTGTTCACTGCACCCCAAAAAGGATGTTGTTCACTGCACCCCAAAAAGGATGTTGTTCACTCCACCCCAAAAAGATTGTGTTCACTGCACCCCACAAAGATTGTGTTCACTGCACCCCAAAAAGATTGTGTTCACTGCACCCCAAAAATGATTTTGTTCACTGCACCCCAAAAAGGATTTTGTTCACTGCACCCCAAAAAGGATGTTGTTCACTCCACCCCAAAAAGATTGTGTTCACTGCACCCCAAAAAGATTGTGTTCACTGCACCCCACAAAGGATTTTGTTCACTGCACCCCAAAAAGATTGTGTTCACTGCACCCCAAAAAGGATGTTGTTCACTGCACCCCAAAAAGGATTTTGTTCACTGCACCCCAAAAAGATTGTGTTCACTGCACCCCACAAAGGATTTTGTTCACTGCACCCCACAAAGATTGTGTTCACTGCACACCAAAAAGGATTGTGTTCACTGCACCCCAAAAAGATTTTGTTCACTGCACCCCAAAAAGATTGTGTTCACTGCAGCCCAAAAAGATTGTGTTCACTGCAGCCCAAAAAGATTGTGTTCACTGCAGCCCAAAAAGATTGTGTTCACTGCAGCCCAAAAAGATTGTGTTCACTGCAGCCCAAAAAGATTGTGTTCACTGCAGCCCAAAAAGATTGTGTTCACTGCAGCTCACACACAGAAAAATGGATGTGGATCACTGACACCTGCCTATCTCCAATCCCACACCACACAGCAATATCGATTGTAGTTTGTAGAACACAGTTTCCCTAAAATTCAGCAGACTCTGTCCCTAACAGGATTGAGAAGAGATCGTAGATCAGGATTGAGTGCAGACCCCACCCCCCACACAGCAATATCGATTGTAGTTTGTAGAAGACACTGACCCTATATAATTCAGCAGACTCTATCCCTAAAATGCCTACAACTCGCCCTGCCTAAACACTCCGACCTGTCCCTCAATTCTATCCGGACACAAATGGTTTTTTCCTGCCTATCTTTCCCTAATCAGCAGCCAGCACGTTGATGTGTGCTCTGTCCCTGAATCTAAGCAGCATAATGACGCCGCTGCGGCTGCCTCGAACTTATAAAGACTTGGTCACATGCTTCAGACGGCCAATCACAGCTACTGAGACATTTGCAGGCATGGCTGGGATGGCTTAAGGCACACCAGTTAAACGATTGTTGATTGGCTGTTGAAAGCCCGCCATGAAAAGAGCGCCAAAGCATGCAAAACCCGGAAATAAAACGACCGAACACGGATTTTTACCCGAACATACAGTAAAGTGTCCGTGTCCGTGTTCGGGTACAAAAAATCCAATTATTCGGTACGAACACGAATAATACAGTCCGTGTTCGCTCAACACTACTCAGGAATACTTCCAGAAAACATTGTCGGTGAACACAATCCACCGTGCCATTCACCGTTGCCAACT
Source organism: Pelophylax lessonae (assembly GCF_965119305.1). Lineage (NCBI taxonomy): Eukaryota > Metazoa > Chordata > Amphibia > Anura > Ranidae > Pelophylax > Pelophylax lessonae. The sequence goes on from NC_138773.1 coordinate 38,678,953, forward strand.
AAAACTCAATAGGCCAAAAAAGAAGCCATATCTAAACATGATTCAGAAGCACAGGCGTTTTCTGTGGGTCAAGGCTCATTTAAAATGGAGTGTGGCAAAGTGGAAAACTGTTCTGTGGTCAGACGAATCAAAATTTGAAGTTCTTTTTGGAAAACTGGGACGCCATGTCATCCGGACTATAGAGGACAAGGACAACCCAAGTTGTTATCAGCGCTCAGTTCAGAAGCCTGCATCTCTGATGGTATGGGGTTGCATGAGTGCGTGTGGCATGGGCAGCTTACACATCTGGAAAGGCACCATCAATGCTGAAAGGTCTATCCAAGTCCTAGAACAACATATGCTCCCATCCAGACATCGTCTCCTTCAGGGAAGACCTTAAATTTTCCAACATGACAATGTCAGACCATATACTGCATCAATTACAACATTATGGCTGCGTAGAAGAAGGATCCGGGTACTGAAATGGCCAGCCTGTAGTCCAGATCTTTCACCCATAGAAAACATTTGGCGCATCACAAAGAGGAAGATGCAACAAAGAAGACCTAAGACAGTTGAGCAACTAGAAACCTGTATTAGACAAGAATGGGACAACATTCCTATACTTAAACTTGAGCAACTTGTCTCCTCAGTCCCCAGACGTTTGCAGACAGTTATAAAAAGAAGAGGGGATGGGTGTTGGTGAGGGGCGTGGCCGGATGAGGAACATGGCGAACGTCTAGGAGAAGAGCTCCGCCGGCTCCTTGCAATAATCCACCGCAATCCTCTCTCTATCCCCTCTCTAGAGGAGAATCCGCCACTCACATCAACTACCCTAACCCCTGGGGACCAGATAAACCTAAAATTTACAGCGAAAAAGCCACCGAACACAGCCATCCAGCCGCGGCCTACTCGCAGGAAAAGCCTCGGCCTTTCCTAAAGCAGTATCCGGCCGCATCCGCTCTCCATCCCCTCTCCAGAGGACAATCTACCCTCAATACCGCCCACCCTATCACCCAGGGGACCTGATCAGTAAAAATTTGCAGAGTAGGCTGGAAGCGGACTGGAGAGGAGCGCCGCCGATCGCATAGCTAATCCGCGGCAATCCTCTCTAAATACGGACCTGAGCAGTGCATCTTTGCCCCATCCAGCCTCTCAGGACCCTGGGGGACACAATCATCCTATTATTTTCAAAATCGAGCCACCGGGAGCGGATTTACAATCGCGGCCTAGTTAGGCCTAAGAGGCAATCCACCATAATCTTGCTGCCGGACATCATCCTGAGCCCCATCACTCGCCCCAGCTGCCCTATAGGAGCATAGGTATCGGCCGATGCCTGTATTTTGCGGGGTTAATTGGAAAAAAGGGGTTTGAGCAGGAGGTGAGGAGCATCGCCTACCTTACTCCCCAATCTGCAGCCATCCGGCTCCCAGGATCACCTGGGTGGAGAGTCGGTGTACCCACAGCTAATCTGATCCTCCCTGGAACCTTCATCCTGCTTTTTGGTCCGAAATACACGCTGCAGGGAGGCAGACAGGTTTGAGGCCTAGCAGACACTGCATCCAGGACTTTTCCTAAAGGGACGATCCATATATCACGGTGGACTGGGTAGGCACTGAATTCTTCACTTTTTGCCATCCTTCACTTGCTCAAGCCCAGCCTATCCTGCTTTCTGCCTCAGCTACAATCTATCCTAAACAGTGGATCCCTCTCTCCTCAATCCACCTTTACAATTTGCCTTCCTGATCTCATTCAATATCATTTCTGAGCAAGCAGAAATTCTGACAAGCTTCACCCTGAGAGATCATAACGTCCTCACAGACTTACCTATGCCTCTAAATTGCATTCCAAATTAATGAATTACAGTCGATGAAACATATAAGTGATATCTTCTCAGTGCGCATGCGTGGAGCAACGGAGATGGCCGCTTAGCTCCGAGGCTCCGTCTCGCCCCAGACCATCCGGCCCCATACAGCCACATTGAGCAGCGCAGCCGACACAGGACCCCACCATCCAACTCGGGGCACACCAAGGATCAGTTCTATGGCCTCGGGGACGGTCCGCAGGGATCTCTCCCGCAACCCGGGCTTCGGAGCGGAGGCTCTAGGCCTACACAAGATGGCGCCGCCCGCGCCGGAGGATCGAGATCCCGGGACGGAGGGGATGGAGGACAGCAACGGAGGGGGTCTCCCAACCCCCCATGCACTCCCAGAAGGCGCAGTGAGTACCAGCATCATCGCGGTCCCATCCCCTGCCTCCACAGAGTCGCTCATCAGGCACACCCTAGGGGATTTACTCCACACCCCAGTCCGAGGCCTACAGTGCAGCCCCTCAGTATCCAACCTCTCTGAGCTTACTCCCCCTGCTCACTCTTTGGACTTTCATGCTATGATGTCGGCCTTCTCTAAGATGCTGTCTGATGGCTTAGCGCAGACAGCAAGCCAAATCACACACACCATTCAAGCAGACCTACAAAACCTGGGTTCCAGAATTGAAATCATGGAGTCCAAGATGGACCAAACAGTTTCCAGGACGAACCAAAACACTGACCGCATTCAGGATCTAACAGATCGCCTGGAAACCGCCATTTCCAAAATTGATGACCTTGAAAATCGCTCACGGCGTTACAACTTTCGCATTAGAGGATTGCCTGAAGCAGTTCAGGATGTCCATGACGCTGTCCAAGGATTTATTGCCTCCCTGATTCCCAACATCCCAGCACATAGGCTGGAGTTAGACAGGGCACACAGGGCCCTTCAAGCACCCCGGAAGGATAATCTCCCCAGGGACATTGTGGTAAAGCCACACTTTTATAAAGTGAAGGAAGAAGTCATGCGACTGGCCAGGTCCTCTGATCGTCTGGAAATTCAAGGACACTCGGTCCAAATATTCGCGGACTTATCGCCCCTGACGATCCAGAAAAGGCGTTCTCTTAAACCGCTTCTACATGCTTTTACCCAAAAGGCAATCAAGTACTGGTGGTCGTTCCCATTTCGTCTTTCTTTCACCTACAAGAGTAAGACACTTGGTTTCTCTAGCTTTCAGGAAGGCGAAAAACTCCTTCTACAATTGGGCATCATCTCCCTGGAACTTTCACGTTCTACATCCCCGGCTCCAGCTGGCCCATCCAAAAGGCCTTCTCCAGCCAGCCCCATTGCCCAGGCGTGGGTGAAGAAGCAATCTAAGCGATCCAAGGACTCGCATGTCACCTGAACTGCTTTCCAGCCCCTTTTTTTTGTGTTCCAAATTTTTCTTCCACCTCCTCTCTCTGAGAAATGTTTTCATTTTTTTTTTTTTTCTCAGATAGGGGACTCCTTGGACTCTTTTTTGAACTCTGTTCCCGGTTAATTTCAGGCCTGGGATCAGGCCGGGTGTGTTAAGTTGGTTAAATATCTGTTGCTATTTTTTTTTTTTTACAGGTTGGCCGTACATTGAAATCTTGCTGTACGGCTCTTTTCTTGCTCGATATCCCCCATACCTCATCCTTGCGGTGGGAGTCAAATTTTTGCTTTGGGGGGTTGGTGGACGACCTAGGGGTCGCATGGTTTTGTTGGCTGATGCCCGTTGGGTTGGTATAGCCTCTGCCCGGGTCCTTCCACCACCTCCCAGAGGAAGTAGAGGGATTCATCACTCCTTGATTCATCATCCGGAATGACATACATGTTTGGAGGGTGGGGGGTTTGGGTCGGATGGTTGGCCCTGGTTCTCACCACAATGTTGTATTTAAGTTTATGTTCGTTATCATAGCATTTGGGTTGGGGTCGGGTAGGTCTGGGGCGCAAGCTTTGCGCCTCCCTCTGACCCCGTCCAGTGTAATATGCCCTGGGCGGCGTCAGACGTCTGTCTGCAACTTTCGCGGACAGGTAACTTTTGCTTGTCTCATGGTCTGGGCCTAGGCGGGCCTGGCCCGGACCTGGGGGGGGAGGGGGCTCCCCTGGCTTACATGCCTCAGGGGCCTCTGGGTTGGTCTTCCTCTTCCCCGTCTCTTTCTCTTCTTCTTTGCCTTTCTCTCTCTTATCTGTCTGCTTTCTCTTCAGATGCTGGAGTGGACTCTGTCTCCTCTTCAGACGGTGGGCGGACTGCTGTGATGGTGCTCCGGTTCCTCCGACTTCCCGAACTCCTCGGAACTTCAGGTGGGTCCTTCATTGGCGTTATAGCTCCTCTCTGGATTTATGGCGGTTAGTAAACCATCTCTGGCTCCTCTAAAAATTGCATCGCACAATGTTCAGGGGATGAATACCCCAGTTAAGAGACGGAAATATTTTCAACATGCACACTTCCAAAAATTTGAAGTGCTCCTGCTCCAGGAAACCCACTTCCCTGATACTTATTTGCCTAAATTCATACACTCCAAATTTCCACAGTTCTTCCTGGCTAACGCAGCTAATAAGACAAAAGGGGTTGGCATTTTCTTTTCTAAACACTTGGGCTTCTCCCCCACATCAGAAGTTAGAGACCCGGAAGGGAGATACATTCTGGTGTCAGGGACAATGGAGGGGATTTCCTACACGTTTGTGTCCTACTATGCCCCCAATCAGGGACAGGCTAGGTTTTTCACCAGAATGTGGGCGAAGCTTGAACCGTATTTAACGGGTACCTTGATAGTTGGGGGTGACTCCAACACGTCTTTTGATAAGATGTTGGACAAGTCCAGCCCTAGGCGCCCTAGGGTCTTGGGGCCACCCAAACGTGGTCTCACCATCGCTAAGCAACTTACTGGGTCTGATAGACATATGGCAGGAACTCAACCCTTCCTCCAGGGAATACACACATTTCTCTGCCCCTCATGGCACATTTGCCAGGATTGACCAAATTTTCTTGTCATCCGCTGAGGTCCCTCTGGCCGTTAAAGCGAATATTAGGGAATCGCCTCTTTCGGATCACTCCGTGGTCATCTTGGACCTCCTGTCCCCTAGATCACGGGATTGGGGGCGCAGGTGGCGTCTGAACGAATCTTTGCTCAGTAATCCCTCTCTCTGCAATATGCTGGAAAAAGACATTACTGAATACTTTAATTTGAACGCTCAAAGCGGGGTCTCACCAGAAACCATGTGGGCTGCTCATAAGGCTGTCATGCGGGGTAAGCTTATCCAGCTGGCGGCGAAACTTAAGCGGGAAAATCAAATTGATATAGCTAAACTGGAGAAGGAATTCCGGGAAGTGTCTAGGGCACATAAGAAAAAACCAACTCTAGCGTCGCGACAGTGTTTGGAAGCGGGTCGTCTGGCCCTGAACATGGCTCTTACCACCCGGGCAGAGAAAAGTTTACATTGGTCCTCTGCACAGTTCTATTACCAAACCGACAAAATAGGACCCCGGCTAGCTGCTAAACTTTCCCCCAGGCCCAGATCCTATGCTTTTCCCAAAATTAAGACTTCGGATGGATCCATGACTCAGAACCCACAAAAAATTATGACCGCTTTTCACAAATTCTACTCTCAGTTGTACACTCCTAGTGAGGGAGCGACCATCCAGGGCAGGACGGCCTTCCTGGATGGCCTGGCATTACCTAGTATTTCCGAGGCTCATATGAAATCCATGGAATCCCCCATCTCGGAGCTAGAAATCTTAGAGGTAATTAAGCATTTGAAAAAGGTTCGGCCCCCGGGCCTGATGGGTTTTCCTCGGGTTATTATAAAGCGTTTGGTCCAGTGCTTGCCCCGCATTTGGCGTGTTTTTTTAATTCCCTTAGGCAGGGACAGCAATTAGAGGCTTCGGCCAATACCGCATACATTTCGGTTATCCCGAAGCCGGGCAAGGATACTTCTGACGTTAAAAATTATAGACCAATCTCACTGATTAATAACGATTTAAAAATTATGACGAAAATATTGGCCAATAGGTTGGCGGATTTTATAGGCCGCTATATTCACAAAGATCAGGTGGGGTTCATGCCGGGGAGGCAGGGACCTGACCAGATCCGAAGGGCTGTGGACATCATTTCTCTTCTGGGGGCCCCCTGGGATGGAGGGAGACCCCAACAGGGTTTCCTCCTTTCATTGGACCTCCAGAAGGCCTTTGACACGGTTGAATGGCCGTATGTGTTTGATGTCTTGAGCAGGTGGGGTTTTGGCCCCTCTTTCCTAAACGCCTTAAGAGCCCTCTACTCTTCTCCTATTGCGCACGTGAAACTGCAGGGCCACTATTCGGACGCGTTTCCGATACACAGGGGGACCAGACAGGGCTGTCCACTGTCCCCCCTCATTTTTGCGGTGGCCATCGAAACGCTGGCTATAGCAATCAGAAGCCATCCTGATATTAAAGGGATTTTGTGCGGGGGTAGAGAACACAAGTGCGCATTGTTCGCTGATGACCTTCTTCTTTTCCTCTCGAGACCGCTCATTACTAGTCCCAATCTTCTCCGACTGTTGGATGAGTTTGGGAAAATCTCAGGCCTCCAGGTAAATCTCTCTAAGTCAATAGCCTTGAACGTCAGTCTCCCGCAATCAATGTTGCAGACCCTCCGGGAAAATTTTCCGTTCTCCTGGGCCACCACCTCTATCCCGTACCTGGGGGTCAATTTGACCGCCTCCATCTCCTCTTTGTACCAAGCCAACTACCCGCCTCTGTTCGTTAAATTGTCTACCGATATGGAACTTTGGGCCAGAGGGAACATTTCCTGGTTGGGAAGAGTTCATTCTGTTAAAATGAACCTTCTCCCCAGGATATTGTACCTTTTTAGATCACTCCCGATACAGATAACTAAAGGGAAATTGCAGAGTCTTCAATCCAAGATGGTTCAGTTTATTTGGGGCACCAGAGGTCCCCGACTCCCGCGGAGGGTCCTCTTCAGAAGCCGCTTACAGGGGGGCCTAGGGGTCCCCCTGCTTTGGAGATACTACCAGGCAGCCCAACTGGCACAATTCTCGGTGGTATATTCTATGGGGGGCAGACCGGATTGGGTTGATATGGAACGACAATCGGTCCCTAATCACACCATAGGTTACTTGGTTTGGGCTCCTCCAAGTAGGAGACCTCCTGTATTGGCACCTTCCCTCTCTCACTCATTAGCACTGTGCGATTGACTATATACACATCCTACACTTATCTCGGCTCACAAACCCCTGACACATATTTTTAACAATCCGGACTTTGTTCCGGGACTAAACATAAGGGCTTTTCGATGGTGGACCAACAAGGGACTATTCAGGATAGGACACTTCCTCTCACCTCGGGGCCCCTTGTCAGTCGCACACTGTACGAGTAAGCTTGATATGCCTTCCTCAGAAAAATTTAGGTTGCACCAGATTAGACATTTCCTATCATCTATGGTCGCAGGTTCAGATGTTGAACCCCGGGCCACTTCATATGAATGCTGGTGTGCACAAGCTCAAGTCCAGAGGGGAGGTATTTCGTTGATTTACAGGGCTTTGATCGACTCACCTGACAAGCCCGGTTACGCCCTTTCCTGGGAAAGGGATCTGGAGCTATCGTGGGAACCGGACACCTGGAACTCCATTTTCCGGAGGGCTTTTAAAGGTATCTTGAATATGTCTCTAGTTGAAGCTAATGTTAAGATTATTACGCGTTGGTACCTTGTTCCCACCCCTCTAGCCAGAATGTACCCGGGGACTGATCCTCTTTGCTTTCGCGAGTGCGGACATCAGGGTTCCTTGCTCCATATTTGGTGGGAATGCCCGCGTATCAGTAGTTTTTGGAATAAATTGTTTAGTCTGATCCGCAAAGTTACTGGGCTTTCGGCTCCCAGGACCCCGGAAGTAGCGCTGCTTCTTGGCTCTGGTGTAAAAGGGCCCAGAACCAGTTTGAAGCTCATGCATTTCATGTTGTTGGGGGGGAAGCTTACCTTGGCTCGGGCTTGGAAGTCCCCCTCGGTCTCAATGGGGGCGACCAAACGCAAAATCTCTTGGATCATGACCCAGGAGAAGATGGTCAGCATCTTCCGTGACAAGCAAGCGGAATTTGAAGCAGTATGGGAACCCTGGCGTCTGTACATCTCACCTCCCTCATCCTAATTGTCTGTGTTTTGTATTTTCTCCACCCGATCCCTTCTTGCATCCACTCCAGCATCTCCATCCTTTCTCCTATCCCCTTTCTCTTCTTGTGTTCTTTCCTTCTTTTCCTTTCCTTTTCTTCCTTTCGGATATTCCATACTTCCTCCTTTCTTGTGGCTTATAGGGTATCTACCTCTCTCAGGACCTATATCTTCAGAGGGTGATTATATGCAACCCCAGTTCATAAGATTCAGGGGGGGGGTTCCCCTTCCTGGTTTACAGAGGGCGTTTGTAACTTACATGGAGGTCCACGGTTATATTTTTCTGTGCTTTGCTTGCGGGCTGGGATTCTGTTCTGATCCTCAGACGTTTTAGTAATACTGTTTTAGTAACCATGCCTATCTCGTATTGCATTGTTGCCATTGTTTTCATTACAAAGTCCCTTCCCGAGTGGGCTCTGTATATGACACATTGTATACCTTTCTTATGCAATATTTCCTGAGATTGTATGTTATTAATCTACATATGTCTTACAAAATAAAAAACTTTTGCAAGTAAAAAAGAAGAGGGGATGCCACACAGTGGTAAACATGGCCTTGTCCCAACTTTTTTGAGAAGTGTTGATGCCATGAAATTTAAAATGAACGTATTTTTCCCTTAAAATGATACATTTTCTCAGTTTAAACATTTGATGTGTCATCTATGTTGTATTCTGAATAAAATATTCAAATTTGAAACTTCCACATCATTGCATTCTGTTTTTTCACAATTTGTACAGTGTCCCAACTTTTTTGGAATCGGGTTTGTACATTGTCCCGGTAAGCGCCCGTTATTCAGGCTAAATGCCCATTATGGGCAGCCGGTGCCCATAAAAAAAATGGTTGCGGGCCGATATCGTAACTGAACATGCGCCGTTCCGACTCGCCTGCCGGGCTAAGCCGGGAAAGCTCATACAAGCTCGGCCTGGGCGGGCCCATGCGTAGTTACGTAATGGCGCCGCCTGGTCTCATTAAAACCTAATTATACCAGATAGTATAATTAGGTTTTATCGTACTTATTTACACCTTGCACTTTATTTATATTTACATATTACATATTTTTTTGTATGGTCACACTTGAGCACATTTGACACTTTAGAATTGCAGGGAATTGTGATGAGAATTTTAAACTTTAGGCAGAAGTAGTGCAGCTGAATGGGAGACAGGGCTGATCCTAGGCGGGTGCATGGGATGCACTACGCCCAGGCGCTGCAAGCTTAAGCAGAAGGGGGGGCAGCAGAGGAATCACAGGGGATCGCCGTATGGAAGATGCGGAGGGAGGCGGATGGAGAGCTGGTAGGTCAGAGGGAGGGAGGAGGAGCAGAGGAATCACAGGGGAGTGCCGATCCATCCCACACCAAGACAGGAAGACCGGACAATCGTCCTGTATCTTACTTTGTGTCCTCCCAATCCTAGGTGATGTCATGAGGGAGGGACTAAGGAGAGAACCTCAAATACCCATTGGCTGGGGAGGCAGCAGGAGTCGGTGCAGCCTAAATCTTGCAGGCTGCACCGCCTCCTGCTGCTTACACAGCCAATGGGTGCATTGGAAGCGCTGTCCATCACATGCCTTAAATCTTCATCCTGCGGTCTTCCTGTTTTGGTGTGGGATGGATTAGCTCTGAACGGAGTTCCTGGGCAGCCTGCAGTGACTGAGGTGAGGGACTGTTTTGCCCAAGTAATAGAAGCGTCTGTTCCTGTACAGTCTATGCTCCTTACCAAAAATGTTTCCCCCTTTAATAAGTCGTTGTAATGCCACCCATATTCTTGCCCTTTTACCAGGGTGAAAGTAACCTAACACCTGTGCAGCGTTAGTGTCAGCTTACTATCAGTCACCCTGTTTAAAATGACAGGAATATAATTCTTCTAAATCCTGCTTTTTTTTTTATTTTTTTTAGCAGAGATGCAGATTTTTTATGGGGCTAATAAGCCACAACAGCAAGTCAAGTGTTTGGCTTATGGTTGTGGCGTGGCCCCATTGACCTGAATAGCCAAATTTCACATGGGCTTAACAAACCATTGCGGCTGTGGCACATGCAGAGGGGTTTCAGCTGTGATCTAGACTTTGAGTTGCCTGTTTTTACCATCCCCTGACCGGTCAGAAAAAGTCTTAAATTGGCAAAATTATCTGAAAAAACTGACCCTTTAACTACTTCAGCTCTCCCTTAATGACCAGACCATTTTCTGCGATACGGCACTGCGTTGCTTTAACTGACAATTGCAAGGTTGTGCGACGATGTGCCCAAATACAATTGATGTATTTTTTTCCCACAAATAGAGATTTCTTTTGGTGGTATTTGATCACCTCTGTGGTTTTTATATTTTGCGCTATAAACATAAAAATAGCGACAAATCTTTTTTACTTTCTGCTATAAAACACTCCCAATATAAAAAATGAAAAAAATCTAATTTTTTCATAAATTTAGGCCAATATGTATTCTGCCACATATTTTTTGTAAACAATCCTAATAAGTGTATTTTGATTGGTTTGCAAAAAAGTTATTACATCTACAAACTATGGAACTTTTTATTTTTTTAAATTGTTTTTACTAGTAATGGCAGCGATCAGTGATTTTTAGCGGGACTGCGACATTGCGGCGGACAAATCTGACACTAAATGACACTTTTTGGGGACCAGTGACACCAATACAGTGATCAATGCTAAAAGATGCACTGTTCCTGTATAAATGACACTGGCAGGGAAGAGGTTAAGACCAAGGGTGATCAAGGGGTTAAGTGTGCTCCTAGGCAATGCTTTCTAACTGTGTGGGGGATGGATCTCCTAGAAGAAAATGGAGATCTGTGTTTCAGCCTAGCTGAAACTCAAGATCTATCTCTTCCTCTGCGACAGAACAGCGGTCTGCCTTGTATACATAGGCAGACGGCTGTTCTGTCATGCTCCTGCACAATTGCAGGTTGCCAGCGGCCATCGAGGCCATGATTGGCTACCGCTGTGTCTGATCACAGGGGGAGCGCTGCTTTGGCGGCACGCGCCAGCCCCCGGAGAACTCATGAATAAAAACCAAATACCTACATTTTTGACCCTTGCACTCTGTGTGTTACCCACTCATGAGCCCTGCACTCTGTAGATTATATGATTCTGCACTATGTACATTACATGCACCTGACACCCACACGCTATACATAGGCCTACATTTTAAGCCCTTGCCAGGGTTAACACAATTTTGTCACACCAACGGGTCACCTCATAATTCTCTTTTGGGTGCCCAAGAGGGGGCCCTGCCAGATAGGCTGTACAGGACCCCATGATTTCTAACAGCGGCCCTGAGTGGGGGGGGGGGAGGAAGGCCGCACTGTTTTAAGGGCCAGGGGGATTGGCAGCGGCAGAGTTAATGGAAGTCGGACTGCCGACATCTTTCTTCATCGCTGGCCTCTACCGAGGGCCTGAGTGATGGGCCAGGCCTGGCCGGGGACACTGGAGGAGCCTCCCTGCATCTTTAATGCAGATGAGGAGGAGTGAGCAGCCCGGGGCTTAGCTGTTACCTGTTTCTGTCTTTTGATGCAGCAGTCGTGCTTCTAGCAGGTAAGAATAGTCTACCCTTATTTTGAGATAATATTGCAACTTTTTTCTTCTAATGCTGAATTTAGAGTGATCCTTGTGTGCTTTTTAAAGGGATGTTTCTATATTGTAAGTCATTATCACATATAGTAAAACTGTAAACTCACAGGTTTAGAATTACTGGTGATAAGCTGTTGAGCATTATCCTCAGGTGTTGTGCCATTGACTCGTTGCCATAGAAACATTTGTAAAGGGGAGGTGTTAGTAAGGTGACCGCGCTCACGTGGGGCGCCAGAAATACAGTATTTCTGCACCCAGGCGTCTGTGACCCTAGGATCGGTCCTGATGTGAGAACTATTCCAACTCTGTTACTTTGGCCTTAAGTTTGAAATTCCCTTTTAAATTTCCTGTAATTCTCTCTTTATTGAGTAGACCCTATAATCTGATGATAAGTAGGCAGAGATTAATTATGCGGAGTGAGTGGAGCTTCAAGGAAGTGGGTGTGGTAAGTAATTGATAGCTGTGCTGCAAAGTGTCCCTGGAAACTTTTTTCAAATGTTTGCAACTATGCATGCGTATATATGCTGAAGGTGTCAGTAGGGCAGTTGACCGTGTCAGTAGGGCAGTGGATGGTGTCAGTAGCTTTTATTTTTTGCAACTTTATTTATTTATTTATTTACGAGCTCTGTTAGGGGGCTTGGTGAAATATTACAGGTTTAACCACTTTACCACCGGAGGATTTTGCTGTCTTACGTCCAGGCCACTTTTTGCGATTCGGCACTGTGCAACTTTAACTGACAATTGCGCGGTCGTGCGACGCTGTACCCAAACTAAATTTACGTCCTTTTTTCCCACAAACAGAGATTTCTTTCTTGGTTTGCGCAAAAGTTATTGCGTTTACTAACTAAGGGAAAGATTTCTGTCATTTTTGGTGGGTTTTTTTTTAACGAATAATGGCGGCGATCTGCGATTTTTTTTTTTGCGGGACTGCGACATTGCGGTGGACAGATCGGACCCTTGACTGACATTTTTGACACTTTTGGGGGTACCAGTGACATTACTACAGTAATCAGTGCTATAAATATGCACTGTTACTGTAAAAATGACACTGACAGGGAAGGGGTTAATTTTATTGGAGAGGGAGGGGTTAATGTATGCCTGGTGCTTACTGACATGTGTGGGGGGAGGTGACTGAGTGACACAGGGACAGATCACATGTTCAGCTATGCTGAACCCTGCAATCTGTCACTGCCTGTCACTTAGGAGATCCGCCAGCTTTGTTTACACAAGCGGGCCGATCGCCACTGCTCCTCCCCTGGCCTGACTCCCGGTGTGACTGAACACAGCGGGAGAGAGCCTCCAGTGGCACGCGTGCGCCGCCCACAAGGGGAGGAGTCCAGTGACGTAGGTCTACGTCGCTGGATGATAACGAGCCACATTGCTGCAGTAGCAGCAATATGAGCAGATGTAAAGTGGTTAAACAGGGGAATCTGCGCCACGCAGGGTGATTAGAGTGCCTATGTGCTGTGATCATCTTAAAATAAGTTTGGATGTTATGTTGGTAATAAATGCTTTGAGTTGTCCTCCTAGGACACCTCATCATTGCACAGAATCCATAATCTGAAAGCCATAGGTGTTTTTAATTTTTAATTTTCCTTTTTTTTTTTTTTTTACTTAATATCAATCTGATGTGTCCCTTGTGCTACTGGCTCTGGCATTAGTTGAAATTCTTCTCTTCAGATTCTCCCCTACTTCTGCTGCTGCAATCTTCCAGTGTGTGTGTGTGTGTGTGGGGGGGGGGGTTAATAGAGCTGAAGGACCAGTGACAGGCATTTATTAAGAGTTCTGACTATGCCCACCCTTTTTGCATCGCTCCTCCATTCATAGAGGCTGTACTATAGCTTCTATGAATGAAGCACAAACTATGACTGGAGGAGGCAGACTATTCATTCATCTGTCCATCTTCCATAGATCATTTTTCATGTGTAGCACCCTCCTAGTTAGGTGCTAGGTTCAAAAGCATTTTATGCTCCTTCTGCTTATCAGGGGAGCCTGATCTTTTAAGTTGCCTGGTGCATGTTCCCAGGTGTGATTCACTGGGTCTAAGGGAGTGTCCCCACTGTATCCAATATGGGAGACAGTGGAGGAAACCGAGCCAGTGACACATTGTTTTTTGTGGGAGTCCTAGTGGGAGGGCACGCTTGCACAGTGCCATCTTAAGAGCATTAAAGGGCCCCAGGCAATGCAGTGCACTGGGGCCCCGCCTACACAATTACTCACTAGAAAAAAAAGCAGGTTATCGATAAGGCGATATTTATTGGTACAGCAGTGCCAGGCTAATGACAGCTTCCAAGTTCGGCGGCTGGGTCCGGTGAACACACACACGGATCGGAGTCAGACTCGCCTGTCCTGTGTGTGCCTGTTCCCATGGAGGCGGACAGGCATTCCTGCAGTTGTGGGCTTCCCCTCCATGGCCTAAGTGGCCTGACAGCAGTGCAGGCCTGACAGGCGCTTGCCACCTGGTAAGTTCAGCGGCGGGATGCACACAGGAATCGGGACTAATGCTTGGCTGGGGCTGGGTCGCTGGGCAGGTGGGGCCCCCGGGCAAGTGGGGTTCCCGGGCAACTTCCCAGCGTGCCCATTCGGTAAGGTGGCCCTGCTCTTGCAATGCATCCTGGGATTGCTCATAAAAGCTGAGGGGAGCATGTGACAGGGCGTCTTTGGCGGGAAGCAGAGTCCCAGGAGGAGGCTGACGGCTGACTCTCCTCCTGTTGTCTGAGGAAGGTGGTCATAGGCGGTCGGCCTAGTGAACCAAGTGTGGAGCTGAGCTGCAGAGGATCCTGTAAAGCTGACAGTGGAGCTGCTGGCAGAATTTTCCTGAGAAAAACAGTGTCCGTGAGTACCAGGGGACTTGCCAAAGGGTCTGCCCAGGAAGGGAGACCACTCCAGTGAAGTCAGAGGATAAAGGGTCAGCTCACACAGTGTGTAAAGGGGGTGCCATGTAGAACCCTGAAGAGTAGGGACAAAGGGGATGCCAAGTAGGACCCTGAAGAGCGATTCACAGTACAGTACAGTTCATTTGATTCTTCTTCACTATAGTGGCAAGGTGAAGTAGCAGCCTTGCCGCATTCAGCTAATCAGAAAGTCCCAGCAATTGTGCATAGTTGTTCAGTTGGAGTATCCCACTCATCCCTTCTCCTATCCCAGTTCTCAAATAAAACAACAAAACCAAAACCCCTGGACTGTTTTCTGACTGAGCCAGATACTTAGAAAATGCTATATTTTCAAGTTGTTGCTATGGGTAACCCAGGGGAACCCGCTTCAAGCAGCTCCCCAGGGAGTAGTGCTACACATGGATTGGAGCTATAGTACAGCTTCCATGGAGGAGGAGGTAGGCGGAGTGGGTGGACATAGTCGGCACTCTTGCTGAGTGTGTCTTACAGGTCTGTCAGCTCTATTAACTCCTCTGCATCGGTAGATTATGGGGCAGGGGTAGAGGGGATCAGAGGATAAGGATTTCAGCTAATGAAGGAGCCAGAAGAACAATGGTTAAATCCTACTGCCTGTAAGTAATGCCCTGCATGCTGGTTTTTGTGTTTTTCTTTTTTTGTTTGACTACACTTAAACTTTAAAGCTAGACTCCATTTAACTAATTCCCCTACAATCCCCAATGCTGAGGGAACTTTAATCTGCCTTCCATTTTGTAAATTGGAACCCGCACTAGTTCAGAGACTGCACGGTTACTGACCGTGCTAATTTCACACTAACAATCAAGAACCACTCTGATTGGTTCCTGATAATGTGATCATCATGACAGCCAATCACAGTGATCACATGGATTTGTTTACAATACAAACCTGCCAGCTCAGCTGTCACCATGCAGAGAAAGGCACACTGACAGCAACAGCCTGCAAAAGCGTATCTATACTCAAAATGCAAAATCATATATTCACTTTCACATTTTATTTTAATTATTTCTAGCCTAATCCTGAATGACACTGTTGGGGGGTCAAGAAGGATTTGTTTTCCCCTGTTGGGCCAAATTGGATCATGGATCATTGGAGTTTTTTTTTTTTGCCTTCCTCTTGATCAACTATGGGTATAGGATTGTATATATGGAGGTTTTTTTTTACTTTGTGAAGATCCCCACACATTTACTTCCTTGAATTCTGTGACATGTAGTCACCATGCCCTGCGAATAGGCACTACTGTGTCACACATTTCACAGAGCCTGCTTTGTAAACTACAAAGTATAAGGGGGGGGGAGTTTTAGGAGGCGGAGTCAGTACAGGGACCACTGCTTGCAGGCAGCAGGGTACCATGGGATATGTAGACTTTACAAATGGAGGAGAGGCTGCAAAGCATGCAGGGAATCCAAGAAGTTGTGGTAAGAGATAGCCGGCAGACAGGCAGTCACCACACTCCAACCTCCACAGCATTATTTTCAAAACATGAAACATTTACCGACAGAGCACATCTTCTACCGACAACCTGAAATATACCAGAACTCCCATAAAAAAATAAGACAATTGATATTTAAACAGTATACACACAATATGGAAACATTGATAATACCAGTAACAAGTAATTTGCCTGGTTTATATTTAAAAAGTCAACCAAGCATGACAAATTATCAGCCCCTTGTATTTACAGAAAAGAGAGGAGGAGACTAGTAACCCAACTTCTATGTCCCCCTATTCTTTGGAAACTTTTAATTTGGAACTTCTCCTCTCTTTTCTGTATAATACCTCTGGATGTTGGTACCAGTACCTGGTTTCTACTTATTGGCTCTTCCAATCCCCTTGTATTTACAGACAGTTCTAAAAATCCCTGATTTTTACAATCTGTCCATACATTTACTGACGGTTAGCAACCCTGTCACAACATCAAAGGAGATTTTCAAGTCATCTTATATTGGATTGTCAAATATAATTATTGTTTATATTATTAAAATGCTGATGTTATAAAATGAAAGTGTATGCTGTGACCATGGAACTCCTTTTAAAGTGATGTACAAATTGTTACACAATAATTGAAGAATTATATATAATAGGCTGTTACAATGCGAATGTTCAAATCTTTTTCTATGTTTGAAGGTTTTTAATATTAAAAAAGAAAACAAGCTGCCTCTAGGTTCCTTGTAATGCTTATCATAAGTTTAAAAACCAAGGCATATGGTCACATGATTCCACCATTTGTTTGTCTGGTAATGAAATTGGTAATTATATTTTTTCTTTCTGTTGCACACAGAGTTTCCCTGGAAGCCAGAGGTACGGTATATTCCAGTTCCCAATCTTTTCAATGGAAATACAGCAACGCTGAAGTGTGAGGTGTCCAATGTATTTCCCAAAGCCCTGAGTGTGAAATGGCTGAGGAAGGAGAAGGAGAGTGAACAACTTTTCCCTCTGTCCCAGAATGATGGGTACAATATCTCAGAACTTACACCAGAGAGGCAGAAGGATAACACATTCACATACAAAGCATGTTTAATATTTAAGCCATCCATCGCAAATGAGGGGGAAGAGTTTATCTGCAGGGTGGAGCATCCATCTTTGAAGGAACCAGTGGTGAAGAGCACAGGACCTCTTACTATAAAAGGTGCCTCAAAACTGCCAGAAATGTGTAACTGTTCTGCATATGAAGGTGGACCATGGGTAGCTAAGGGCTTTTGTTGGCGTCAGGCCTTCTTCTCCACCATGCAGTCAATGGGAATGCAAAAGCAGCTTGAAGCAGGCCATAGATAGTTCACATCTCCGCTGGTGCAGCAGGGACCGGCTGAGATTCGAACCGCATACTGTAGGGCAGGCTGAATGTGCCCAAGTTGATCGATCAACTTGGGTACACGAGTCTGTCGGATTTTACATGCGATTATTCCTAGCGCCGGCCCTTTGATGCGCCTACCAATAAACTCTGGATGCCAGAAAATATCATGAAACAATGGAAGGAGCACCAAACCAAATGATGGGTTCTAATTAATTGCACATATCTGTCTGTCTAATGCTGACTTTCCACAGATCATGAAAGAGCAGAGTGATGAACTGGGTCGTATCCTACTGCCCTTTCATTGCCTCTTCCTAGGCTGGGGGCAGGTACAGGGCCACGCTGTATTTCTTACCTGCAATTTAGCCTCTAGTGGGGTTCTCAGGGAGGCAGGGATGCTGAATTGGCGCTTTTTAAAACCAAACTGGGATACTTTGAAAAGCTGTTGGCTATTCTCTAAAAGAAAAATTAAAAACATCCAAAACATTTTGGTTAACTGCTGCATAACATACAATGTGGGCACTAAAGCTGGGCATGCTCTATTCCATGCACTAATAGATTTTTGAATAAACATTCCTACCAACATTCCTACAAAAATTCTCAGTACATTTGAAAACATGACACATTTTGTTGGAAAGTACTTCAAAATTTAATTTGCTTTGAACATTTGATTTTGGAATCAAAAGAGTTTCCTGAATGAAAACAACATTCACTGTTACAAAATTGTTTGTTTGACAAAAATTTTCCATCATGCTTCTTTGAATGTTCTCACCATTGTGGTAAAAAGTGAAACAAAATTCCCCCTCCTAGCACAAAATTCTCCCCCCCCCCCAATCCCCCCTCCTAGCACAAATATTTATCCCGTCCAATTCCACTCTTAGCACAAATCCCCCCCCCCCCAAAACTTCCCCTCCTAACACAAATCCTACACTTACCAGAATCACCCCAACTAGCACAAATCTCCGATCCTAGCCCAAATCCTCTCCCTGCTTAATTTCCCCTCCTAGCACAAATCTCCTTAAATTCCTATTTTCAGCACAAATATCCCCCCTCCTAGTATAAATCCCCCCCCCCCCATCCTCCCTCCTAGCACAAGCCCCCCTCAAAAAGAAAAAATAATTCCTCCTAACGCAAATCCTCCCTAGCACAAGCCCCCCTCCCCCCGCCAGAATCACCCCTACTAGCACAAATTACCCTTCCTAGCCCAAATCCTCTCCCTGCTAAATTCCCCCTCTTAGCACAAATCTCCCCAAATTACCATTTTCAGCACAAATGCCCTTTTACAAACGTCTCCCCTCCAACGTCTCCCCCTCCTAGTATAAATCCTCTTTACCCCCATCCTCCCTCCTAGCACAAACCCCCCTCAAATCACTCCTCCTAGTACAAAACCCTCCCCCACAAATTTCCCCCCTAGAACAAATCCCCCCCATTTCCCTTGATAGAACACATCTTCTCCCCACGAAATTTCCCCTCACAGAAGAAATCCTCCTCCTCCTCGAAAATCCTCCCCCCTAGCACAAACCCTCTCCCCCCATCCCTTCTTCTACCACAAATCCCATCCAACCACCTTTCCTAGAATGACCCCCCCCCCCAAATCACCTCTCTACCCAATACAGACTTCCTGAGAAAAACAATGGTGGGGGTGGTGTGGGGACAAGTCCAGTCATCCTGCACAAGGAGAGAGCAGCAGTGAGTGGTCTTTATTCCAGGAAGTCTCGCACTGGAATACTGCACAGATCTGGAAGAAATGCACAAAGCACACAGAGAGTCAGGAAGAATATTTAGTACATGACACTTTAAGAGTTCCAGAAGTGAAGAACATTGTGTGTTATTGGCTGTTATCTATGGAAGGTGTCTATCTTCAGCCTACATTACATGTGTTTTATGGCCCATTGTGCATGACAGTTCTGAATTTTCATTTTCCCAGTAATATTCCTTCTTTCTTACCAGTATATAAGCTGTAAAGCTGTGTTACCTTTTTCTTGCTATGTTATCTGTGTATGGTATGTAATGTCAAACTGTAATTTTATTTATAAGGTGTTTATGTGATTTGTTGGACAGATATAGTCATACCTCCATCTGAAAAGCAAGATACCCCTCAACACAGAGCACAAGATGCCTCCATGACTGACTCACCTGTTATACTTCCACCTACAGGTAAGTGTTGTCACTGCCATTACTCATTCACCAGCCACTTCAATACAGCATCTGTAAATGGATGAGGTAAAAGAACAGAGCAAAGAAAATATCTACTCATGTTAAAGTGTTACTAAACCCAGGAGCCTGCATTCATTATATCTGCTCTCCCACAGTACACAGAACATGAAAATGCAATTATTTTAGTAAATTTAAACTGCTAAATACCTTTTCTAATCAGCAGTTTATAGCAGTCATGTGACTTATATCAGTGTCTGGCTGAGCACTGGTTAAAGCTTGTAGGAGGATTTTACATTCTTCTCTTCTGTACTCTCCTCAAAAAAAAAAAAAACTCTCTAGCAATACACACCAAACTGAGCATGTGCAGAGTGCCTCCAAGGGTCTGTTCTATCAGAAGATTCATTGGGGACAGTGAAAAAAGGGGAGCATCAGAGAAGACAGTCAATTTGCACAATGGCGGAGTTGTAAAGTCAGAAGGTTTTTTTATCTTAATGCATTCTATGCTTTAGGATAATAAAACTTCCGGGAGTAGTAGCCTCCCTAGCACTCCCTAAAACTTACCTGAACACGATCTCTGTCCAGCGATGTCCACGAGTCCCTCGGCCATCCGGAACTCTCCCTCTTGATTGGCTGAGACACAGCCCAGGCGCCATTGGCTCCTGCCAATGTCATTCAAAGTCAGTCATCCAATTGGGAGGGGGGAGGGAGAGGGGGCAGGGCCAAATAGCAGCTCAGTGTCTGAATGGACAGACGGTGCTGCAGCTCGGCTCGGGTGCCCCTATAGCAAGTTGCTTGCTGTGGGGGCACTCGATAGGAGGGAGGGGCCAGGAGCTGCAGAGAGGGACCTTAGAAGAGAAGGATTCAGGCTGCTCTGTGCAAAACCAACTGCAAAGAGGTAAATATAACATGTTTGTTATTAAAAAAAAAAAAAACACGAGACTTTACAATCACTTCAACCCCTTAGGTTCCTCAGTGAGTATAACAAGAATGCTTTACTCCATATACAGACTGATTTTACTGTTGTGGGTTTAGTGACACTTTAAATGGGATTTATAATTATAGCATATAACATATGCTATAGGCATATTATATACATATGAAATTATAAAAAATGAAATGATAAATCTATTCCACCAGTTACTGAGGTCAAGTGAAAAGTGAAGTCCATTGCTGGATCTGCTAGGGGAATGGCACTGGTAACATCTGGTCTAAGGGCTATTATCAGTACACTAAATGTAGATGGAAGCACAGCCCCTGTCATAGAGAAAGTTACGCACTAAAAGCAAACTATGGTTTCATTCCCCCGGAACACTCATGGTATTCCACTTTCAACATTAGAATGTATACTTGTTGTGATCTGAGTTCTGACTCATGCAAACCTGTTTGATTATCCGGAGTTCCTTTATTGACACTATTTGGCCAAAGGTTTGTGAACATCTGAACATCACATCTACATTATCTTGTTGAACATTCCAAAATCATGGCCATTAATATGGAGTTAAAAAAAAAAAGAATAGTGGTCTGGTTGCCACCAAAGCACACCTCCATCCCCAAATACATATAGAAACAGAGAAAACTGGCCCGCGGGACTTTAAATGAGGTTGTGCTTAGTGGCTGGAGATCAAAGAATACATAATGCATGAGTAAAACAATAATGGATTTTTATTGCATAAATGGACAAGTTGTATGAGTAAAATTCATAACATGTACTACCAATAGCACATGATATAGCTTTGTAGCTAGTGTACGCATAATATACAACATGAACAACATTCCATCACATCATAGTAAATATTTTGGTGTAGCCACTTGATAGCATAGATAGCTTGAATAATGTATAATGTATAGAGAAAATTCATGAGAGTAGGATATATGACATCATGATCTGATGCGTTTCGGGAGCAATATCTCCCTTCTTCAGAGATCAATTTGATTCAAAATATATCTACAAGAAGATAAGATGTTGGAGTATGCAGTATAGAAAAAGGAACATTTTGAGTAGAAAGAATCTTTAATCCAATAATAATGAGGACTCCAAAGAGTGCTCAATACTCACGGGTAAATAAAACTTGAATGGAAAAAATTGGCTAGTGAGGAAAGGCGGCACATCGTGTCTCACCCGGGAGCTGAAGGGTCCTAAAGGATAGACAGGCCAGAGAGGGGGATCCATGGTAGGTGGATGAACCCTATGTTGTGGGGAGATGTATCTTCCAAACCTGTCATCATGTGACAAATGTGAAAAAAAGATGAAAATGTAACAGATTGCTACTAGTGATTGTGATGCATAAAAAGTGAAAAAAGGAGGCTGGTGTGGTGAACAGATGAAGATCCCAAATGGGTGTTGGGAGAAAGAGAAAAAGCAACATGCAGGAGATCCCCAAGTGAAGGTGGGATGGAGGAGAGGAAAAACAGTGTCTACTAGCCAGGTTAGAATGAGTATGGAGGGAGTGGGGTGGGGTGGTGATGAGGGGATGGGCTGGTGACCCGAGGACATGGGTGTGGGGGAGAGATGTGGCTAGGAAAAGAAGTGAGGGAGTGCATACGGAGAACAACCTACCATGTGGATCCCATCCCGGCAGCAAGCCTAGGACCCTAACGTCATGTAGAGCGGGTGGGAAGAGATCAAACGGAGCCGAGGCGTCCGTGATCACATGGAGAGGAGCGCTGAATGCGGACCTCTCTGTCCCGCTGATATGAAGACACGCAACAGGGCGGTGACGTCAGTGTTGCCGCCGACGCACAGCGCTGGGTGTACGGCATGACGCCGATGTAAAGGTGGACCCGCTCCTCCCATGGGGAGGGGAGGGGCGGGGACAGCAAGGGAGACAGAAGCTCCCTCTTAATACATCGCAGCTCCCGGGGTATGAACAAGCACCCCCTGACCCACAAAGGCCAATAAAATATCAAAAAATATAACATCCAGTGTGAGAATCGTCACAGAGGAGCTCAATAGGCATGTTGGCATATTTCATACTGTACAAAATGAAGGATGAATATAAAGTAAATAAGTATTACATGAGTAAATATACAATAAGAAACAAGAAGGGGGAGGAGGAAAAAGAGAAAGAAAAAAGAGGGCTACCAAAATTGAAATCACAGCCGGGAGGAAACCAGATCACCGATGGGCACTTGTGGGTGTCTTCCACCCTAAATACAGGTACAAACTCCAACATCTTATCTTCTTGTAGATATATTTTGAATCAAATTGATCTCTGAAGAAGGGAGATATTGCTCCCGAAACGCGTCAGATCATGATGTCATATATCCTACTCTCATGAATTTTCTCTATACATTATACATTATTCAAGCTATCTATGCTATCAAGTGGCTACACCAAAATATTTACTATGATGTGATGGAATGTTGTTCATGTTGTATATTATGCGTACACTAGCTACAAAGCTATATCATGTGCTATTGGTAGTACATGTTATGAATTTTACTCATACAACTTGTCCATTTATGCAATAAAAATCCATTATTGTTTTACTCATGCATTATGTATTCTTTGATCTCCAGCCACTAAGCACAACCTCATTTAAAGTCCCGCGGGCCAGTTTTCTCTGTTTCTATTAATATGGAGTTGACCTCCCTGTACAGCTTTAACAGCCTCCACTCCTCTGGGAAGGTGATTTACAAGATTTTGGAGTGTATCTAGGGAAATCTTTGCCCATTCAGCCAAAAGAGCATGTGTGACGTCAGGTACTGATGTTGAATAGGAAGATATGATTAGTAATCGGCATTCCAATTCATCCCAAAGGTGTTCAGTAGGGTTAAGGTCACAGCATTGTGCAGGACACTCAAGTTCCTCCACACCAAACTCACCAATCCATGTCATTAGAGAGGGTCTTCACCATACTGTTACCAAAAGGTTGCAAGTTCACTATTGTTGAAAATAACTTTTTATGCTCTATTATTAACAATACTCTTCACTGGAAATATCTAAAATCAATACTTTTGGCCATATAGTGTATGTACATTTATTGGTTGTTTTCCCACATTTCCCCAGATGTTCCTGTTCTGTGGGTATAATCTAGTAATTATTTTGGGTATATTTCTTGCTCAACATCTAGCATGTTAACATGTGGGGGCGATCAAATAATTTATAGTTCATTTAGATCCTCTTGTTGTTGTTTATTTATTTTTTTTATCATTTCTTTATTTCTTGAAAAAAAAAAAGGAATATGGATTCATATTATGAGATAAAAAGCAGCTTTGCTAATATAATGTATAGTCTTATTGTCGAGTTTTGTAGTCTAAGTGATGTGTCAAGTTCCTGCAGATGATTGGCATTAAGTTTTGGTATTTATGTCTTCTTTTAGCGGATCAGCTGAGATTCATTGTTGGGAAGATTCAGGGACCTTGCCAGTGGATTCATGGGGAGAAGGTTGCTCTGTATATTTCAGTGTCTTATTGCTCTGAGGACACCAATGTGATGTGGATGATGGAAAAGACAGATGGAAGAGTAGAGGAAATATCCAACAATGGAGGGAATACCCTGACAAACTCTGGTTATACAATATATAAGGAGACAGAAAAGTCTGATAAAGAAGGACTGTTCAATATATCATCATCACTAACATTTGTAATATCTGTGTCCAGACACCCTCAAGTCACTTTTGCCTGCAAAATCACCTCTGATGGACAAACCAAGACCATGAAATTCCAGCCTGAGTCTATGTATGGTGAGATAATTCCTCATTTTAATTTACCTGCAACTGTTTGTGTGATACATGCTGAATGAGTTGTATAGTTAGAAAACAACAAATGCTGCTTGTTTTATAACAGTCTTAGGCCAGAATTTTCCAACTAAGAAAAAGTTTATTACATAAGTTAAATGAATGAATGGACAAAAGGTTTGATGCAATAAAGACTGATAGGTGGAGTAGTTCCAGGCGATATATTTTTGGCATGGATGGCGTTCTTATTTTCCCTTGAATCATCAATATGATGCAATTATTTTACTTGAAAGATGGGCAATACATCAAATTTTGAGTTGATCCTGTGTTTTTTATATTATGAATAGTGTTGAGCGAACACGGACTGTATTATTCGTGTTCGTACCGAATAATTGGATTTTTTTTACCCGAACACGGACACGGACACTTTACTGTATGTTCGGGTAAAAATCCGTGTTCGGTCGTTTTATTTCCGGGTTTTGCATGCTTTGGCGCTCTTTTCATGGCGGGCTTTCAACAGCCAATCAACAATCGTTTAACTGGTGTGCCTTAAGCCATCCCAGCCATGCCTGCAAATGTCTTAGTAGCTGTGATTGGCCGTCTGAAGCATGTGACCAAGTCTTTATAAGTTCGAGGCAGCCGCCGCAGCAGCGTCATTCTGCTGCTTAGCTAAGGGACAGAGCACACATCAATGTGCTGGCTGCTGATTAGGGAAAGATAGGCAGGAAAAAACCATTTGTGTCCGGATAGAATTGAGGGACAGGTCGGAGTGTTTAGGCAGGGCGAGTTGTAGGCATTTTAGGGATAGAGTCTGCTGAATTATAGGGTCAGTGTCTTCTACAAACTACAATCGATATTGCTGTGTGGGGGGTGGGGTGAATCTGCACTCAATCCTGATCTACGATCTCTTCTCAATCCTGTTAGGGACAGAGTCTGCTGAATTTTAGGGAAACTGTGTTCTACAAACTACAATCGATATTGCTGTGTGGTGTGGGATTGGAGATAGGCAGGTGTCAGTGATCCACATCCATTTTTCTGTGTGTGAGCTGCAGTGAACACAATCTTTTTGGGCTGCAGTGAACACAATCTTTTTGGGCTGCAGTGAACACAATCTTTTTGGGCTGCAGTGAACACAATCTTTTTGGGCTGCAGTGAACACAATCTTTTTGGGGTGCAGTGAACAAAATCTTTTTGGGGTGCAGTGAACACAATCCTTTTTGGTGTGCAGTGAACACAATCTTTGTGGGGTGCAGTGAACAAAATCCTTTGTGGGGTGCAGTGAACACAATCTTTTTGGGGTGCAGTGAACAAAATCCTTTTTGGGGTGCAGTGAACAACATCCTTTTTGGGGTGCAGTGAACACAATCTTTTTGGGGTGCAGTGAACAAAATCCTTTGTGGGGTGCAGTGAACACAATCTTTTTGGGGTGCAGTGAACACAATCTTTTTGGGGTGGAGTGAACAACATCCTTTTTGGGGTGCAGTGAACAAAATCCTTTTTGGGGTGCAGTGAACAAAATCATTTTTGGGGTGCAGTGAACACAATCTTTTTGGGGTGCAGTGAACACAATCTTTGTGGGGTGCAGTGAACACAATCTTTTTGGGGTGGAGTGAACAACATCCTTTTTGGGGTGCAGTGAACAACATCCTTTTTGGGGTGCAGTGAACACAATCTTTTTGGGGTGCAGTGAACACAATCTTTGTGGGGTACAGTGAACAGAATCTTTGTGGGGTGCAGTGAACACAATCTTTGGGGGGTACAGTGAACACAATCTTTTTGGGGTGCAGTGAACACAATCTTTGTGGGGTGCAGTGAACACAATCTTTTTGGGGTGGAGTGAACAAAATCATTTTTGGGGTGCAGTGATCAAAATCCTTTTTGGGGTGCAGTGAACACAATCTTTGGGGGGTACAGTGAACACAATCTTTTTGGGGTGCAGTGAACACAATCTTTGGGGGGTACAGTGAACACAATCTTTTTGGGGTGCAGTGAACACAATCTTTGTGGGGTGCAGTGAACACAATCTTTGGGGGGGTACAGTGAACACAATCTTTTTGGGGTGCAGTGAACAACATCCTTTTAGGGTGCAGTGAACACAATCTTTGTGGGGTGCAGTGAACAACATCCTTTTAGGGTGCAGTGAACACAATCTTTGTGGGGTACAGTGAACAGAATCTTTGTGGGGTGCAGTGAACACAATCTTTGGGGGGTACAGTGAACACAATCTTTGTGAGGTGCAGTGAACACAATCTTTGTGGGGTGCAGTGAACACAATCATTGTGGGGTGCAGTGAACTCAATCTTTGTGGGGTACAGTGAACACAATCTCATACTTCTGAAGATTTGAGGGTGCTGCCTGTTCCATACTCCCCCTACTCCTCATCTAGCCTTTTAGGGGTACAAACAATAGTAATTGGGGCCTAGTGTGGTTGTGTACGTGTGATATACATACACTTTTTTTGGATCATATTTTCTATTCCGCTATTTAATCAAAAACCTTTGGGGATCAGTTAAATTGGGGGATAGTCTGTGTTGGTACGTGTGAGAGAGATCCACCTTTCCAAGTTGTTGGGGTTCATCTCATACTTCTGAAGGTTTGAGGGTGCTGCCTGTTCCATACCCCCCCTACTCCTCATCTAGCCTTTTAGGGGTACAAACAATAGTAATTGGGGCCTAGTGTGGTTGTGTACGTGTGATATACATACACTTTTTTTGGATCATATTTTCTATTCCACTATTTAATCAAAAACCTTTGGGGATCAGTTAAATTGGGGGATAGTCTGTGTTGGTACGTGTGAGAGAGATCCACCTTTCCAAGTTGTTGGGGTTCATCTCATACTTCTGAAGGTTTGAGGGTGCTGCCTGTTCCATACTCCCCCTACTCCTCATCTAGCCTTTTAGGGGTACAAACAATAGTAATTGGGGCCCAGTGTGGTTGTGTACGTGTGATATACATACACTTTTTTTGGATCATATTTTCTATTCCGCTATTTAATCAAAAACCTTTGGGGATCAGTTAAATTGGGGGATAGTCTGTGTTGGTACGTGTGAGAGAGATCCACCTTTCCAATTTGTTGGGGTTCATCTCATACTTCTGAAGGTTTGAGGGTGCTGCCTGTTCCATACCCCCCCTACTCCTCATCTAGCCTTTTAGGGGTACAAACAATAGTAATTGGGGCCTAGTGTGGTTGTGTACGTGTGATATACATACACTTTTTTTGGATCATATTTTCTATTCCGCTATTTAATCAAAAACCTTTGGGGATCAGTTAAATTTGGGGATAGTCTGTGTTGGTACGTGTGAGAGAGATCCACCTTTCCAAGTTGTTGGGGTTCATCTCATACTTCTGAAGGTTTGAGGGTGCTGCCTGTTCCATACCCCCCCTACTCCTCATCTAGCCTTTTAGGGGTACAAACAATAGTAATTGGGGCCTAGTGTGGTTGTGTACGTGTGATATACATACACTTTTTTTGGATCATATTTTCTATTCCGCTATTTAATCAAAAACCTTTGGGGATCAGTTAAATTGGGGGATAGTCTGTGTTGGTACGTGTGAGAGAGATCCACCTTTCCAAGTTGTTGGGGTTCATCTCATACTTCTGAAGGTTTGAGGGTGCTGCCTGTTCCATACTCCCCCTACTCCTCATCTAGCCTTTTAGGGGTACAAACAATAGTAATTGGGGCCCAGTGTGGTTGTGTACGTGTGATATACATACACTTTTTTTGGATCATATTTTCTATTCCGCTATTTAATCAAAAACCTTTGGGGATCAGTTAAATTGGGGGATAGTCTGTGTTGGTACGTGTGAGAGAGATCCACCTTTCCAAGTTGTTGGGGTTCATCTCATACTTCTGAAGGTTTGAGGGTGCTGCCTGTTCCATACTCCCCCTACTCCTAGCCTTTTAGGGGTACAAACAATAGTAATTGGGGCCTAGTGTGGTTGTGTACGTGTGATATACATACACTTTTTTTGGATCATATTTTCTATTCCGCTATTTAATCAAAAACCTTTGGGGATCAGTTAAATTGGGGGATAGTCT
The DNA here is from genome assembly GCF_965119305.1 of Pelophylax lessonae. Lineage (NCBI taxonomy): Eukaryota > Metazoa > Chordata > Amphibia > Anura > Ranidae > Pelophylax > Pelophylax lessonae. The sequence goes on from NC_138773.1 coordinate 38,707,076, forward strand.
GTGTTGGTACGTGTGAGAGAGATCCACCTTTCCAAGTTGTTGGGGTTCATCTCATACTTCTGAAGGTTTGAGGGTGCTGCCTGTTCCATACCCCCCCTACTCCTCATCTAGCCTTTTAGGGGTACAAACAATAGTAATTGGGGCCTAGTGTGGTTGTGTACGTGTGATATACATACACTTTTTTTGGATCATATTTTCTATTCCGCTATTTAATCAAAAACCTTTGGGGATCAGTTAAATTGGGGGATAGTCTGTGTTGGTACGTGTGAGAGAGATCCACCTTTCCAAGTTGTTGGGGTTCATCTCATACTTCTGAAGGTTTGAGGGTGCTGCCTGTTCCATACTCCCCCTACTCCTCATCTAGCCTTTTAGGGGTACAAACAATAGTAATTGGGGCCCAGTGTGGTTGTGTACGTGTGATATACATACACTTTTTTTGGATCATATTTTCTATTCCGCTATTTAATTTAACTGGGCCTCCATGCGAGACCTGTGTGCCTTGTTGCGCTGTTTTGAGTACTCCACCAACATGGCCAGTGGCAATGACGCCGTTCTCAGCTTAACTATCCCACTTCTATGCCTCCTTGAAAAAACAATTCGGGCGATGATGGAAGAGGATGTGGCACAGGATGAGGAGGAGGAGGAGGATGAAGAGGTAACATTTCCAAGGCTTTCAGGGCAGTCATTCGCAAGGGGCTCCGAGGGTGGGTTCCTGCACACGCAAACGCCAGGGACGCAATTGTCCAGCAGGGGCACAGTTCTGGAGGATGAGGAGGAGGAGGAGGAGCTGGAGGAGGAGATGGAACCATGTTCACAGCAGGGTGGCACCCAGGCCAGCTCATGGCCATCACTGGTGCGTGGCTGGGGGGATACAGAGGACACGGACGATACACCTCCCACAGAGGACAGCCTTTCGTTGCCTCTGGGCAGCCTGGCACACATGAGCGATTACATGCTGCAGTGTCTCCACAACGACCGCCGAGTTGCCCACATTCTAACTTGTGCTGATTACTGGGTGGCCACGCTGCTGGATCCCCGTTACAAGGACAACGTACCGTCCTTAATTCACTCACTGGAGCGCGATCGCAAGATGCGCGAGTACAAGCGCACGCTGGTAGACGCCATGCTGCTGGCATTCCCATCTGACAGCGGGGCCACAGTGGAAGCACAAGGCAGAGGAGGAGGAGGAGGAGGTCGCCAACGCAACCAGGGCACCGCCAGCACCTCAGAAGGCAGGGTTAGCATGGCCGAAATGTGGAAAAGCTTTGTCAGCACGCCACAACAAACAGCAGCACCAGCAGCTCAGATGGAACGTCTTAGCAGGAGGCAGCATTTTACCAACATGGTGGAGCAGTATGTGTGCACACGCCTACATGTAGTGAATGACGGGTCTGCCCCCTTCAACTTCTGGGTCTCCAAATTGGGCACATGGCCTGAGCTTGCCCTTTACGCCTTGGAGGTGCTGGCGTGCCCTGCAGCCAGTGTATTATCTGAACGGGTATTTAGCACGGCTGGGGGCGTTATAACAGACAAGCGCAGCCGCCTGTCCAGAGACAATGTGGACAAGCTCACGTTCATTAAAATGAACCAGGCATGGATCCCACGGGACTTTTCCGTACCTTATGCAGAATAGCAATGGATACCGACCTTACCCACCCATTGTTCCATTTTTGCTCTTTCTCACTCTTTTGGGGTGTACCCTCATTTAAAATTTTTGAAAAGAAGCAGTGTTGGCTACCTCGTCCTCCTCTTCAGGGCCAGATTAATGTAGGGGCTATTGGAGCTGCAGCTCCAGGCCCCTACCTTTTATATAGGCCCCGGGTTGGCCATATTCACTGTTACCGCTCTTCTGTCACTTGTAAACACAGAAGTCTGGCTTCTATGCTCGCTTCCCCAGGCAGCACCCTCAGAACCTCCCCACACAGCGTGAAGGCCGGACAAGGAGGGACAGTTGGCGATGCATGGATGTGTTTATGGGCTTCAGAGACAGCATCCCATGTTGAATTAGGCATGCATGGCTGCACCCTTCCTCCTCTGGGTGCATGGCAAGGCACGGCCCTTAAGGCCCTTCAAAATCCTCAGCACCAAGCCCATGATGCTGTTAATCCGGCCCTGGTCCTCCTCCACCGCCGCTTCCACCTACACCGCCCATAGGTGTGCGCAGCCTATTGCATTAAGGTGTGCACCCCAAAGTTGAAATACACATGCATGTGTTTGCCAGCAGGGAGAGTAATGTATCGGGGCCATGTACCTGTAGGCAAGGAGAAATAGAGCAGAGCAGGTCCCAGGGAGATCTTTCCCATCTCCTCACTGGCAATGCTATGTGCCCTAGGTGATTAGGGTGTGCCCAGGCACACCCAGCACACCCTGTGCGCACGCCTATGTCACCGCCACATCCACCACCACCTTAACCTCCCTCCTACTCCATATGGGCCTCGTCCTTCAGAGATGAAGAAGAACATTGTTTTATTTTTCTGTTTTTTTTTGTTGTTTTAAGTTATTTCCCTATCCACATTTGTTTGCAGAGCACTTGCCATGCTCTTAATTACGTTTTGCTGCCATTTGCAGCACTCTAGCCCTTTCCTTTGGTGTTTTAGAGCCATTTTAGTGCCTTAAAGTTCGGGTCCCCATTGACTTCAATGGGGTTCGGTGTCCGGGAAAAGTTCGGTAAAAGTCCGGGACACGGACCCGGACTTTTTTTTAAAGTTCGGCCGAACCCGTCGAACACGGACATCTAGGTGTCCGCTCAACCCTAATTATGAACACTTAGAGGGTTATTTTTTTTTCTTTTTTCTATTCTAAGTAAGGTATATTTCCATGCTTGGGATAATATCCCCATAGCAAGGGGGCAGCAAGCTTCCACCCTCAAGTCATAGATAACAGCCTTCTTACTCTTTGGTGGAATGTATGTGTGCAGGGTGCTCTTCTACTCCATGAAAAGTGCAACCCCACCAAATGGGCACTCCGGCCTGTGAGTGATTTTAAGACTTAGGAAACACAGAGCAGGGGACTCCTAAGATTCTTGGTGACCTTCGTGACTAAAAAAACATATTAAGTAATACGTTAGATGATATTTTTAGTATTTTGTTGCATCTAGTTATGTAACAAGTAACCTAAGGAAAGATACCTGCTTCTATGTCTGGTGTGCTGGGTATTGGTGTCATAAAGAGGGGAGTGATAATTTCCTTTAATTTTTTTTTTTTTTTTTTGTGCAAAACATCATTTTCTAGCAAACATAATTTTCTAGCAATACTGTTGCCACCCGACAGAAGCCTTACCAGATAGTACAGCCTCAGCTTTATAAATATTTACAGCTAGAAATTTTGAGCATAAGGTGGTAAAACTGCAGAGGGCAAATTTAAGGTTTTAGTTTTACAATACTATAATTTTTACGAGAGCCCGATAGGGTGTTTTAGGAGGATTTAGAAGTTGTTTATAATAATGACAATCTGTCGCTAAAATCCAACTGGGAATAAGCCTGCAAATAGTAAATTTAGTACTGGTATAAAGTTCTTCTCCATACTATGAAGCCCCATCCCATTAGAGCAAGGAAGTGAGCACTGCAGTGAAGCGGGGAAGCAGTGAGAAAGCATGGATAGTACTAAAAACCTACACAAATGAACAGCTACACTTTAATGTGCACTTTTGACCAATGCATTTTAAATATCAATTTTAGCAAAGCCCCGAGCCCCGGGACCTGTGAAGACAAGTCTGTGTGACAATGGAGATGTCCTCTGTTCTCTGAGCCTGCAGAAATTGTACCCCAAAGAAGTGGAGCTCAGCTGGAGATCAGGAGAAGATCAGTTGGAGTCCAGGCAGAAGTATGAAGACAATAATGATGGAACATTTAATTATAACGGTCATTGTACTGTTCCAGGAAATCTCTTATTAAATCCCAACTTCACCCTCCATGTGACCTGGAGCCACAAATCTCTGGATGGACAGCAAACACAAGTCTTGTCCTGGAGGGATCCGGGTAAGTCAGAGATAAACAAATTTTTTCCCACTAACACAGCAATTCATGTTACATGTGTCTAAACGGCACCCCAAAGCACATTGCAACAGCGCAATGAGTAGTAATGTACTAACTTGCATTACAATCCCAAACAATGGTGCATGCAATGCACCAATTTGTGGCAGCACCCCGCACCACAAAATTGCAAAACACATTTGTCTTAAGCTGCATTGGGATGCTATTCAGAATGAATAGGAAAGCATCCCACCAATGCGTATACCATGTGAATGGGCCCTTACTGTTTACCTACACAAATACTGAATAGACACTTGTACATCAAACTGGAATGCAAAAGAGAATTCTATTTTTTCATCACCATACAACAGTTCAAAAAAGAATGTCCAAGCACCATCCCATCAATCACTTTTCCATCTTTTCCACAAATTTTATACTAAATCCAGTAAAATCCAATATCCAAAGTGCAGTTGCAATTGGATTGGATTTAACTGGAATGAATATGGCTTTAATGAAAGAGAGAAAAATAAACTTATAGCGTTACTAAACCAACATTTGACGGTTTCCTTTGAAAACCTTACTGCTTTCTCATCCTCCGAATATATGACTATTGAATATTATTGGGAAATGTGAATGTGGCCACCAGTAGGGACATGTTCAGTGTTCTTCTCAGAAACCTTTGATGATATAATCAGAATTCCAGCACTTCATTATTCACTGTGAATTTTCACATGCAAACAACTTTACAATAAATGTCAGATAATAACAGCTTTGCTTGCATACTTCCTTTGTTAACAGTGAAAAATATAACTACAAAATGCAGACATAGACTCTTTCAGTAGCTTGCAAATATGCATTTAAATTTAGGATCTCAAGAGCTTAATCGCATTATGCAATGGGGCATGGAACACCACCTCACAGTTGTGTAATGCTAAGGCAGATTTCAGATTGCAATGGACAATACAAACAAAGAACACAAATCAAGGTCTGCACATAAGTTACCTTCATTCACCTTGAAAGAAATAACAATTGTTCATAAAATAGTAATTCCGACAGCTGCTGACTGTGGCTAATATTAAAATAATCTGCAGGTAACAGAATCCTGAAGATGGTTACTTAGGTTGAAAAAAAACACAAGTTGATCAAGTTCAACCTATAAAAAAAAAATACACAGAAAATAATAAAAAAAACTACATATACAGAACTTTATACCCACAGTTGATCAGAGGAAGGCAAAACACCCCTATAAAGCATCATCCAATTTAACCCCCTAGAAGACATTCAGCAATGGTGTTATCATCTCTAAATGTTAAAAGAGAAGTATGGGTTTCTAATTTTTTCCCCATTTATACTTACTTAGGTGGATGCTGCATCTCTTCCCCGGCGCCTCTACACTGAGAACCGAACTGTCAAACACCGCCAATCGCTAAGTTCTGACAGCTCCCCGAGCAGAGAGCTCCTGACTATCAGTCACCGCTCTCTGCTCTGCCCCCTTCTCACTCATTGGAGCACTGGGCTGTGGAGGGGAGGGGAGCGGCTCGCTGAGAGGCTGAGCCGGGTGTCGGTCCAGGCACCTGGCGGATCCTGACTCCGTGGTCGTGATCACGTAGTGCCTGGACCAACATCTGTAACTTCAGCAGAGAGCGGACTTCAGAAAACGGGTCACAGGAGTGCAGAACAGAGTTCACTCCTGTGATCCATAGGAGATGTACAGGAGCTATGGCTGTACATCTCCTTTAACCACTTCTGGACCGGGCCTTTTCCTGACATTTGTTGTTTACAAGTTAAAATAATTTAATTTTGCTAGAAAATTACTTAAAACCCCCAAACCTTATATATATATATATATATATACACATATATATATTTTTAGCAGAGACCCTAGAGAATAAAATGGAGATTATTATATTTTTTATTATACCATATTTGTGCAGGGGTCTTACAAACGCAATTTTTTTTGGAAGAAATTCACTTTTTTGAATTAAAATATAAGAAAACAGTAAAGTTAGCCCAATTTTTTCTATAATGTGAAAGATAATGTTACACCGAGTAAATACTGTAGATACCCAACATGTCATGCTTCAAAATTGTGCACGCCCGTGGAATGGCAACAAACATTGGTACTTTAAAAAACCCCATAGGCGACACATTAACTTTTTTTTGCAGGTTACCAGTTTAGAGTTACGGAGGAGGTCTAGGGCTCAAATTATTGCTCTCGCTCTAACGATCGAGGCGATACCTGACATGTGCGGTTTGAACACCGATTACATATGTGGGCACGACTTGCGTATGCGTTCGCTTCTGCACGCGAGCTAACAGGGACAGGGCGCTTTCATTTTTTTCCCCTATTTATTGTATCTTTTATTTTTAAACAGTTTTTTTAAAAAAAATTAATTTTGGATCACTTTTATTCCTATTACATGGAATGTAAACGTCCCTTGTAATAGAAATAAGCATGACAGGACCTCTTTATTGTAAGATCTGGGGTCAAAAAGACCTCACATCTCACATCTACTCTAAAAAAGAAAAAGTAATTTTTTTAATCTTGAGAAAAAATGGGCTCTTTAAATCTGTTGCTAGGAAGCGACGTATGATGTTGCTCTGGTCCTCCAAGGTCGTAGAGTGGAGTGGGGGCCATCTTGCCCTCACTTGACTTTCTGCCTGAGGGGACAGCAGACCGTATCGTTTTCCCTGCTACCGGCGGGTTTGGTAAGTGGGGAAAACGACTGGGAAGCGGCAGCAGGGGGGTACCTTTCCCACCGCCCATAAGGGTGATACCGTGGCGAATCCGCGGTCCGTAAGTGGTTAATATCCAGTTACAGTTTTTTTTAAAACAATCTACTTTGCTGGCCAGAACTCATTCCTGAGAGAGTCTATTTTACAAAGATATTATAACACTTTAATTTTCATATTCATAGCCACCCTCCAACTGTTCAGAAATTGAAATAGATCTTTATAAGATAGAGTGCTTCTTATATCATTGGAAAATAATGCAATGTGGCTATAGAAAATCACAACCAAACCTCTATGATCAGGGGCGTCACAAGGGGGGTGCGGGGGGGGGGGAGGGCGGACCGCACCAGGGTGTCCACCGGGGGGAGAGTGACACCACTCTGCCTCTGCCCAAGCTTCCGATCCTTCTCTTCTCTCTCTCATCTATGCGGGCAGGCCGGCATCGCATCGCCGCTGCTCCGTATAGTGTGATGTGTACTGCTGCCTGCACTTCTCTTCTCATTTGCTCCTCCTCCCGGGCCGTCCTGAGCCTGCCCTCCCTGCCCTTTGCGCTCCCTCACGTTCACGCGAGCCAGTCATGGTGTCGGCAATGCTAGGGAGAGGTGAGTAGTGAGGTGCGGGTGAATATATTGCAATTAAACTTATGCAGACAGATATAGGTGCTTCATAGTCTGTAACTTACTTCAGTATGTTTTATTTAGCAGATGCAGCAGTGCTTGTCTCACTCTCAGCAGTCAGTTTATTCACCCTTAGTGTCAGTGTGAATTTGCTAATCCTCCTTCTCTGTGTGCAAGGACCACTCCCCAGACAGATTCGGGCCTGCAAGGACCCCCTGCGTTTTGAGTATAGTACAGATGTCCTTCTAGTGGGTCTCCCCTGTTTCGTCTTTCATTCACTGGGGAGAGAAATATAAAAAATCGCATCCAGACCGTCTGCGTTATTCCCAGTTCCTCTTTTGGGTATGTTTCTTTATGTCTGGATGCGATTTTTTATATTTCTCTTCCCAGTGCATGAAAGATGAAACAGGGGAGACCCACTAGAAGGACATCAGTACTGTACTCAAAACACAGGGGGTCCTTGCTGGCCGAATCTGTCTGGGGAGTGGCCCTTGCACACAGAGGAGGAATAGCAAATTCACACTGACACTAAGGGCCCTTTCACGCTGTCTGTCCGTCTGTCTCCGTTTATCTCAGCGGGGGATTGATCCGCTGATCCCCCGCTAAACAGGAGGATGACAGCTGTTCTCCGCGCTGTGTGCAGAGACACAGCTGTCAGTTCCCCATGCATCTCTATGGGGGATCCGATCCGTCCAGATTTGACAGATCAGATTGGATCCGTTCCCATCCGATTCCCCCATAGAGATGCATGGGAACCTGACTGTGTGCAGAGACAGAGCTGTCATCCTCCTGCTCAGCCGGGGATTGACGGATCAATCCCCGCTGAGAAAAACGGAGTCCACCGGAGTGTTATATGGGAGCCACGATTTACGAGTTACATTAGTTAAAAAAAAACATTATTAAAAGGGGTTGGGGTGACACCGTGAGTTACTGCACCAGGTGACACCAACCCTAGTGACGCCACTGTCTATGATCCTGATTGGCTAACCAATTAACAAAAATAAAACATTACGATTGGCTGCGGTTATTGATGAACAATTAGAAAATGTTCTTAATATCAGGTTATGTTCCATGTAGGGTTGAACGAACACGGACTGTATTATTCGTGTTCGTACCGAATAATTGGATTTTTGTTACCCGAACACGGACCCGAAAACTTTACTGTATGTTCCGGTAAAAATCCGTGTTCGGTCGTTTTATTTCCAGGTTTTGCATGCATTGGCGCGCTTTTCATGGCGGGCTTTCAACAGCCAATCAACAAGCGTTTAACTGGTGTGCCTTAAGGCATCCCAGCCATGCCTACAAATGTATTAGTAGCTGTGATTGGCCATCTGAAGCATGTGACCAAGTCTTTATAAGTCCGAGGCAGCGCCGCTGTGTCATTCTGCTGTGTTAGTTCAGGGACAGAGCACACATCATACGTGCTGGCTGCTGATTAGGGACAGACAGGAAAAAAAAAACATTTGTGTCCGGATAGAATTGAGGGACAGGTCGGAGTGTGTTAGGCAGGGCGAGTTGTAGGCATTTTAGGGCGAGGCTGCTGATTTTTAGGGTCAGTTTTCTACGATCGATTTTGCTGTGTGGGAGGGGTTTTCAGTGACCGATCTACGATCTTATCAATCCTTTTAGGGAGAGGCTGCTGCTGATTTTTAGGGTCAGTTCTCTACGATTGATTTTGCTGTGTGGGAGGGGTTTTCAGTGACCGATCTACGATCTTATCAATCCTTTTAGGGAGAGGCTGCTGCTGATTTTTAGGGTCAGTTTTCTACGATCGATTTTGCTGTGTGGGAGGGGTTTTCAGTGACCGATCTATGATCTTATCAATCCATTTAGGGAGAGGCTGGAGATAGGCAGGTGTCAGTGGTCCACATCGATTTTGCTGTGTGTGGGGTGCAGTGAACACAATTTTTTTTGCCCACTGAGGAGGAGGGAGGAAATTATTTTTCTATCAGTCACTGTGTGCAGCATTTTTCCTTCAGCTGTGCTGTGCTGACTGATCATACACTGCTGTGTTCAGTTCACATGTGCTATTATTGAGTGGTTTCAAAAATCATACACTTTTTTCTATTCCACTATTCAATATACAGCCTTGGGTTAAAAAAAATGTAATTGTGGCCTGCAGCAGAGCTGAATGATATTTGGGGTTTTTGGGGTTCATCTCATACTTCTGAAGATTTGAGGGTGCTGCCTGTTCCAAACTCCTCCTACTCCTCATCCAGCCTTTTAGGGGTACAAACAATAGTAATTGGGGCCTAGTGTGGTTTTGTACGTGTGAGATACATACACTTTTTATGATCATATTTTCTATTCCGCTATTCAATAAAAACCTTTGGGGAACAGTTAAATTGCGGGATAGTCTGTGTTGGTAGGTGTGAGATCCACCTTTCCAAGTTTTTGGGGTTCATCTCATACTTCTGAAGATTTGAGGGTACTGCCTGTTCCAAACTCCTCCTACTCCTCATCCAGCCTTTTAGGGGTACAAACAATAGTAATTGGGGCCTAGTGTGGTTTTGTACGTGTGAGATACATACACTTTTTTTGATCATATTTTCTATTCCGCTATTCAATAAAAACCTTTGGGGAACAGTTAAATTGCGGGATAGTCTGTGTTGGTACGTGTGAGATCCACCTTTCCAAGTTTTTGGGGTTCATCTCATACTTCTGAAGATTTGAGGGTGCTGCCTGTTCCAAACTCCTCCTACTCCTCATCCAGCCTTTTAGGGGTACAAACAATAGTAATTGGGGCCTAGTGTGGTTTTGTACGTGTGAGATACATACACTTTTTTTGATCATATTTTCTATTCCGCTATTCAATAAAAACCTTTGGGGAACAGTTAAATTGCAGGATAGTCTGTGTTGGTAGGTGTGAGATCCACCTTTCCAAGTTTTTGGGGTTCATCTCATACTTCTGAAGATTTGAGGGTGCTGCCTGTTCCAAACTCCTCCTACTCCTCATCCAGCCTTTTAGGGGTACAAACAATAGTAATTGGGGCCTAGTGTGGTTCTGTACGTGTGAGATACATACACTTTTTTTGATCATATTTTCTATTCCGCTATTCAATAAAAACCTTTGGGGAACAGTTAAATTGCGGGATAGTCTGTGTTGGTAGGTGTGAGATCCACCTTTCCAAGTTTTTGGGGTTCATCTCATACTTCTGAAGATTTGAGGGTGCTGCCTGTTCCAAACTCCTCCTACTCCTCATTCTGCCTTTAGGGGTACAAACAATAGTAATTGGGGCCTAGTGTGGTTCTGTACGTGTGAGATACATACACTTATTTTGATCATATTTTCTATTCCGCTATTTAATCAAAACCTTTGGGTATAAACAATTAAATTGCGGGATAGTCTGTGTCGGTACGTGTGAGATACACCTTTCCAATTTTTGGGGCGCATCTCATACTGCCGAGGATTTGAGGGTGCTTCAGTCTGCCTCCTGCCTGTTCCGAACTCCTCCTACTCCTCATCCTGCCTTTAGGGTACAAAAAATTGTAATCGGGGCCTAGATTGTGTTTGTACGTGTGAGATACACCGTTTTGTAAAATTTGTCCTATTCCGCTATTCAATATACACCCAGTTTGAGTGTAAAAAATTAAATTGCGGGATAGTCTGTATCGCTACATGTAAGATACACCTTTTTAAATTTGTTTGGCACATCTCCTTTTACCGCCGAGGATTGCAGATTGCAGGGCGCTTCAGTTTGCCTCCTGTTCCCAACTCCTCCTACTCCTCTTCCTCATCCTGCCTTTCGGGTACAAAAAATTGTAATCGGGGCCTAGTTTGTGTTTGTACGTGTGAGATACACCATTTTGTAAAATTTGTCCTATTCCGCTATTCAATATACACCCTGTTTGAGTGTAAAAAATTAAATTGCGGGATAGTCTGTATCGCTACATGTAAGATACACCTTTTTAAATTTGTTTGGCACATCTCCTTTTACCGCCGAGGATTGCAGATTGCAGGGCGCTTCAGTTTGCCTCCTGTTCCCAACTCCTCCTACTCCTCTTCCTCATCCTGCCTTTCGGGTACAAAAAATTGTAATCGGGGCCTAGTTTGTGTTTGTACGTGTGAGATACACCGTTTTGTAAAATTTGTCCTATTCCGCTATTCAATATACACCCTGTTTGAGTGTAAAAAATTAAATTGCGGGATAGTCTGTATCGCTACATGTAAGATACACCTTTTTAAATTTGTTTGGCGCATCTCCTTTTACCGCCGAGGATTGCAGATTGCAGGGCGCTTCAGTTTGCCTCCTGTTCCCAACTCCTCCTACTCCTCTTCCTCATCCTGCCTTTCGGGTACAAAAAATTGTAATCGGGGCCTAGTTTGTGTTTGTACGTGTGAGATACACCGTTTTGTAAAATTTGTCCTATTCCGCTATTCAATATACACCCTGTTTGAGTGTAAAAAATTAAATTGCGGGATAGTCTGTATCGCTACATGTAAGATACACCTTTTTAAATTTGTTTGGCAAATCTCCTTTTACCGCCGAGGATTGCAGATTGCAGGGCGCTTCAGTTTGCCTCCTGTTCCCAACTCCTCCTACTCCTCTTCCTCATCCTGCCTTTCGGGTACAAAAAATTGTAATCGGGGCCTAGTCTGTGTTTGTACGTGTGAGATACACCGTATTATAACATTTTTCCTATTCCGCTATTCAATATACACCCTTTTGGAGTGTAAGAAAATTAAATTACGGCATAGTCTGTATCGGTACGTGTGAGATACACCTTTTAAATTTGTTTGGCGCATCTCCTTCCACCGCCAAGGATTGCAGGGCGCTTCAGTTTGCCTCCTGTTCCCAACTCCTCCTACTCCTCTTCCTCATCCTCCCTTTAGGGTACAAAAAATTTTAATCGGGGCCTAGTCTGTGTTTGTACGTGTGAGATACACTGTTTTTTTATCCTTTTTCCTATTCCGCTATTCAATATACACCCTTTTGGGGTAAAAAACATTAAATTGCGGCCTAGTTTGCATATTTGACTGTCAGATACACCCGTGCGATACTGTTGTTGTTTTGTTCCGCTATTCAATAAACACCTTTCTAGGGCAAGATCATAAATTACAGAAATATCAGGAGACCGTCAAATAGGGGCCGTGGCCTGGGTCGTGGTGCTGCTGGTAGAGCTCCTGTTGCAAGGAGAGGACGTGGTCGATCTGTGCCAGCTACACGCACAAGTGAAACACCTTCCTCAAGTGTGAGTAGGCGACAGAACCTGCAGCAGTATTTGGTAGGGCATAATGCGCCTCTAGACGTGATGAGGCCTGAAGAAGTACAGGCGATAGTAGATTGGGTTGCTGACAGTGCCTCCAGTTCCTTCACATTGTCTCCCACCCAGTCTACTGCAGAAAGGTCAGAGTTGGCACCTGCAGCCAATGTCCAACCGTCTTTCACCTCACCCCCTTGGAAATCAGGCAAGCAGTCTAAACCCCAAGCCATACAGCAGTCTCTTCTTCTTTTTGAGGACTCTGTTAGCAGGGTTTCCCAGGGCCATCCACCTAGCCTTGCCCCAGAAGTGGAAGAGATTGAGTGCAGCAATGCCCAACCACTTATTTCTCAAGATGAGTACATGCAAGGACCATCGCAGCACGTCTCCGATGATGACGAAACGCAGGTGCCAACTGCTGCGGCGTTCAGAATTGTGGAGATCGACAAGGAGGGCAGGGGTGAAGACTGGGTGGAAGATGATGTGGAGGACGATGAGGTCCTCGACCCCACATGGAATGAACGTCATGCAGGTGACCTGAGTAGTTTGGAGGAAGAGGCGGTGGTCGCACAGAGCCACCAGCACAGCAGAAGAAGGAGCAGGGTGCAGAAGTGGAGCGGCCGTGCCCTAGACACTACGCCCACTACTGCCCAACGCAGCAAGGGAACGAGCGCACCAAAGTCAGCTCAAAGGAGTTCTCTAGCGTGGAAGTTCTTTAGAAAATGTGCTGATGACAGGACACGAGTGGTTTGCACCCTGTGCAATCAGAGCCTGAAGCGAGGCATAAACCTTCTCACCTTCTCAACCTGAGCACAACCTGCATGATCAGGCATCTAAGTGCAAAGCACGAGCTGCAGTGGAGTAGACACCTTCAAAACCAGGAAACGTCTCTGGCTCATCCTGCTTCCTCTTCTGCTGCAGTCTCGGCCGCTCCAGCCACATCTGTAGTGATACCGGCACCTGCCACCCCGCAAACAGAGGATCTGTCAGCAACACCACCACCTGGGTCACCAACCATCTCCATCCCTCGTCCTGAATGCCAGCATTTCAAAATTCTTGGCCTTTGAAATGCTGTCATTCCGTCTGGTGGAGACGCACAGTTTTAAAAACCTTATGTCGGTGGCTGTCCCACAGTACGTCGTGCCCAGCCGCCACTACTTTTCCAGGCAAGCCATCCCTTCCCTGCACAACCAAGTGGGGGAAAAAATCAGGTGTGCACTGCGCAACGCCATCTGTGGCAAGGTCCACCTAACTACCAATACGTGGACCAGTAAGCACGGTCAGGGGCGTTATATCTCCCTAACGGCACACTGGGTAAATGCAGCGGCGGATGGGCCAGAGGCGGATAGCAATTTGGCGCATGTCCTTCCACCACCGAGGATTGCAGGGCGCTTCAGTTTGCCTCCTGTTCCAAACTCCTCCTACTCCTCATCCAGCCTTTTAGGGGTACAAACAATAGTAATTGGGGCCTAGTGTGGTTTTGTACGTGTGAGATACATACACTTTTTTTGATCATATTTTCTATTCCGCTATTCAATAAAAACCTTTGGGGAACAGTTAAATTGCAGGATAGTCTGTGTTGGTAGGTGTGAGATCCACCTTTCCAAGTTTTTGGGGTTCATCTCATACTTCTGAAGATTTGAGGGTGCTGCCTGTTCCAAACTCCTCCTACTCCTCATCCAGCCTTTTAGGGGTACAAACAATAGTAATTGGGGCCTAGTGTGGTTCTGTACGTGTGAGATACATACACTTATTTTGATCATATTTTCTATTCCGCTATTCAATAAAAACCTTTGGGGAACAGTTAAATTGCGGGATAGTCTGTGTTGGTAGGTGTGAGATCCACCTTTCCAAGTTTTTGGGGTTCATCTCATACTTCTGAAGATTTGAGGGTGCTGCCTGTTCCAAACTCCTCCTACTCCTCATCCTGCCTTTAGGGGTACAAACAATAGTAATTGGGGCCTAGTGTGGTTCTGTACGTGTGAGATACATACACTTATTTTGATCATATTTTCTATTCCGCTATTTAATCAAAACCTTTGGGTATAAACAATTAAATTGCGGGATAGTCTGTGTCGGTACGTGTGAGATACACCTTTCCAATTTTTGGGGCGCATCTCATACTGCCGAGGATTTGAGGGTGCTTCAGTCTGCCTCCTGCCTGTTCCGAACTCCTCCTACTCCTCATCCTGCCTTTAGGGTACAAAAAATTGTAATCAGGGCCTAGATTGTGTTTGTACGTGTGAGATACACCGTTTTGTAAAATTTGTCCTATTCCGCTATTCAATATACACCCTGTTTGAGTGTAAAAAATTAAATTGCGGGATAGTCTGTATCGCTACATGTAAGATACACCTTTTTAAATTTGTTTGGCACATCTCCTTTTACCGCCGAGGATTGCAGATTGCAGGGCGCTTCAGTTTGCCTCCTGTTCCCAACTCCTCCTACTCCTCTTCCTCATCCTGCCTTTCGGGTACAAAAAATTGTAATCGGGGCCTAGTTTGTGTTTGTACGTGTGAGATACACCGTTTTGTAAAATTTGTCCTATTCCGCTATTCAATATACACCCTGTTTGAGTGTAAAAAATTAAATTGCGGGATAGTCTGTATCGCTACATGTAAGATACACCTTTTTAAATTTGTTTGGCACATCTCCTTTTACCGCCGAGGATTGCAGATTGCAGGGCGCTTCAGTTTGCCTCCTGTTCCCAACTCCTCCTACTCCTCTTCCTCATCCTGCCTTTCGGGTACAAAAAATTGTAATCGGGGCCTAGTTTGTGTTTGTACGTGTGAGATACACCGTTTTGTAAAATTTGTCCTATTCCGCTATTCAATATACACCCTGTTTGAGTGTAAAAAATTAAATTGCGGGATAGTCTGTATCGCTACATGTAAGATACACCTTTTTAAATTTGTTTGGCAAATCTCCTTTTACCGCCGAGGATTGCAGATTGCAGGGCGCTTCAGTTTGCCTCCTGTTCCCAACTCCTCCTACTCCTCTTCCTCATCCTGCCTTTCGGGTACAAAAAATTGTAATCGGGGCCTAGTCTGTGTTTGTACGTGTGAGATACACCGTATTATAACATTTTTCCTATTCCGCTATTCAATATACACCCTTTTGGAGTGTAAGAAAATTAAATTACGGCATAGTCTGTATCGGTACGTGTGAGATACACCTTTTAAATTTGTTTGGCGCATCTCCTTCCACCGCCAAGGATTGCAGGGCGCTTCAGTTTGCCTCCTGTTCCCAACTCCTCCTACTCCTCTTCCTCATCCTCCCTTTAGGGTACAAAAAATTTTAATCGGGGCCTAGTCTGTGTTTGTACGTGTGAGATACACTGTTTTTTTATCCTTTTTCCTATTCCGCTATTCAATATACACCCTTTTGGGGTAAAAAACATTAAATTGCGGCCTAGTTTGCATATTTGACTGTCAGATACACCCGTGCGATACTGTTGTTGTTTTGTTCCGCTATTCAATAAACACCTTTCTAGGGCAAGATCATAAATTACAGAAATATCAGGAGACCGTCAAATAGGGGCCGTGGCCTGGGTCGTGGTGCTGCTGGTAGAGCTCCTGTTGCAAGGAGAGGACGTG
This sequence comes from Pelophylax lessonae, assembly GCF_965119305.1. Lineage (NCBI taxonomy): Eukaryota > Metazoa > Chordata > Amphibia > Anura > Ranidae > Pelophylax > Pelophylax lessonae. The sequence goes on from NC_138773.1 coordinate 38,723,194, forward strand.
GTCGATCTGTGCCAGCTACACGCACAAGTGAAACACCTTCCTCAAGTGTGAGTAGGCGACAGAACCTGCAGCAGTATTTGGTAGGGCATAATGCGCCTCTAGACGTGATGAGGCCTGAAGAAGTACAGGCGATAGTAGATTGGGTTGCTGACAGTGCCTCCAGTTCCTTCACATTGTCTCCCACCCAGTCTACTGCAGAAAGGTCAGAGTTGGCACCTGCAGCCAATGTCCAACCGTCTTTCACCTCACCCCCTTGGAAATCAGGCAAGCAGTCTAAACCCCAAGCCATACAGCAGTCTCTTCTTCTTTTTGAGGACTCTGTTAGCAGGGTTTCCCAGGGCCATCCACCTAGCCCTGCCCCAGAAGTGGAAGAGATTGAGTGCAGCAATGCCCAACCACTTATTTCTCAAGATGAGTACATGCAAGGACCATCGCAGCACGTCTCCGATGATGACGAAACGCAGGTGCCAACTGCTGCGGCGTTCAGAATTGTGGAGATCGACAAGGAGGGCAGGGGTGAAGACTGGGTGGAAGATGATGTGGAGGACGATGAGGTCCTCGACCCCACATGGAATGAACGTCATGCAGGTGACCTGAGTAGTTTGGAGGAAGAGGCGGTGGTCGCACAGAGCCACCAGCACAGCAGAAGAAGGAGCAGGGTGCAGAAGTGGAGCGGCCGTGCCCTAGACACTACGCCCACTACTGCCCAACGCAGCAAGGGAACGAGCGCACCAAAGTCAGCTCAAAGGAGTTCTCTAGCGTGGAAGTTCTTTAGAAAATGGGCTGATGACAGGACACGAGTGGTTTGCACCCTGTGCAATCAGAGCCTGAAGCGAGGCATAAACCTTCTCACCTTCTCAACCTGAGCACAACCTGCATGATCAGGCATCTAAGTGCAAAGCACGAGCTGCAGTGGAGTAGACACCTTCAAAACCAGGAAACGTCTCTGGCTCATCCTGCTTCCTCTTCTGCTGCAGTCTCGGCCGCTCCAGCCACATCTGTAGTGATACCGGCACCTGCCACCCCGCAAACAGAGGATCTGTCAGCAACACCACCACCTGGGTCACCAACCATCTCCATCCCTGGTCCTGAATGCCAGCATTTCAAAATTCTTGGTCTTTGAAATGCTGTCATTCCGTCTGGTGGAGACGCACAGTTTTAAAAACCTTATGTCGGTGGCTGTCCCACAGTACGTCGTGCCCAGCCGCCACTACTTTTCCAGGCAAGCCATCCCTTCCCTGCACAACCAAGTGGGGGAAAAAATCAGGTGTGCACTGCGCAACGCCATCTGTGGCAAGGTCCACCTAACTACCAATACGTGGACCAGTAAGCACGGTCAGGGGCGTTATATCTCCCTAACGGCACACTGGGTAAATGCAGCGGCGGATGGGCCAGAGGCGGATAGCAATTTGGCGCATGTCCTTCCACCACCGAGGATTGCAGGGCGCTTCAGTTTGCCTCCTGTTCCTAACTCCTCCTACTCCGCTTCCTCATCCTCTAGCGCCTCCTCATCCGGACAGCGTAACACCTTCACCACCAACTTCAGCATGGCCTGGGGTAAACGACAGCAGGCAGTTTTAAAACTTGCCTGTTTGGGGGAAAAAACACACACCACGCAGGAGTTGTGGAGGAGCATGGAACAGCAGACAAATGAGTGGTTGCTGCCAGCGAGCCTCAAGCCCGGCCTGGTGGTGTGCGATAACGGGCGAAATCTCATAGCAGCTCTGGGCCTAGCCGGTTTGACGCACATCCCTTGCCTGGCGCATGTGCTGAATTTGGTGGTGCAGAGGATCCTTAAAAACTACCCCGATATGTCAGAGCTGCTGCAGAAAGTGCGGGCCGTCTGTCCGCACTTTCGGCGTTCTCACCCTGCTGCTGCTCGCCTGTCAGCGCTGCAGCGTAACTTCGGCCTTCCCGCTCACCGCCTCATATGTGACGCGCCCACAAGGTGGAACTCCACCTTGCACATGCTGCAAAGACTGTGCGAGCAGCAGCAGGCCATAGTGGAGTTTCAGCTGCAGCACGCACGCGTGAGTCGCTCTGCGGAAAACAGCACCACTTCATCACCAATAACTGGGCCTCCATGTGAGACCTGTGTGCCTTGCTGCGCTGTTTTGAGTACTCCACCAACATGGCCAGTGCCGATGACGCCGTTGTCAGCTTAACTATCCCACTTCTATGCCTCCTTCAAAAAACAATTCGGGCGATGATGGAAGAGGATGTGGCACAGGATGAGGAGGAGGAGGAGGAGGATGAAGAGGTAACATTTCCAAGGCTTTCAGGGCAGTCATTCACAAGGGGCTCCGAGGGTGGGTTCCTGCACACACAAACGCCAGGGACACAATTGTCCAGCAGGGGCACAGTTCTGGAGGATGAGGAGGAGGAGATGGAACCATGTTTACAGCAGGGTGGCACCCAGGCCAGCTCATGGCCATCACTGGTGCGTGGCTGGGGGGATACAGAGGACACGGACGATACACCTCCCACACAGGACAGCCTTTCGTTGCCTCTGGGCAGCCTGGCACACATGAGCGATTACATGCTGCAGTGTCTCCACAATGACCGCTGAGTTGCCCACATTCTAACTTGTGCTGATTACTGGGTGGCCACGCTGCTGGATCCCCGTTACAAGGACAATGTACCGTCCTTAATTCACTCAGTGGAGCGCGATCGCAAGATGCGCGAGTACAAGCGCACGCTGGTAGACGCGATGCTGCTGGCATTCCCACCTGACAGCGGGGCCACAGTGGAAGCACAAGGCAGAGGAGGAGGAGGAGGAGGAAGAGGTCGTCAACGCAACCAGGGCACCGCCAGCACCTCAAAAGGCAGGGTTAGCATGGCCGAAATGTGGAAAAGCTTTGTCAGCACGCCACAACAAACAGCAGCACCAGCAGCTCATATGGAACGTCTTAGCAGGAGGCAGCATTTCACCAACATGGTGGAGAAGTATGTGTGCACACGCCTAGACGTACTGAATGAGGGGTCTACCCCCTTCAACTTCTGGGTCTCCAAGTTGGGCACATGGCCTGAGCTTGCCCTTTACGCCTTGGAGGTGCTGGCGTGCCCTGCAGCCAGTGTATTATCTGAACGGGTATTTAGCACGACTGGGGGCGTTATCACAGACAAGCGCAGCCGCCTGTCCAGAGACAATGTGGACAAGCTCACGTTCATTAAAATGAACCAGGCATGGATCCCACGGGACTTTTCCGTACCTTGTGCAGAATAACGATGGATACCGACCTTACCCAGCCATTGTTCTATTTTTGCTCTTTCTCACTCTTTTGGGGTGTACCCTCATTTAAAATTTGTGAAAAGAAGCAGTGTTGGCTACCTCGTCCTCCTCAGGGCCAGATTAACGTAGGGGCTATTGGAGCTGCAGCTCCAGGCCCCTACCTTTATATAGGCCCCGGGTTGGCCATATTCACTGTTACCGCTCTTCTGTCACTTGTAAACACAGAAGTCTGGCTTCTATGCTCGCTTCCCCAGGCAGCTCCCTCAGAACCTCCCCACACAGCACGAAGGCCGGACAAGGAGGGACAGTTGCCGATGCATGGATGTGTTTATGGGCTTTTTTTTAAAGTTCGGCCGAACCAGCCGAACACGGACATCCAGGTGTCCGCTCAACTCTAGTTCCATGCAATTGTCTTAAGTTTGACATTTTTACACCATAAAATCTTTTTTCAGATATTTCAAATTCCAACACTTCACATTCCCATCTGCTCTCCTGATTACCATTGTTAACGATGTTAGGCCAACTTTGGCCATTATCATACAGTCTTGCAATGTCTAGTATGGTACCCTGTTATTGCAAACAGGCTTGTATGGTTATAATACAAAAACAGATGTGGACCTTTACCTATTTTTGCCTACATTACAGCCAAAAACAAAATGCAAATTTAAGAAAAAGCTGTTTTGTCTCCATTATTTCTTTTTATGGAATGTTGTATTTGTTCGCATCTCTCCATGAACTGAGAGGTATTGTGATGTCTACCATATAGTATTTCTACAAAGCTGCATTGTAACAGGCAGTGGGCAGATGGAGTTGTCTGTTTAGAAAACATTTTATTAGGTAATATAACACATTGTAATATTATAATGTCACTTCAATTTATAAAGGTCTGTCCTGGTGCCCGGTGGTTGAGGAGGTCCCCACACCCCATGTACTAACAGAGCGACAGAACACTCTGCAATACAATATCTCCGGATACTTCCCTGATGCTGTGACTGTGATTTGGTACAGGAAGGAGAAAGGAGCCCAGGAATATATTCCTCTATCACATGATAAGAAGTACCAGATCCCAAACATCCAGTCCCAGAGACAGTCCGATCTCACCTATTCCTGTACAGCCAGACTGCTCTTCATACCAGTTGTGGCAGATGGAGAATCGGAGATCATGTGTAGAGTGTCCCATCCCAGCCTGGAGACACCCATAGAGAGAGGATCAGGACCTCTACAGGTGCAGGGTGAGTACAGAAGAAATGTACAAAGCAGAAACATTTGTGTAACAATCTACAAAATAAAAGTCTTCCCTTACATAAATATATTGTTCTTGCAGCTAAACCGAGAATCAGGAAACCACTAAAACCTTCTCTGGGCACCGGGAAAGTGACGTTCTATCAGTTACTGGAGAACATCTATCCCAAACACATCCAGATTGAGTGGCATTGCTGGTCAGGAGAGAAGCTGAAAAATCGCTGTCCATCCCAGGAGAAATATACATCTAATCTAAATAAAACTGTCAGTGTTGTGAGTGAATGTGAGGTTTCCGAGGAACTTTTACAGAGTCCGGATTTCAGAGTACGAGTCTCCTGGAGACACGAGTCCATGGATGAGGAGGAATACAAGGAATTCTCTATAAAAGGTAAAGATAAGATCACATGACCGGCACAATATATGAAAGAAGTATACAGATCTATTTCTATTCCTCATTGCATGTGAGTAATGATGTTTAGGCTCCATTTCCACTAGTGCCACTTGTTATGCAACTGTGGACACATAAAGTTGCATGACAAGTCACAGCCCCTTGATTTCAATGGCACCCGTTCCCATCTATGCCACTTTGAAAATCAGCGACCTTTGAAAAAAGGTGCCTGTGCTACCTTGATGCGACTTTGATCCAGAGAGTGTAAAGCTGCACTCAAAGTCGCACAACTTAAGAGTTGCACTAGTAGAAACAGCCACTAGGCTTGAGGGCGACTTTGGAGTGCAACTTTGATCCAACTTTACACTCTCTGGATCAAAGTTGCATCAAAAGTTGCATTAAAGTAATGCAGGTACCTTACCTTTTCAAAGTTGTTGATTTTCAAAGTCACATAAATGGGAACGGGTGCTGTTGAAATGAATGGGCTGTGACTTGTCATGATACTTTGTGTGTCCAAAGTTGCATGATAAGTCGCACTAGTGGAAACAAAGCTTTCTCTGTCGCTCATTGACAGACGTAGTCCTCCTTGATTAATATCAACTCGGGTTATACTGCCCTCTACAGGAGTAGGACTAGACAGGAAAGAAAACGTTCTGGCCACACCCTAGGGGCAGTCCCAGAGGGTATATCCTCTCACTTCCTGCTACAGCAAATCAGTTTTTTTCTGTCTAGTTAGGAGTAAGGACCTAGATGCCTTGCTAGGATCTTCGGGCCTGGCAGGATTTTTTCTTAGAAAGATTTTTTTAGACAGCTTTTTTCTCCAGTGTTCCTGTGAGATCTTCACGCAAGAAAGCTGGAACTGGGCGACGGGCTGGATGTTGAGATCCAGTGGTCACCCCAGTTCAGCCTATGAGCGCGTGCAGGCCATAGCTCCGCGCTGGGTCGGCCGCGACATAGTCCCACTGGATGGGGACTGACCCTGAGAGTTAAACGTCTCGCCTGGACGCCAATGACCAACAGAGTCACGGCGTCCGTATTGGTCGACAGCCCCCCCACCCCGGTGGAGAGGGGTTCTGTCAGGAGTTGGCGCCCGCCTGGTTCCGGTATGGTGAGTAGAATGTCTCCCCCCTGTCGGGATTGTGGTGGACGCGGGCCCCTCTCTGGGATGGTAGGATGGGTCTCCCCTCTATCCTATAACAGGTCACAGATCCCCCAATTTGAGTGTGATTGTTTGTGAATAGTAACCAGGAGGCTTGGTTTGGGAGCTGACAATCTAAGGTCATTGTAAGACTGTAAGGGTGACTGAAGTCAGTGGCAGTACAAAAGGGCATTACTATTGAAGTAGAAGGTATCCTACCTGTCAGAGTGTGTACACAGGCCGATGCCTATGCCTGAGTTACTGCAGTCCAGATCGCCAATCCTCCAGCAACCGGTCACTTCCACGGGCTGCACAGCCTCCCGACGGCCCACGGACCGCATGCGGCCCGCCAAGGTCCTATACCGCCGGCCAGGCTTATCACCATTCAGGGTGAAGTTTGTGGGGCCGAGGCACTCCCGCAGGCCGCCAGGCCGAATACATACTTCCCGCAGGCCGCTGCTAGCCGCCGCTAGCCTACACAGGCCGCCGCCATTGTTTTGCAGATCGCACGAGGCCGCCATTTTGGCGTAGCCTCGTGTCTCCAGCATGGGGGCGGCCATGTTTGAGGTGACCAAACACCTCGAGGAGCTATGGGGAGGCGCCGGAAGGTGTGTAAAGGGGCGGAGCCGCCTCCTTGGCCCAGGGAAAGCAAGCCAAAGACTTCCTGTCTGTAACAGACAGTGCTGGAAGCAAGTTGATAGAAACTTCTGTGCATCAGGTGAGCTTGGGGTCTCTCTCTCTCTCTATTTCTGAGGGGTCCAAGCAGGTAGACTGAGGGGCGCTATTGCGCTGGGGGACTAAGTTAAAAAAAAATAAAAAAATGTTTTTTTCTTGCAATTAATTTTTTTGTGTTTGCTGGCAAGTGTCTTGTTACATGAACCCTGCCACACATGTATCCCCACCTGATCCCCTCGGGGTGGCCGCAGGACCCTCCAGTACCCCATTTGTGATGATGCATTATCAGCAGTTTTTGGAGTCTTTGGTATCCCGGGTGGATACCAAAGACGAAGAGCGACCCCCGCCTACCCCTATGTCATCTGATACTTCAGATACGGATTCTGAGCTGGTCATTGCAGTCCCTTTTCTGGGGTTGTTGTCTCAGGTACGGTCTCCTCAGACAGTGAGGAGGACGCTTCTGCCTCCGCCATAGCACAAGAAGAGTTGGTGGAAGCACTAGTTGTGTCTGTCCGGGAAACCTTAATTCCTTCTTTGGTACTAGCAAACCTACCAAAATGATGAAGGTTTTCCCTTGCTCAAATGGGGTCATCCGTAAACGAGCCCCTGCTATTTCCAAACGCATTGGTAGGCGCTATCATTTTGAGGAATCCCTCATTACAAAGATGGACGGTACCACCAATGTGGACTCACCGATTTCCAGACTAAATAAAGCCACTGTTATCCCGTTGGATTGACAGAATGGACCCCACCCATCTCTAGGGTGGGGGGACGTCTTCACCGGTTTCCGGATCCAGGGCTTTCCAGAATCCCGGATAAAGGGGTTCACAAGGTCATATGGTTGGGATACAAGATCGAGTTTCGATCACTTCCACCGGTGCGATTCTTCCCTTCCAATATTCGAAATCCCCGGGTCGCTTAAAAAGCTTTGCGGGGGACAGCTTGATGAAACAAGCAGTGGTAGTTCCCATTCCTTGGAGGAGTTCTAGTCGAACCTGTTCACAATGCCCAGGAAAAAGGGCTAGGTGCGTCCAATTCTGGTCTTGGAAGAGATGGAGTCCATCCATACAGTGGTGGCCTCCCTGCATCAGGGGGATTTCCTGGCGTCCATAGACATTTAGGGTGCCTATCTTCATATCCCCATCTTCGCAGGACATCAGCGTTTTCGTTGCTTTTCCCAAAGATCATCCCTGGTTCCCACCAGGAGACTGAACTATCTGGGCCTAATTTTGGATACATCCTTGGCAAGAGTGTTTCTCCATGCGGAGAAACTCCAGAAGATTCAGTCAATGATTCGGATGTTGCTGTCCGTCAACTGGCTGGGATTGATGGTCGCCTTTTTAGAGGCAGTACCGTTTGCCCAGTCTCATACCCGAATTCTCCAAAGAGGAGATTCTTCTCATATGGAATCGGAATTTCCGATTCCCTGGACAATCGGATCCGATTGAACGAGCGGACCAGGGAGGCTCTGATCTGGTGGCTTCGGTCTCCGATGCTCAGCCAGAGGAAGTAATTTCTTCTGATAAATTCCAGGTCACCGATAAATGTGTTGGAACTGAGAGCGATCAGACTTTGTCTGATTTTCTGGACCGAGCAGCTCTAGGGCAGCCCGGTTCGGATCCAATCGGACTATGCCTCGGTCATGACTTATGTCGATCACCAAGGGGCACCAAGAGTGCCCTGGCGGCCATAGAAGTGGCCAACATTCCTATTGGGGGAACAGTTGTTCCAGTTCTCTCCGCGATATTTATCATGGGGGTGGACAGGCAGATTATTTCAGCCGTCAGATTCTGGATCAAGAGGAATAGCCTCTTCATCCAGAGGTATTTTACCAGCTGTCCCTTCATTGGGGCACCCCGGAGATGGATCTGTTGGCAGGTTGGCTCAACAGGGCTCGCGCCCGCGATCCTCTAGCGGACGCAGCAGATGCGCTGAGCGCCCCGTAGGGGAAGTATCAGCTACTGTATGTCTTCCCCCTTCTCAAGTTACTGCTGAGATTTCTCCGCAGGATAGAGTTGGAGGGAACTCCAGTTATCCCGGTAATTCCGGGCTAGCCTCGTCAAGCCGGTTACGCCGACTTGGGCAAGACTAGTCGCGGACGCTCCTTGGAGACTTCTTCTCAGGGAGGATCTGCGGTCTCAAGGACCGATCTTCCATCGTGCTTTACAGTCGCTGGCTTTAACGGCCTGGCCATTGAGACCCAGGTACTGAAGAACAAGGAATTGTCAGCTTCAGTTATTCCTACTCTAATTAAAGCAAGAAAAGCGACTTCCAGCAAAGTCTATTATCGCACATGGAAGGCTTATATTGCGTGGTGTGAATCGTAGGAGTTTTCCCCCACGTACCTATTCGGTGACCCGAATCTTGGTTTTTTCTGCAAGAGGGGGCTGAGCAGAAACTATCTTTGAGCACTATCAAGGGTCAGGTTTCAGCGTTAGCAATCTTCTTCCAGAAGCCTCTGGCTACTCATTCCTTGGTGCGGAATCTCATCCAGGAGGTGCAGCACTTGGCTTCGCCAGTGCGCGCGCCCTTACCACCCTGGGATCTTAATTTGGTGTTGTCGGTTCTTCAGAAACCTCCCATTGAAAATATCAGGGAGATTCCCTTGCTTACATTATCCCAGAAGGTGGCCTTTTTGGTGGCTATCACTTCTGCACGCAGGGTGTCAGAACTGGCTGCATTATTGTGTCATTCCCCATATCTGGGTATTCATAGGGATAAGGTAGTTCTTCATCCGAAGTCATCTTTTTTTCCTAAGGTGGTTTTCAGACTTTCATCTGAATGAAGATATGGTGCTACCTTCCTTGTGTCCGAAGCCCAGTCATCCTCGGGAATGTGCGTTGCATTTCTTGGATGTGGTGCGGGCAATCAGGGTATACCTGAAGACTACGGAATCGTTCCGTAAGACAGATTCACTTTTTGTGATCACGGATGGCCCCAGAAAGGGGTTGCCTGCATCTGCCGCGACTATCTCCAGATGGATTAGACAGACGGTGGTACAGGCTTATTCGATTAAGGGTCGGAATCCTCCGTTCCTTGTTAAGGCGCACTCCACTCGAGCGCTCAGTACTTCCTGGGCCTACCGCCATCAGGCGTCAGTGGTCCAGGTGGGCAAGGCGGCTACCTGGTAGTCGGTGCATACCTTTACAAAATTTTATAAAGTTGATGTGATGGCATCGGTGGATGCCTCATTTGGCCGCAAGGTTTTGCAGACCACAATTTGAGGAGACCGGTGGTCTACCTCGAGGGTTTTTTTCCGTTGGAATTTCTGTTGAGTCTCATCTTTTGATTGATGAGCCTTTTAAACTTCTAGTTGGCACCGGTTGGGCCTTCTGGATTGGATTTTGATTTCCATTTTCCCACCCCTCATTTGTGGCACTGCTTTGGGACGTCCCGAGTTGATATTAATCAAGGAGGACTACGTCTGTCAATGAGCGACAGAGAAAAATGGATTTTTGTAAAATCTTACCGTAAAATCCTTTTCTCTTAAGCTCATTGACAGACGTAGTACCCTCTGTTTTTGAGTTGGGTTGGGTTAAATTCTCTAAACACTGCTTTGTGACATAACTGATTTGCTGTAGCAGGAAGTGAGAGGATATACCCTCTGGGACTGCCCCTAGGGTGTGGCCAGAACGTTTTCTTTCCTGTCTAGTCCTACTCCTGTAGAGGGCAGTATAACCCGAGTTGATATTAATCAAGGGGGACTACGTCTGTCAAAGAGCTTAAGAGAAAAGGATTTTACAGTAAGATTTTACAAAAATCCATTTTTAGTCTATGTTTCACTATTGCGATTATGAGTGCGACTTTGATGCAACTCATATCCAACTTTACATTCTCTGGATCAAAGTCACATCAAAAGTTGCATCAAAGTATTGCAGGTACCTTTTCAAAGTTGCTGATTTTCAAGGTCGCATAGATGGGAATGGGTGTCATTAATTAGTTTCACTAGTGGAACTGAGCTTAAGGCCCTTTTCACACTTGTGCAGCCTAAAAGTCGTGTGATTTTGCCGTGATTTTGACTGGACTTGCAGCAATGCCTAAGTCACACAAGTGTGAAAGGGGCCTTAGTCTACGATTCCACTATTGCGACTTTGATGCAAATTTGATCCAACTTTACACTTTCTGGATCCAAGTCACATCAAAAGTTGCATAGATGGGAACGGACACCATTGATTAGTCACACTAGTGGAAACATAGACTTAGTGTGGTTGCCTGTACTATGATGATTGTTGACTGTGAGCTGAGACACCCGAGCACTTCCAGCTACACTGACAGTTCCCCCCCCCAGCACAGCTATACTGTATATGTGCCCCTCCCCTCCAGCTATACTGTATATGTGCCCCTCCAGCTATACTGTATATGTGCCCCTCCCCCCAGCAGAGCTATACTTTATGTGCCCCTCCACTCCAGCTATACTATATGCCCTCCCCCCAGCACAGCTATACTGTATATGTGCCCCTCCCCCCCAGCAAAGCTATACTGTATATGTGCCCCTCCCCCCAGATATACTGTATATGTGCCCCTCCCCCCAGCACAGCTATACTGTATATGTGCCCCTCCCCCCCAGCACAGCTATACTGTATATGTGCCCCTCCCCCAGCACAGCTATACTGTATATGTGCCCCTCCCCCCCCAGCATAGCTATACTGTATATGTGCCCCCCCCAAGCACAGCTATACTGTATATGTGCCCCTCCCCCCAGCACAGCTATACTGTATATGTGCCCCTCCCCCCAGCACAGCTATTCTGTATATGTGCCCCTCCCCCCGTGTGAATTATTTCTTAATTTTCTCGTGAATTAGGATGTACAATGCATCCTTACTGATGAGAGAACACTGGGCGGGAACCTATGATCAGCTCCTCCCATTCTGTATACGCCCACTGGCTACACAGGAACAGTGCCCCTCCCTGGAAGTGAGGTCACTGACTTTCAGTAACCACACCCACTTGCTGCTCTTGGACTCAGCAGGAAGAGGAATTGAAGTCATGTGACGGCACTGAATACTGCAAAATAAAGGGAGAAAAACTGGGATTTTATCATTGTGACACATAAGACTGAACTCCGCTCACATTAATGATTGCAGGGGAGAATTTAAGTTATTAGGCTGCACTTTCACTTTAATGATTTCACCATTTAGAGTATTTGTCAGGCAGCTCCATGAAATTAAATTTGTGTTTGGAAAGTATGTGTGAAAGTATTTTAGGTTGAAGAAATGCATTGGTTATGAAATAATTTCTGGAGCTGACTGTTAAGTAACTGGAAACCTTCAGGTGTTTATCAGAGAGAAGAAAGAAAGACAAAGTAGCAGAAGGTGGTCTGAGAGAGCACGAGCACCGGTCTTGGGGGCTTCATTGGCATTGCAATTTTTTTTCATGTTATATCATAAAGTATTTTTGACCTTAATTTGCATGGCACCCTGCATGGAACTGTATTTGGAGCTGTACACCACACCAGTACACATTTCCTTATATAACCAGAGCCACAAAGCATCCCAGGAAGGAGTTTAGGGCCTTTTGGGTGTCCAGGGGTTACAGTTTTATTAAGTTAACCATCAAGTGCCTGCAGTATAGAGCATCTGCCTGTCCTTTCAAAAGGGAAAATTGACTTGTGGTTAGTTATGGGTATGGGTGTGGGACAGAGCCAATACAGACAGTGCAAATGAGGCAGAGTCTCAGTATCTATTGCAATCCTAATAAACTCAGTCAAAGGAATGGGGGCCAAGGATGTTACCTTGCCTATTGCTCCATCCTGCTATAACCCGTCTCTGTGCATCACATTTATCAACATCAATTATTTTTCTTATAAATTTCAGGCATTTTTTGTAAACATGAATACATGAGTCAGAGTAACATACAATAAATAAATATCAATAAGTACATAATGATGAGTTGCAGCTGCGCCTGTTCTTCCTTTTTCTCTTTGTCTCTGTTTTCTGGTGTTATTGGGGCCCCATACACCTTGGGGCTGGCAGCAGAGTCTTTGGCTCCCAAACACCCTGATTGGTGATGGCTGGGACTCTCTACAACCAGAAGTAACACAATGCAAAATTGCAATTTACTTCCAGCCAAACATTTCGCCCCATCTGTGGAAATGTCACTGATTATCCTGAGACCTCGTACCTCCTTGCCTGATACCTGGGTGACATATTTAGGGTAATTTGCTCCTTCACTCTCATATACTATGTACAGTCAGGTCCATAAATATTGGGACATCGACACAATTCTAATCTTTTTGGCTCCATACACCACCACATTGGATTTGAAATGAAACAAACAATATGCACTTTAACTGCAGACTTTCCGCTTTAATTTGAGGGTATTTACATCCAAATCAGGTGAACGGTGTAGGAATTACAACAGTTTGTATATGTGCCTCACACTTTTTAAGGGACCAAAAGTAATGGGACAGATTAACAATCATAAATCAAACTTTCACTTTTTAATACTTGGTCGCAAATCCTTTGCAGTCAATTACAGCCTGAAGTCTGGAACGCATAGACATCACCAGACGCTGGGTTTCATCCCTGGTGATGCTCTGCCAGGCCTCTACTGCAACTGTCTTCAGTTCCTGCTTGTTCATTAGGGATTTTCCCTTCAGTTTTGTCTTCAGCAAGTGAAATGCATGCTCAATCGGATTCAGGTCAGGTGATTGACTTGGCCATTGCATAACATTCCACTTCTTTCTCTTAAAAAAATCTTTGGTTGCTTTCGCAGTATGCTTCGGGTCATTGTCCATCTGCACTGTGAAGCGCCGTCCAATGAGTTCTGAAGCATTTGGCTGAATATGAGCAGATAATATTGCCTGAAACACTTCAGAAGTCATCCTGCTGCTTTTGTCCACAGTCACATCATCAATAAATACAAGAGAACCAGTTCCATTGGCAGCCATACATGCCCATGCCATGACACTACCACCACCATGCTTCACTGATGAGGTGGTATGCTTTGGATCATGAGCAGTTCCTTTCCTTCTCCATACTCTTCTCTTTCCATCACTCTGGTACAAGTTGATCTTGGTCTCATCTGTCCATAAGATGTTGTTCCAGAACTGTGAAGGCTTTTTTAGATGTTGTTTGGCAAACTCTAATCTGGCCTTCCTGTTTTTGAGGCTCACCAATGGTTTACATCTTGTGGTGAACCCTCTGTATTCACTCTGGTGAAGTCTTCTCTTGATTGTTGACTTTGACACACATACACCTACCTCCTGGAGAGTGTTCTTGATCTGGCCAACTGTTATGAAGGGTGTTTTCTTCACCAGGGAAAGAATTCTTCGGTCACCCCCCACAGTTGTTTTCCGTGGTTTTCCGGGCCTTTTGGTGTTGCTGAGCTCACCGGTGCGTTCTCTCTTTTTAAGGATGTTCCAAACAGTTGAGTTGGCCACACCTAATGTTTTTGCTATCTCTCTGATGGGTTTGTTTTGTTTTTTCAGCCTAATGATGGCTTGCTTCACTGATAGTGACAGCTCTTTGGATCTCATATTGGGAGTTGACAGCAACAGATTCCAAATGCAAATAGCACACTTGAAATGAACTCTGGACCTTTTATCTGCTCCTTGTAAATGGGATAATGAGGGAATAACACACACCTGGCCCTGGAACAGCTGAGCAGCCAATTGTCCCATTACTTTTGGTCCCTTAAAAAATGGGAGGCACATATACAAACTGTTGTAATTCCTACACCTTTCACCTGATTTGGATGTAAATACCCTCAAATTAAAGCTAAAAGTCTGCTGTTAAAGCACATCTTGTTTGTTTCATTTCAAATCCATTGTGGTGGTGTATAGAGCAGAAAAGATTAGAATTGTGTTGATGTCCCAATATTTATGGACCTCACTGTATATTGAAACGTAATTGATGTATTTGTATTTTATGTTACTCTGACTCATATTATAATTTTTAATAATTTCAATCAATTCTACAAAACCATTAAAAAGAGAACAAAGTTCCTTCAGTTATAAATATTACATATTCTATTTCCACACCCCTATATCCCCTCTCCCCATACCCTTCCAATCTCCTTACATTTACCCCGTTCCACCATTTAAATCTTGTCCATCTTTTCAATATACCTCAGACACATCCTTCTCTGCTAATTTCTCTGGTTTTCCCATATTTGTATAAACTCTCAAGTTTTTTTTAAATTATTATTTGTATGATATGTTAGGCTCCATGTACACGGGACGTTGTTAAAAGTCCCTTTGAATGCTGGAATTTTTAGGACGTTTGAAACGTCCGTTCGGTTGCGTTTGTACCCGCGTTTAGCGGCGTTTGTGGGCATTTGCGTTTAGAAGCGTTCCTAGAGATCAAAAAAATTATTCCCCTTTAAAATGGAAAAACGCAAACGCTAAACGCGGGTCATCGCGTTCAGACGCGCTCAGACGCCTCCAGACGCGTTCGGACGCGTTTGTGCGTTTAAAACGCCGGGAAACACACGTTTGAACGCAAATAATTGCGTTCTAAAAAAAGTCCCTGAACGCAACTGCCTTCAAATGACTGTAAACGACCTGGTGTACATGGACAGATAAGATAAAATGTAGATGGGTTCAGGGGCTTCTGAAAAAAACGCCCAACTGCTCCTAAACGGCCATTTCCAGCGTCCCGTGTACATGGACCCTAACTCTGACTCATAGATTCATGTAATGTTTGTAACACTCTGGTTTCATGCTTGATTACATTAACCACTTTAGGACCGGAGGATTTTCCTGCTTTACGTCCAGGCCACTTTTTGAGATTCGGCACTGTGCAACTTTAACTGACAATTGCGCGGTCATGCAACGCCGTACTCAAACAAAATTTACGTCCTTTTTTTCCCCATAAACAGAGTTTTCTTTTTGGTGGTATTTGATCACCTCTGCGCTATTATTTTTTGCGATATTAATAAAAAAAAGCGACAATTTTGAAAAAAATAACAATATTTTTCTACTTTGACAGTTAAAAAATATCCAATATATTACATTTTTGTCACATATTTAGGCCAAATGTATTTAGCTACATGTCTTTGACAAAAAAATTCTCAATGAGCGTATTTTTAACCACTTTAAGACCGGAAGATTTTACCCCATTCCTGACCAGGCCATATTTTGCGATTCGGCACTGCATTACTTTAACGGACAATTGCGCGATCGTGCGACGCTGTACCCAAATTAAATTTATGTACTTTTTTTCCCCACAAATAGAGATTTCTTTTGGTGGTATTTGATCACCTGTGCAATTTTTACTTTATGTGCTATAAACAAAAAAAAGCGACAATTTTGAAAAAATAACAATATTTTTCACATTTTTTTATATGAAATTCCCCCCCCCCAAAAAATGTAAAAACCAAAATTTTTTAACATTTTAGGCCAATTTGTTTTCTGTTACATATTTTTGGTAAAAAAAAATCACAATAAGCGTATTTTGATTGGTTTGCTCAAAAGTTATCGCAGCTACTAACTACGGGAAATGTATGTAATTTTTATTGTGTTTTTTTTAACTAGCAATGGCGGCGATCTGGCGGCGAACAGCGATTTTTTTTATGCGGCACTGCGACGTTGCGGCGGACAGATCGCACCCTTGACTGACATTTATGACACTTTTGGGGGTACCAGTGACATTACTACAGTAATCAGTGCTATAAATATGCACTGTTACTGTAAAAATGACACTGGCAGGGAAGGGGTTAACTTTTATTGGTGATCAAGGGGTTAATGTATAGCTGGTGCTTACTGACGTGTGTGGGGGGAGGGGACTGTGTGACACAGGGACAGATCGCAGGTTAAGCTATGCTGAACCCTGCAATCTGTCCCTGCCTGTCACTTAGGAGTGTAATCAAAGCGGGCGGATCTCCACACTCGATCTCCGACGATTGGGGAAGAGCGGCGCCTGTGTCTGAATACAGGGAGGAGTCCAGCGACGTAGACCTATGTCGCTGGACGATAACGAACCACTTTACCGCAGTACGCTCAATGTGAGCGGTCGGCAAGTGGTTAAATATATAAATACCTATAATATGCTAGTCCTGCACCTATTTTCTGATTATTGTATCTGGGAAGTGATAGGATTGTATCCATAATGGGACTGTAGAACCTGAATATCAGCCTTGTTATGTTTTTTTTTTTTTTTACTAAGGCATGCTAGGATTCATTAATATTATTTTAGGCTGCACTGTGTTAACTTAGCAAAAAAGATTCAGACTTACAAATTCATTTTCCTGATGGGTTTTCTTTAAAGTGGAAGTAATCCTTCCTATTGTTTCAGCCAGGAAAGCTGCCATTTTGGCCTCTGTTTAATCTTCAATAAGGATGATCGAACTTTTGAAAAGTTCGGTTCGGCCAGAACATCCGAACTTCCCAAAAGTTCGGCCCAGATTTTAGAACCCCATTGAAATCAATGGGACCCGAACTTCGGTAATCAAAAAACACCATTTTTAACCCCTAAAACCCAATAAATGCCCCTAAAAAGTGGAGATGTGAGGGGTTTGCGCTTAGGATCACTTGGTGTCAATAAATAATAAATGTATATAATGTAAATAATAACTACCCAAGATAATAAGCTGCCGCAGGTATAAAGGTGGTACCTTTCAAACAATAAATATAACTATGTACCTGCGCTGCTTATGCTTAAACACCAAATAAATATATGTCAATAATAAAGTGCTAGTGCAAAACTGTGCTAAGTGCAACTAAAAATCATGTGCATACAAATCCAGTGTGACCAAACTAAATATCAGCAATAAATATTGATTATGAATAATAAAACTCAATAAATCAATAAAAACATTCCATGTGCAGCAAAAGAAAAAAATAAAACATTTTTTTCATATACACCAAACAAATATATATATATATATATATATATATATATATATATATATATATATATATATATATATATATAAAGTTCATAAATTTCTATAATCTTCATCCAGTAATCTATAAAGTGAAAGTCTCTGTGCTCTTCCAAGTGCCTCGTGCTTAATAAATAAATAATAAAGTGCCAGTGCTCAGTCCAAGTGAGATAGTGCTCCCCTCTCGGTTCCCCACTCACCAGAAGCTGAGTATAAATTCGCCTTATCAATGGTCTTATGGAGTTGGCACCACAATAGATCGTCAGCAGAAGGAGGGTACTGATCCACTGCCCCACACTCTATCCAGATATTGCTCCCTCAGTTCATGAAAAGAAAAGGGCCATCATCGTGTAGTATGTTTATCCATTTATTATCACGCAACATAAAAATACACTTACACTGTGTAGGGAAACAATCCGCCTTGTGCAAACCCGCGGGACGCCAAGCAAATGGCCGTGCGTTCCACCCGCGTAACCGGAAGCCGGAAGTGGTTGCAGCCGGAAGTGACGTATTACGTATTCGGACGGCTTAATACGTCACTTCCGGCTGCAACCACTTCCGGCTTCCGGTTACGCGGGTGGAACGCACGGCCATTTGCTTGGCGTCCCGCGGGTTTGCACAAGGCGGATTGTTTCCCTACACAGTGTAAGTGTATTTTTTTTAATGGGCACTGATAGACACTGGTAGGCTGCACTGATGGGCACTGATAGGCTGCACTGTTGGGCACTGAGAGGCGACACTGGTAGGTAGCACTGAAGGGCACTAATAGGCAGTACTCATGGGCACTGATTGGCACTAATAGGTGCCACTGATGGATGGCACTGATAGGCACTGGTAGGGGACACATGATGAAGCACTGATAGGTGGCACTGGTGAGCATTGGTAGGTGGCACTAGTGGGCACTGGTAGGTGGCACTGGTGGGTGACACTGGTGGGCACTGGTAGGTGGCACTGGGGCACAAATAATACCTTTCCTCTTCCGGAACGATGTCCCTCTGACAGCAGCCGGCGATCGTTGTTTTTTTCTCCTCACACTAATAGTGTGAGGACAAAAAAACTGCTGATCGCCGGCTGCTGTTTACTTTACATGATCAGCTGTCATTGGCTGACAGCTGATCATGTGGTAAGGGAGCGGGATCGCCCCCGCTCTCCAATCTGTGATCAGGCAAGTCTCATGGACTCGCTGATCACAGAGTGAGCCAGACGCAGGGAGCACACAGGCCGCTCGTTGCCGAGAGGATGTCAATGTATGCCCTCCCGGCAATTCAGGTCCGTCTGTAGCTGTCATTCGGCTATAGCATGGACGTTAAGTAGTTAAGCTTATTTTTCTTTATTTTGAACTGTTAATCCTGTAAATAACACTTCCTGTCCTTGGGTGGCTGCATCCCTCCCCCACTGTATCTATGGAGGGAGCCATTGTTGTCAGCCTAGGCCCCCTCTTCCCTCCAGATATGGACTACAAACATGTCTGTATCTGTTCTTCTCCATTACATGGGAGACATGATGATTGGCGATTTACAGAACATAGCTAGGAAGGAAGGTATTCTTCAGTGCAGCTCACAGGAAGTGACAAGGACTCTGCATTTAGGTATTTTCTGTATTTCCTGAAAATATTACTAGCTTAATAAAAGAAAAAGAATGCAGCCACCATATCTAAGGATTGTAACATATTGTATTTTTGTTCTTGGGTTTTGTTATCCTTTAACCCTTTCTCTGTCAGGCCCCGGGCTCCAGTTTTAAACTCAGCTGGCCAGACCATTTTTGCAATGTTTCCATTGATTTATTATTTTTCACTTACAACTTTTAGAGTTTGTAATAAACCCTCAAAAATATCTATTTTCTGAAAGCAAATGACCAGTAGAATAAAAAGAGGGTGCTACTGATTTTCAGGGCCTCATGATATTTGTGCAAATGTTTCTCAAAACAATAGTTTTGCTAAAAATACACAAACATCATTATTAGTAGCACATTTTACAAAATTCCTACTAAATATAAAAGTTTAACCTGCATTGACATGATAAATACCAAAATATTTATACATTTTTAATTGAGCCTATATGTAAAATAGTGAAAATCAAACCTACGCAAAACCTTAACTAACCACATTTTTCTAAAAATCTAGAGGTTTTCATTTTTCACTTACAGTTGTCAGAGATTGTAAAAGACACCCCAAACCATATATTTCCTGAAAGCACATGACCAGTAGAATAAAAAGAGTGTGCTACTAATTTTTAGGGCCCCACGATGTTTGGTAAATGTTTCTCACAACAATCTTTTCGTTAAAAAAAATAACACTTAAATCATTACTAGCAGATGCAAACACAGCAAATGTTACAAAATTCCTGCTCAATTCCTACTTAATATAAAAGTTTTACCTGGATTAAGTTAATAAATAACAAATATTTGTATACTTTAAATTGCGCCTTTTTGCAAAATGGTGAATATTTAATGTACGCAAAACTGTAAAAAAGCATATTTCTACAAAAATCTGGAGGTTTTCATTTTTCACTTACGGCTTTCAGAGTTTGTAAAAGACCCCCCCAAATCATACAATTACTGAAAGCACAGGACCAGTAGATAAAAAAATGGAGGTGCTACTGTAGGAGCATGTAAAATATAGAATATCTCTTATATTCTAATCTCTTTAGGCGTTTCGATTTGATTAGCATTGATAGCCAGACTGACTTTAAAACAAAGTGTGATTTTATTCAAACACACTTGGCATCAACAATACAATGTAAAAGGTATAACAGTTCAGTTCAGTGTAGGTCAAAAAATATGAAGAATAAAACAATATTTCATGGAAAAGATGTGTTCAGCGTGAATTCATGGCAATATAGCCATGTGTGTTCCTCTGTGTGTGTCCTTCTTCCGTGTTAATCTTTTCTCGTCTGGGAAGAAGCAGGAAATGACGTTTGCTAGGTTTCAGAGAGCAAAACACCTGCTTAGGTTGTAAAAAAAGGACTATCAATAGATTTGTGTGGAGCAGAAGTAATGTGTGTGATCTTCGCTAGTCTGAGTGTCTGTGTGCTCTAGTCTGTGTCTCGAGTGTCCGTGTCGAGTGGCAATTTATCTTACATGTATACGTCATGAACTTCCAATACTCCAAGCCTTGTATGGCATCATAACTTCTGCTAACGTCAGGTATTCTATACAAGAGGAGGTACTAAGCCCATAAAGTCATAATTCCTAATATGTATATGACCAAAAAGCTGATTAGTCTTGAACTACTTTGATTGACAAGCCCACATGTAACACCCTATTCTTGTAACGTCTAGTGTGGCTGATGTCATGTTAAATAACCATCATTTATCTTACACAATAAGTAACACATATAACCAACTTATATGACTTGTATAACACTAAGTAAATACATACAAATACGATTAATTATGACTGGGATTACTTTAGTCCTTAACTAACATTATTTAAACTAATATATGTCATTCCTAGTATTACACATGGATCCTATTCTTGACTTCCATGACATACTATCCCGGCAGATACCTTATATGTCATCTTCCAACTAGCTACATACTCCAGAATTATCTGACATTTTACTGTCTCAGCTCAGATGAAGAACTCCATTGTTAATCACTGGATCAAGGTCATTCACACATAATAATACTATGATTAATCATAAAATCACATATATTTTGCAAGCTTGCTGTGAATATAATATAATTCCAATAAGTGCCGAATTATGAATTTGGAATAAATATCTAACAATTCCCCCTGAATTATGATTAATCATACCAAAATAATAAATCCACACAAAACATTCGTATCTCATTTACACAACCTTGTATCAAATGATCGAACACAATATTCTTCAGAACTGAACCAGCCAGAAATAATTCTCCTTCTAAACTCTTTTCTCCTTACTTTAGCTCCTCTTGGATCTATCTATTCAAATTCCTAAAATAATTATATAGATTTTTAAATCTGTATAACATAATAATTGATATCAATAGAATGAATAATAATGGTAATAATAATAATAATTAAATTATGTAATATTATATTTCCATATTTGTGCTTAAATAATATTTTAGCTCTTTGGAAATATACTTGTCATAATTTCCTAATTTTCTTCTTTTTAAGAGTGATATATTTTCTTAACTTATTAACAAAGGATGTTCTATTTACTAGAATGATAGTGAAGTTTTAACCTAAAAATATTCAATATATGAATAAGGAAAAATAAAATAAAAATAATAATAATGATACTCTTAACTTAATATGAACATTAGTTTCAAAATAATTGGATAATCAAAAAATGTATATGTGAAAAAATAATGTTTCAGTCCTTATTTTTATCTGTAATAGATAAAGTTTCTTCTGATGAATCCTTTCTTCATGTAATGTTTATGAAATATGTTCTTCTTAAAGTTCTGTTAGGAAAACCTTGTGTTTAAGATAAAACAGTCATAAATATGAAGTATAAATCGTTCGTCCAATCTTCTTCTCGAAAAGATCTCTTCTTCAACTTTGAATTTCTTGATATCATCTTTGCGCTTCTTAGGAGCTTATTACCCTCCATATTTATTTGGTTTTAAATGCCATTCTGTAAAAGAAATGCAGTATCATTGCTTTGGCATAAACAATTTACATTATTCTTTTACCCTTTTTTTTTTCTTTTTTTCAACAAATGTTAAAACATTATGGGACAAAAGTTTCATGAATTTGTAAAACTATATGTGAAATAATACTTTATATGTTTCTTCAAGAAAAACTTCTGTCTGAAATGTACTGTACTCATTCTGTCTAAGATGTCCTAAACTATAATACAAATATCATAAGTTTCGGTGTGACAGAACGCAACATCTCCTTTAGGTCATGACACAAAATCTTGTTTTCACAAACAAAGAAAGGTTTTGTATCACCCCAGAGATGACAATGGACTATGCCTTTGTTCTCATCTCTATAAATTTAGAAATATGCGTAACTGTTTTCTGTGTTGAAGCACTTATGCTAGTGTTAGACTGTTCTGCAGTAACAAGTACTGGTTCAATACTTTTCTCAGCTCTTATGCTGGAAACACGAGGTACAGACTTCTCAGATACAGCTGTATAAACATGTGCTTGTGTGCTTACTTTAAAATGTCTTGTTACACCTATCTGAATGTTTTTAGATGAAAATGTTCTAATCCATTGAGGATATATTTCTCGATATTTTCCATCTTTTTAAAAATATCTTTTAGTGAACAATCAGATGTCTCTAAAATGATCTTGTTTGATTTCACTATGCTCTCTGTTACTTTAATTGCATAGTAAACACTTAGCAGTTGCTTTACATCTGAATCAAAAGTTTTTTCCAAAAATGATAAAACTCTGGAGAAATAGGCAATTATTTTCTCCTTACCATCTTTTAGTTGAGACAACTTTACTGAAATTGCATTTTCAGATACATGAGTTTTCAAAACAAAAGGTACTTCAGAACAAACCTCAATTGTACTTAACATTGGAGCATTTTGCAAATGTTTTTTCAACACGTCAAAAGCATATTTCTCATTTGGACCCCATTGGTCAACTACATTACCTTTATTCCTCAAAAGATTATATAGTGGATTAGCTTTCTCTGCGAAACGGTTTACAAATTCTCTACAATTATTTATTTTATTCAAAAATTGATGCAATGCCTTTTGAGTTGTTGGAGTCGGGATAGAAGTAATATCTCTAATTGTTTCTTGCAACATCTGTCTCTTTCCTTGACTAATTTGCATGTGAAAGTGTTTCACTTGACTTTTCATCAGCTGAACTTTTGCCGTGTCTAATTTTAGACCTGCAAGTTGTAACAACGTAAACAACTCAGACAAAAGAGCAATATGTTCATCAATTTTTTCAGTACTTAGCAGAATCGTATCCACATGCTGAAAAATACATTCTGGCCTTGAAAATTTTGACAATATTTTTGCTATAGTTTCATGAACTACACCATCACCAATACCTAGGCCAGGTATTAATCGAGTGAACGTATAACTCTCTTTGTTGAATGTGAACGCAAGTTTGTATTGACAACTTTTAGTTAAAGGGATTGAAAAATGACTGTTAGAGATTTCTAATACCGAAAACACTTTAGCGTTGATATTCAAATTTAGCTTTAGGTTGGATTTATCAGGAATGACCGTGTTATTTGTGACATGTTTGTTCAATGTCGTTAGGTCAACTGATAAAGAATATGAATTATCAGCTTTTTTGATAGGCCAAATACAATTATTTACCACTGATTGTGCTTTCTTTACAATTCCTAGTTGTTCAAACTCTTGAATAATGGCAGAAAGTGGACCAAGTGATTCTAGTGGTAACTCATACTGATTATGAGGTTCTGGATCTTTTCCTTCTATATTCAGTTCAGTATTTTTCAAAGTCCCTATGTCATTTTTGAACTTTGACCACAAACATGGAAAACGTTGTACCACTTCCGTTAAAGCACAATTGCCATCAGTATTAGGCCATTTTTGTTCTGTGGACGTATTAGTAATGGAACCAACATTACTGTACACAGAGGGATCATTTAGCACTGATTTGGGCCTAGATGGATCTTTTCAAATACTTTTATTAGCCAAATCAATCACCCACTTTTGTTTGTTGATTACATCACTGCCAAGTAAATTCTCTGCACCGTGACAAAACCAAATGTCAATGTTAGTTTTAACTTGTCCGGGCACTTCAAATGTTACATTAGACACCTGTCTAGCAGTGGATTTACTTGTATTTTTAAAACCCATAATATGACATATAGGGGTATTTGGGTATTTGGTTTCACAGGTATGTTTTCTCTGGTTAGGCTAATCTCAGCTCCGCTATCAATGAGAAAATTCATTTTTTTTACCATTCAGAAAAGCTTGTATATGTGGTCTACCATTCTCATCCAATATAATTGGCGCAACATACTCTAATGGTAGAGAAATTGAAGGTCGATGTGATTCTAATTTTGGCAATGGCAATAAACCATATCAGTGACAGGTCTTTTTGCCATGTTGTCTGAACTGCTGTGAACAGTTAAATTACTGATCTGTTTGACTTCGGTGGCATAAGGCAATTCAGTCAAAAATATATCTTGACATAATAAAGCAGGTTGTTCAAAAGCTGCTGTTTCATACTCCATGTCTTGAATGTTTATTTGTGAGTCTCTCTTAAGTTTACAACAATGTTTTTTCATATGGCCAACTTTATGACAATAAAAACATGTGATAGACTCTCCTTGTCTCACTTGCCTACAGCTGTCGTCGTCATTCTCGCTGAGATCTGTAGTATCTGACATGTCTCCAGTCAGACTATTGTCGTCACATTGAATCATAGCTACCTCATATGTGAGATTGCTCTGTTTCAATTGTCTCCTAACTTTATCAATGAAGCTTACTATATCGTTCAAATTTTGTCGTTCCTGTGCTATGGCTAATGAAGTTGGGTCAAGGTAATTGAACTTTTTCACAAATGAATGTATCAATCCAGTGTCGTTGTCATTGTCTACACCCAAAATCATTTTATATGCTTTGCAAAATTTAATCTTAAATTCAAACGGGTCTTCGTCTATAGTAGTTTGTAATAATTCTAACATTTCTATGGACGGTACTTCTTCACCAGTCGTGCATAGTAACAATTGTTGCAATCTGTCCATTGCGTCACTATGTCTCTCCTGACCTTGGTCATCAGTAAAAGGAGACTTTGTTAACCGTCGAGCATACTGTGCCGGTAACCAAAGGTAAAATATATGATTACGTTGCTCATCTTTCAAATTGTATCTGTCAGTGTACGACTCAAATACATCTGCGTTGTGAAACGCATTCAAATTCAAATTATATGGTGGGATATCATTTAAAACTTTCATTAGTTGGTCATGTATTTGCAATTTTAGTTTTGCAGTTCTACAAAATAAATTTTTATGTTTAATCTCTGTTTCGTCATCAGCATCAACTTTCTCAATTTCCGAACTTTCAGGAATATAAGGTTGAGCCTTTGACTTGCATTCAGTCTTTTTGTCACCTGTTGTTATTACAGCAATCTGTCTACTGTCATTCTGTAACCCTATACATTCTATTTGTTTTTCAAGATCCTCTATGCAATTACAAAGAATCTCACAGTTTGGACAGTTAAGGGAATATTGGGACACATTTCCATGTATTCCTGTGTTCTGTACATTGTTAGTCTCTGTCTGATTTAATGTGAAAACATTTTTGGCAGGTATAGTAATAACCATCTTATTAAATATTCTTACTAACTGTAACACATTATTTATCTTTTTTCGCAATTTGTGCATAATAAACCTGGATTTGTCAATCTTTGTATTGGCCTGTAAACATTCATTGTACATATATTCCCATAAGTGACTGTCATTTGGATACAAAGACACATCTTTAAATGCTAGCTTGCTTTCTCTAGCTAAGTCATCAATAAATTCCATAATTTTTTTACTCACCGTGATCAGAAGATTTTCTCGTCTTCAGTCGGCTCAATCACTGGACGTCTTGTCCACATCTGATGAATCAAACGCCTTGAATCTAGGTTCTTTGATCGTTGATTCCCCGAGACTTGGCAATCATGAAATCGTGTAAGTCTTCCCCCTTTTGGCAGGGATCGGGGATGATAACGAGTATGGCTGGCTTGCCAAATGTAAAATATAGAATATCTCTTATATTCTAATCTCTTTAGGCGTTTCGATTTAATTAGCATTGATAGCCAGACTGACTTTAAAACAAAGTGTGATTTTATTCAAACACACTTGGCATCAATAATACAATGTAAAAGGTATAACAGTTCAGTTCAGTGTAGGTCAAAAAATATGAAGAATAAAACAATATTTCATGGAAAAGATGTGTTCAGCGTGAATTCATGGCAATATAGCCATGTGTGTTCCTCTGTGTGTGTCCTTCTTCCGTGTTAATCTTTTCTCGTCTGGGAAGAAGCAGGAAATGACGTTTGCTAGGTTTCAGAGAGCAAAACACCTGCTTAGGTTGTAAAAAAAGGACTATCAATAGATTTGTGTGGAGCAGAAGTAATGTGTGTGATCTTCGCTAGTCTGAGTGTCTGTGTGCTCTAGTCTGTGTCTCGAGTGTCCGAATCGCGTGGCAATTTATCTTACATGTATACGTCATGAACTTCCAATACTCCAAGCCTTGTATGGCATCATAACTTCTGCTAATGTCAGGTATTCTAGACAAGAGGAGGTACTAAGCCCATAAAGTCATAATTCCTAATATGTATATGACCAAAAAGCTGATTAGTCTTGAACTACTTTGATTGACAAGCCCACATGTAACACCCTATTCTTGTAACGTCTAGTGTGGCTGATGTCATGTTAAATAACCATCATTTATCTTACACAATAAGTAACACATATAACTAACTTATATGACTTGTATAACACTAATTAAATACATACAAATACGATTAATTATGACTGGGATTACTTTAGTCCTTAACTAACATTATTTAAACTAATATATGTCATTCCTAGTATTACACATGGATCCTATTCTTGACTTCCATGACATACTATCCCGGCAGATACCTTATATGTCATCTTCCAACTAGCTACATACTCCAGAATTATCTGACATTTTACTGTCTCAGCTCAGATGAAGAACTCCATTGTTAATCACTGGATCAAGGTCATTCACACATAATAATACTATGATTAATCATAAAATCACATATATTTTGCAAGCTTGCTGTGAATATAATATAATTCCAATAAGTGCCAAATTATGAATTTGGAATAAATATCTAACAGAGCACAATAGTTGTGCAGCGCAAATGTTTGTGAAATTGCTGTTTTAGTGTAAAAAACACTAAAATCCTTATTAGCATACAAAACACAACATAAATTACAAAATTCCTGCTAAATTCTTGTTCACATGGGGGGCACTAAAGTGTACGCCCATGGAGGGCCATATAAAGATCTGTGTTTACCTGCACAGGGATGCACAGGTGCTCTGTGCATCCATGTGCAGGAAGTCCCATTCATGTCAATTGGGATGCAGTGGCCCCAAACTTAGACAGTATTCAGGGACATGTACCCACACGGATGTCAAGTTTGGAGCAGTGGCTGTGTCCATACATCCACTGTGCCCCAATTGACATGAATGGGAATTACCTACACAGGACACCTGTGCATTTCCCTGCAGCCACTGTATCCCAATTGATATCAATGTGACTGCATGCATGGGGATGTACGGAACACTTGTGCATCCCTATGCAGCTAAACACAGGCTTGTTGTAGTATGCCCCACGTGAATGAGTCCCTAGGCCTTATTTAGACTTGCGGTTGGGGAGGTAGCAAAAATGTGCTGTTGAGCTATGTTTTATCCACCCACCAACCTTCCCCCCTTATGGTGCAGTAGCCAGCAGACGAGGTTGTACATGCTGCAGCTGCAATGGTCTGTGTCCACTCTGTTTTTGCAGAACAAACACAGACACAGCACGCGCTCCTCTATGGGTGGTGGGATGTAAACAGACCGCTGGTCCGTTTACACCTGACTGCCATCCATTCTGCTATATGGATGGGAAACAGATCCCCATCCGTCTGTTTTTAGTGGATTGGATGTGCGTAAGTCTGTTTACATCTGCCGCTCTATAGAGGATAAAGGAGGGTCCAATTGGGTCTGCCTGAAAAACGGACAGGCTGACCCAATTGGTTCGCCCATGTGAAAGAGACATTAATATGTTTTTTGTTTGTTTGTTTGTTTGTTTTTTTACAGGCACAATTTTATTTTATTTATTTATTTATTTATTTATTTTTTACAGGCTCAATTTAATTTTGTTTTTAATATTTTTTCTTTTTTTTACTGATTTTTTTTTCAAGGGGGATGGGGTTTGGAGAGACATCAGGGGTCTGAACAGACCCTTAATGTCTCTTTTTTGAGACAGAGGCAGGGACTGAAGACAGCTCTGCAGCCTGACCCCCAACCCCCCCCCCCCCCCCCCGCTCTCCATCCTTACATTCACCGTTCTAGCGGGCAGTAGCTGCAGCCAGCGGGATAGGGGGCAGGGAGAGCCGGTCTGCAGCGTTGCATATACCCAGCACCGGGGATCGGTGAGAAGGGGGGAGGGATACTGCAGGGAGGGGGGGTCACAGTGGGGGGCTCTTTTTTGAAATTAAGAAAGGAGGCTAGTAAACACATTACCAAACCCCCCTCTCTTCATCCAGACTGTCACTGATCCCCCGAACAGCAGCTGCAGCCAGTGGGAGGAGGTGGAGGGAGAGCAGCGCTGCATGGATGGGGTGCCAGGGATCGGTGAAGAGGGGGGAGCACTTCAGGGGGGGGGTCACAGTGGAAGGGGGGGGTTGCTATACAAATTTTTTTTAGAACTGTGGCTGGAATGAATGTAATTGTTGGTGGGAGAAGCAGCTCCTTTTAAGGGTAAGGGGTGTGCTGGGGAGGGGGGTGACAGTGGCAGAGGAAGGGGGAGGCATTTTAGCACCCAGGGCAGCAGGTGGATTGGAGGGACAGAGAGCAGTAGGAGATAGGCAGGCAGCGGCAGTGAGAGGGGAGGTGGTCACATTTTAGGTTAATAACTCTGATCAGCGGATTACATTCGGCTGATCAGAGTTATGGAATTGCTCAGCAGAGTCTGCTGAACAATATTGCTGTAAGTTTATGTTCACTGAAGTGACAATCAGCTTATAGCAGAAGGAGAAATGTGTAATGTTCCGGTACCTTTGGTACCCTAAATTACACTTTCCACAAGTGTATGCGCCCTACCATTTACTTTTGGAAAGGTGCGCATACACCTTTAAGACTGGAGCTGTCATCACTCAGCGCCGGACTAGATGGCTATTTAAGGCGTCGGTTCTCACTCACATGTGTTCGTTCAAACACCCTTATCTGGATGCTAACCTTGCTTGAAGCTTCCATGCTTGCAAGCTTACTTCGCTGATGGAACCTCGCTGCGCTGATCCCTGTATCCCGCTACTGGATCATCCGCCTCTCCTGAACCACCCTTCGGCTGTATCGCTAATAGTGCTAAGTACCCCGCAGGGGAATTCTCTATAAACTTTTACTAAGCTTACACTATCTAGCTCTGCATAGTAAAGACTGTTTATTACATCTGCATAAACTAGATTGCTAGCTCTTGAGACTACTGCTACTTTTCTGCACTGGGTTGATCTCTTTTGTATGTCCACCTGCTATTCTATCATCTGCTATCATACAACATTGCTAAACCTTCCTGCATCCATCTGCTACTGTCTCACCTTCAAGTGTCTATCACCTATCACCTCCACTCAACCTATCCCTCAACCTTCATCATTGTGTTACCACATACATAAAGTCATTCTAGGAACCAGCTTGCTAATTGTGTGTATTTACTGGCTGAAATAAGACCTTCCACACATGATGAGTCATTGAGGTTGGGAATGGTATCTCAGCATATCTCTTACATGACTACTGACGTGGAACTATTTCTGCAGCTGAAAATCCACACCATATAAGAAACGCAGGAGCGTTACAAAATGAGATCTGTACGGCATACATACCTGGCAGTGAAAGGGTTAATCTTCAGCTTTTATGGAATGCAAAATATGTTTCAAGGCTTTACTTTCTTGGTTCTATTAAGTACAGAGTATGTGTAGTGAGCTATATACGTTGTGTACAATTACCTTTACTCCTTTATTCATTTATGTAGATTTTCCCTGGAGGCCAAATGTGGAGATGTCAGTCCCGCCCCTAAGGATCGGTGAAGAGGCCACCATACAGTGTGCAGTAACAAAATACTTCCTGGATGCTGTGAATGTGATGTGGTTCAGAAAGGACAAGCAATCCAGAGAAATGTATCCTGTGTCTTCAGATGAGATGTACAGAATTAATAATATTCCATTAGAGAGACAGAATGATAAGCTGTATGGATGTAAATCATGTGTGACCTTCTCCCCCTCTCTGGAGAGAGATCAGGGTGTGGAATATATCTGCAGGGTGCAACATCCCAGCCTGGAACAGCCAATAGAGAGGAGTACAGGAGCTCTGCAAGTCACCGGTAAGTAGCACATACACAGCAACACAAGAAGATGGAAAGGAAGTTACAAACCCGATTCCAAAAAAGTTGGGACACTGTACAAATTTTGAATAAAAATGTGGACGTTTCAAATTTCAATATTTTATTCAGAATACAACATGGATGACATATCAAATGTTTAAACTGAGAAAATGTATTATTTTAAGGGAAAAATAAGTTGATTTTAAATTTCATGGCATCAACACATCTCAAAAAAGTTGGGACAAGGCCATGTTTACCACTGTGTGGCATCCCCTCTTCTTTTTATAACAGTCTGCAAACGTCTGGGGACTGAGGAGACAAGTTGCTCAGGTTTAGGAATAGGAATGTTGTCCCATTCTTGTCTAATACAGGCTTCTAGTTGCTCAACTGTCTTAGGTCTTCTTTGTCGCATCTTCCTCTTTGTGATGCGCCAAATGTTTTCTATTAGTGAAAGATCTGGACTGCAGGCTGGCCATTTTAGTACCAGGATCCTTCTTCTACGCAGCTATGATGTTGTAATTGATGCAGTATGTGGTCTGGCATTGTCATGTTGGAAAATGCAAGGTCTTCCCTGAAAGAGACGATGTCTGGATGGGAGCATATGTTGTTCTAGAACTTGGATATACCTTTCAGCATTGATGGTGCCTTTCCAGATGTGTAAGCTGCCCATGCCACACACACTCCATACCATCAGAGATGCAGGCTTCTGAACTGAGTGCTGATAACAACCTGGGTTGTCCTTGGCCTCTTTAGTCTGGATGACATGGCGTCCTAGTTTTCCAAAAAGAACTTCAAATTTTGATTCGTCTGACCACAGAACAGTTTTCCACTTTGCCACAGTCCATTTTAAATGAGCCTTGGCCCAGAGAAAACGCCTGCGCTTCTGGATCATGTTTAGATATGGCTTCTTTTTTGGCCTATAGAGTTTTAGCCAGCAACGGCGAATGGCACGGTGGATTGTGTTCACCGACAATGTTTTCTGGAAGTATTCCTGAGCCCATGTTGTGATTTCCATTACAGTAGCATTCCTGTATGTAATGCAGTGCTTTCTAAGGGCCCGAAGTTCACAGGCATCCAGTATGGCTTTCCAGCCTTGACCCTTACGGACAGAGATTGTTCCAGATTCTCTGAATCTTTGGATGATATTATGCACTGTAGATGATAACTTCAAACTCTTTGCAATTTTTCTTTGAGAAGCTCCTTTCTGATATTGCTCCACTATTTTTTGCTGCAGCATTGATGGAATTGGTGATCCTCTGCCCATCTTGACTTTTGAGAGACACTGCCACTCTGAGAGGCTCTTTTTATACCCAATAATGTTGCCAATTGACCTAATAAGTTGCCAATTGACCTAATAAGTTGCTAATTGGTCTTCTAGCTGTTCCTTATATGTACATTTAACTTTTCCGGCCTCTTATTGCTACCTGTCCCAACTTTTTTGGAATGTGTAGCTCTCATGAAATCCAAAATGAGCCAATATTTGGCATGACATTTCAAAATGTCTCACTTTCAACATTTGATATGTTATATATATTATATTGTGAATAAAATATAAGTTTATGAAATTTGTAAATTAGTCTCTTCCTTTTTTACTCACAATTTGTACAGTGTCCCAACTTTTTTGGAATTGTATTTCACTAACCACTTACTGCTGAACGTTCAATAATGTCCTGGCAGCAAGTGGTTATAACAAGCTGCAGCCATAAGCTTAGTATCATGTTTTACAGCGGGAGTTTAGCAGTAATGAGAAAATACCAGCCACCCGGGAAGCCTGGGACCATGGTAATTGGCCAGGAAAGCTAAACACAGAGGAGATAGGGGAACATTTGTTCTCCAATCTCATTTGTGACTAATGAAGCCAAAAGTTATGATGATTTCATCACTTTCTGTTTCAGAGCTGCGTTCACCTGGCTGCTAAAGACAGGGAAGCAGCTAATCAAGCACGATCTGTACTTAATTAGCTATTTTGTAGGACAGGGGAGATATCAGAGGTCTAATAGACCCCTAATGTCTCCATAAAGAGTACCTGTCACCTGTCCAAAACTATCATATAGAGGGCTTGTTATCCCCTTTGTGATAGCAATAAAGTTAAAAAAAAAAAACACGTAAAAATACATTCAAAGAAAATACATTTAAAATAAATACATAAAAAAAAAAAATGTAAAAGCATCCCTGTTCCAAACTCTGAGCATACACACAAAAGCAAATGTGCTCATAGGTGCCGCACGTGAAAAATGATTACATTACACATGTGAGGTATCACCATGAACAGTTTGAATTCAGAGTGAAAGCAATAATTCTAAGACCAATATTTATGGTTGGTTTTAGAACAGTACACTGATGACCAGTAAAGGCTTTTAAAGCATAATTTATAAAAAAAATGTAAGGTACCCTAGTTTGTGAAGATTTCAGTTTTGCATCTTGACATGTTGGGTATCTACTGTATTTACTTAATGCAACATAATTTTTTATATTTGACAATAGTATATGTGAACTCAATCAATACAATTTCATATAGGCTTTAACATCTTGAAGTCATTTCAAAATAGATTTCCTACATCTTCAGACTTAATTTAAATAACTGGTTATCCTACCATGAAGTTCCCTGTTCAGGAACTTCCTGTTATAAGATGACAATGCTCCCTGGGAGTAGGGAGTGGAAGTCTCTCTCTCTTAATTGTTCTCCTGCGTTGTCACCCAGTAACACACTTTTCTAATGGAGAATTGAAGTGGCAAGGCTGACATTACGCAGACCTACTTCACTACTGTCCTCTTGAAGAAATCCTCCTTAAGAAATTTAAATTGTATTAAAAGTGCTGCACTTTCAAATTATAAATGTGGGTATATATCCTTTTAACAAATAAATATTACAATACAGTGACCAAAAAAAAAAAGAAATTAAAAAAAAGAAACGTGATGGCTGAAATATACCCGGCATATAGCCTAAATGTGTTCATGTGCTTGTGCCGTTAAATAATTTTAAAGCATAAATTCCCAAAGTTGTGATATACACAATTGTATTGTGCTGATATTCCCAATTAACAACACATATGTATCAAAAATATTAAATAATAAACCTAGTGAAATAAACTAAATTAAACTTCTAAAGAAAACCCTCTGTAAACTTTCATACGTGGTGGTATTATAATACATACAAGACAATAAGCAACACAGTTTCAAATAAGTATCAAAGTCCTTGATGTTACTGCATTCCAACCACCAATGTCCTGTTACTCTGTCCTAGATGTTCTGCTGCTGCAATCATAAAAGGGGGTTAATAGTGGCATTCTCCCTTTCTTCTTATAATTCCCCCTAAGGATGTGTGCTCACCTCAATAGATGAAATATTACTATAAAATTTTTGGAAAAAAAAAAGAAATATTACGCTCAGAAAAATTCCAACCCGATCCACACCGACAGAAACTGGATATGAACCTCAAAGGAATTCGCTCAGTTGTCCACTGGGATCTCCCACCACGGCACTCTGATAGATCTCCTCCAAGTAAATGGCTTCCAATACAAAGGTGTGATGCTCAGCCATGGATATATAAGTAGAGGATGAAAGAATACATAGTGCAAATACCGTTTGATGCTAAAAATATTTAATAAATACACTAAAAATCACTCACATGATTCTGGTGCATAAGACCAGTCTGTACAGTCAAGGTAAAAACCTTAGACGATCAGCCCAAATATGCCACTGCTGGTATAAAAGTTGTATAAAGATGCTCCGAGTTCACTGACAACAGCCTGGCCCCTCCCCTACAAGTTACGGCACTGGGACTACGTGCCTTCCTCAGGGAGATCTCAGATCAAGGACTTTGATACTTATTTGAAACTGTGAAATGTGAATGCAGCGCTGCTTTGAAAATAATAAATATAAATATATAAATAATTCTTCTTAAATATGGGTGATATTCTTCAAAAAATCATAAAATCATAAGATCATAAAATCACACAAATCATAAAATCATAAACTTCCTAAAATCAAATGATTTAACACGTTGTCACCTGTGTCCTCAGAAAAAGAAGCTTTTCATAGTGAAGTTTGTTTAAACAACACATTTATTAGGTGTACAACGGGGGTTTACAACAGCTTCTTTTTCTGAGGACACGGGTGATGAATCTTGATCTTCCAGCAATATCCCTTCCTGATTGATTAATTGGAGAAGCTGAGTGTAAAGCCTATTTTTTCATGCCTGATTATATCTACTTGGTGGTAAGTAGACATCTTAAGGGGGAAACCCCGCTTACAGCACAGTTCGAGCACTCAAGCACTTTATGAATATTGGGAAAGGTTACAGCACCTCGGAAGGATGCACTAATGGACATTTATTCATAGCACAACGTGTTAAATCATTTGATTTTAGGAAGTTTATGATTTTATGATTTGTGTGATTTTATGATCTTATGATTTTATGATTTTTTGAAGAATATCACCCATATTTAAGAAGAATTATTTATATATTTATATTTATTATTTTCAAAGCAGTGCTGCATTCACATTTCACATTCCTAAAAGAGCACCAGCACTTTTCACTGCAGCTAGCAGCTTTAAATGTACACTTTTTATACACTAATTTCACTTTAATCCATAAGCGCAGGGTCCCTCAGTCTCACATTTATTTGAAACTGTGTTGCTTATTGGCTTGAATGTATGATAATACCACCACATATGAAAATTTACAAAGGGTTTTCTTTAGAAGTTTCATTCAGTTTATTTCACTAGGTTTATTATTTAATATGTTTTGATACATATGTTTTGTTAATTGGTAATATTAGCACTATACACGGAGAGGGTTATATAACAACTGTAGGAATTTATGCTTTAAAATTATTTAACGGCACAAGCACATGAACACATTTAGGCCATATGTCGGGTATTTTTTAGCCATCACGTTTCTATATATTAATTTTTCTATACATTTTTAGTATTTTTTGCAGCACTTTTAATACAATTTAGATTTCTGCACTTACTAAAAGGGAAGTGATCAGTGCAAGCAGCTTCATTAAAAGAGTCCTATTGCTAGTAGCTCACAGGATCTCATATAAATCCTCAAGAAATACCATGTAGCCATTTCTAGAGTGTATAAAAACAAGACATGGCTAAAAAAGACCACTGTAAGAGCCGGTTCACACTGGGGCGACTCAAAGTCGCCCCGACTTTGAAGCCGACCCATGCAGCACGACTTCATCACGGTTTGCAAATGACTTCTCTAATAGAAGTCAATGCAAGCCGCTCCAAAATCACCCCCAAGTAGTGCAGGAACCTTTTTCTAAGTCTGAGCAACTTGAGTCGCTCTGATTAGAACGGTTCAATTGCACAGAATGGAGCACGACTTGTCAGGCGACCAAGTCGCCTGACAAGTCGTGGCAGTGTGAACCGGGTCTCAGGGTTCAGCAGCAGCTAGGGAGAGCAGACACATAGCTACACATGGAAACTGAGACCAAACAAAGTAGATAGCCTTAAAGAAAAATGTATTTACTGTGAAACATACAAACAAGTATACACAGCAAGCAGTGAACATAGGTAATACCAGCAAACCAAACCCCACCCCAAAGACAAAAATAACTAATAAACCAACAACTGACAATCTACAAATATCTACCTTATAAGGGACGGGGTAACAAGGAATACAAGGAAGAGGGGTTGGAAGAGCAGAGAACAGGAGCAAGGCACAGGGGTACAGGATAGATATAGCTGAGAATCATGATTGCAGAAACAAGGCTCTGGCAACAAGAGGGCAACCAAAACAGTGACACACTTGGGAAAGGGAGGAGCAGCCTTAAATAGCCACCTGGCAGCTGAACACAGGTGTAAGTGATCATAGAAGCCTGCTGGCTTCTGGGGGACACCTACTGGTGGACACTGGAACAGCAGCATACAGCAAAGGGCAAAACCAGTAGGTGAACTCAATCCTAACAACCGCTGGTGCACACTCAGCATCGGTCCTGGAAGCTAGTAAAGATTACTGGAGTAGGGATCTCTATAACAGTGATTCAGCTTCCATGGGAATCCCACAGGTATTGCACCTACATACTTACATTGGCCCAAGCTGATCCAAACTAACTATGGAAAAATTGCCATGGCTTAAATTTTTGTAGTATTTGCCTTAACTTCAGTCCTAGTGGTAGTGGCCACCAGGACAGTTAGGGGTTCATAGGTGTGCACAGCCTTTCCTATTAGGGTTTGAAACACAAAGCTCAAACACATATGTGAGGTTAAAATATGTAGTCCAGCTCATCACTCCTGGCAGGCGACTAATTTGATCCCCTGGCTTGGTGGTCAGCAGGTTCTGCAATTCCTGTTTCTCATGATCTGTTCCTGACTGGCTCACCCAGGTAATAGGCCCACATGGCAACAGGTCCCTCCAGCTTTGGTTTCATGTGTGGCCGAACAACACTCAGTAATCCAGTACTGTGGTCCCTGGTGTGGCACAGATACCCAGCATTGGGTGCTCACTGCTCCAGGTCACCACACACATGAAACGTCCACAGCAGCTCAGCCTCTCAACCCCTGGTAGTAGGTCCTCACCCGTTGGCTCCAACCTTATGCTCTATTCACAATTTGCAATCGTGGGCAGAATCGCAGTGATTCTGCCAGCGATTCTTAATCACGTGGCAATCACAGCACAATGCACCTTGCGTTTTTGGGTGCCATTATCCTTCAATGGCACCCCAAACGCAATGTGAAAACTGTGTGAAGCTTGTCATCTGAAAAGGAGTAAGAGCTTCTTTTCAGGCAGCAAATACTCATAGGGCAGCTCGTTCAAGGTAATGGGCTGCCCTATGTGATACGCACGTAAAAACTGCGCTGTCAAAGTCGTGTAGCTGGAAAAGGTCATTCCTGCTACTCAATTATGTGTACTGGGCCTTAGACTGCCCCTACTATATAGTAACAATAAGTTCTGTATCCCCTTCTCCTTGGGGCAAGGAATAGTGGCCATTAGAGTCTGCACCTCCATGAATTTTCATGACACTCCTGCCCCTCTGGACTACTATTACTTTCCCCTAATCCTTTGCCATACATCATACAGGAGAGTGAGGGAGGTGTGCTGCCCTTTGTTCTCTCCCCTGTGTTACACTGCTGCTGCCGGGAGAGGGATGGGAGGAGGGAGCAGACATACACGCTGCCCTATTTGTCCCCTGTGCAGCGGTAGCAGCAAGAGAGAGCAGTGCCTGAGAGAGCTCAGCTTACCCTCCCAAAACACAGCTATGTGGGAGGAAACATAACCTGGCCGGTCACTACCAAGAACAGCCACTTTGTACATCACACCCGGCACACCCCCATGCAGATGCCAATGTAAGGGTTGATTTTTTTTAAAGGCAAATATATTGTTCACTTTGCAAGGAAATTTGCCCCAGAGCTTAGTGAATGTGGCGAAGTTTCAATCTGGAAAGAATAACCAATCACGTGCAAGAAAAAAAAAACACATTTTTTTTTTGCTTGCACGTGATTGAATGATAGAAGTCAGCAGAGCTTCACCTCATTCACTCAACTCTTGGGCAAATTTGTTTGCAGAGTGAGCAGGAGACATGTGCAGAATGAAAAAATGTGTTTTGTTTCTTTTCAGATTAATTTGTTAAAGTATAACTAAAGGAAAAACTTTTTTTAGTTTTGGATAGAGTGGAGAGGGATTAGAACACCTGTCAGTTTTTATTGCTGTCTGTGTCCCCGTTAGGGAGATTCACCCTCTCTATTTGTTCTGTTTACCGTTAGCATTAAAACCAAAGGTAAAATAAAATCCCAGATTTTGGGTTGTCCCCAGAAAAGTAATAGAGGGGAAATCTTCCAATGCTGACCTGGGGGTAAATCTCCCCAATGGGGCACAGATGGCGAAAAAACATATAACCGAAGTTATAACACTCCGTTCCTCTAGCCAAAATGAAAAAAAGTTTTGCCTATAGTTCTACTTTAAGTTACTAGTTTCATGACTGCATTCATAACAAAATTGATTTAGTTTTGGTATTGAATCAATCCAAATGCATTGTAAAGAATAGCTGGCTTTATCCCTTTTGAAATTTTACATTTAAATTTCAGAAGACGGCTATATTCTTTTTATTTTATTCTATTCTATTTGAAATTCAGAAGAGGGCTATATTCTCTTTGTTCTATTCTATTCCAAATCCCAATTTTCAGAAGACGGTTATATTCTGTATTTTTATTCTATTCTTATCAATTTATATATATATTTTTTTTTATTCTTTTCTATTTTCTATTCTATTCTACTCTATTCTATTTTTTTTTTTATTTTCTCTTCTATTCCTTTTTTTTTCTAATATATTCT
This sequence comes from Pelophylax lessonae, assembly GCF_965119305.1. Taxonomy (NCBI): domain Eukaryota; kingdom Metazoa; phylum Chordata; class Amphibia; order Anura; family Ranidae; genus Pelophylax; species Pelophylax lessonae. The sequence continues at coordinate 38,761,957 of NC_138773.1, forward strand.
ATTCTTTTTTTTCTCTATTCTATTCTAGTCTATTCGAAATTTGAATGTCAGAAGGCAGCTATATTCTAATACACAGTCTTTGAAGGAAATCAGCAATAGTCAGCAATATGTTTACATTTCAAATTTGTTTCCAATTCTCTTTGAATTTGAATCATTTGTTATTTCGGATGAAATTTTGTTTTGTTATTTTGAACTTGTTCAAATTCATTACTATTGTAATTCGGAAAATCCAGATACATCCGAATCCCCGAATAATGAAAATTTCGCCTGAATTTTGAATAAAAATAAAACAAAACTTCACATGTCTAGTAAGCAGCCTATTTGCCTTTAGTAAATCAACCCCTTAGAGAGAATGAATCACCCTAATGGGGACACAGCTTAGAACATTTATACCTGACAGGTATTCTTTTTCTTCACCACTCCCTCCAAAACTAAAAATGCAACTTTTGTATTAGTTTGCTTTACACCGGTTGTAAACCCTGGAAAAAAAAAACCTAAAAAAAAATAAAAAACTGTAAGACAAAGGCATAATGAGCTAGTATGCACCGCATACTAGCTCATGAAATACTTACCTTAGAACAAAGCCCTTCAGCAGCGCCCGCTTACTGGTGAGACAGCTGACATCTTCCCTGGTGTTTCTTCTGGGTTCACGAGCTCTGGCGTTGTGAGTGGCCGCAATGACATCACTCCCGTGCATGCGTGCAGGAGTCGGGGTTTATGACACGGCTCTGAAGGTCCGGCACGGTAAGCCGGACATTCAGAGGGCATGCACCAATGACGTCATCGGCTGCATGCACTCTGAATATCTTCTAAACCATGCAAGTTTAGGAGATATAGGTTTACCTGTAGGTACAATTAAAAAATAAGACTTTACTTCCACTTTAAAAATTGAAAGCAAGTTTACTGCCACCTTTGTAACAAATGTAAATACAATATAAAATATCTCTGGAGTGGTACAAACACCCGAACTCAAGTGCTAATTTCAAAACAACTCTTTACATCAAGTTGCTGAATCATCGTGTTAATCTTGTGTGGCTTTTTTGTTGCAGAACCAGAGCAGCAAAACCAACTTCCACAATATGAAGATAATCAGGAGGCCTATCAAGATCACAATTCAGCTACTACTATAGTAAACAAAGGAGACGATGACTGTGATATAAACTCAGAGCCAATGGAGACCAACATAGATTCATCCAGAGCAACCTATGTAAAGAATAAACAGAAGCCCTCTTCCAAGCAGTATGGGCAGCGCCATGCTATGTATAATGAAAAAGACCAAACGAAAAAACGCAAGAAACCAGACACCGAGATGCACGCCTCGGATCAAACCAAGCGTAAATGTATACAACAGGAGGTATCCCATAATTCCACTGACCATGAAATGCATAGTTGCCAACATTAAAAAAAAAATTCCAGGGACACTTTGCAGCACAGCTATCAATTACCACACCCACTTCCCCGAAGCTCCGCCCACTCTGCATAATTAATCTCGCCTATTTATCAGATTATAGAGTCTACTCAATATAGAGAGAATTACAGGAAATTAAAAAGGGAATTTCAAACTTAAGGCCGCAGTAGCAGAGTTGGAATAATTCTCCCATTCAGCTGCACTACTTCTGCATAACATTTATGAGCAGCCCCAGGCGCTTCCAGGGACAATATAAATTACCTGGGACAGGCTCCTATTTGCAGGGACTGTCCCAGGAAAAAAGGGACAGTTGGCAAGTATGGAAATTGAATAGTATGGGTATACCTGTAAGTCTTGCAGCTGTCATTTGTTCTGGATGATTATCCTTACTGCCAATCCTTATTGGATAATACATTTTGGAGATCATTGCCCCTAAAATCAAATCTAAACAAGAAGGTATAGTAAATGAGTAAGACTGGAGTACTGATAAATAACTCTTTTTCACAAACAGATAGAACAGAGAAAAAAATTCCATTGCAAATTTACCACTTGCTTGTGGCAGTGGTGAACTTCTCCTATGAGGGTTTTAAAGTGACATGGTGCCTGTTTATAATTTCCTCTGACCATGGAGCGTTCCAAGCATTTTTTTTTTTAACTTAAAAGTAGAACTACAGTATAACCTTGGATTGCGAGCATAATTCGTTCCCGGAAACATGCTTGTAATCCAAAGCACTCTTATATCAAAGCGAATTTCCCCATAGGAAATAATGGAAACTCAGATGATTCGTTCCACAACCATTTATTCATAAATCCTTCAGTTTATAGTCCATATAAAAAGATTATAGCATTGCGATAGGTTGTGTAACCATACAATGTCCATCCACAAATAGCCGCTTCCACAAGGGGATTGGGAGCGAAATCCAGCAGGAGCTACACGGTATCAAAGAGAAGAGAGGCGCCTCTAAGTGTAGCAATATGGTTCCATTTAATTAAGTTACAACATTTAGCAACTCACATGGTTGATGAATAAAACAGGCACATCTAAGTATGCAGGCACCCGGGGTAAAGCTGTCTACATAGACCATCTTCTGCACCGCCGGCTGCCAGTCTGTAATCCTGACCGGGAAGACCACCCTGCAGTAAAGCGATCTGAAAGCGAGGGGCAGCATGACAGCTTTACCCCTGATGCCTGCATCCTTAGATGTGCCTGTTCTAATCATCAACCATGTGAGTTGCTAAATGTTGTACCTTCATTAAATGTAACCATATTGCTACACTTAGAGGCGCCTCTCTTCTCTTTTATACTTAGCTCTGACTTGAGGCTACTTGTATATCAAGACATCACTTGTATATCAAGTCAAAATTTATTTGAAAATTTTGCTTGTCTTGCAAAGCGCTCTTAAACCAAGTTACTCTCAAACCAAGGTTTTACTGTATATGAGTTTGTTTTTGTTTTTTTTAAGTAGAAATAAACCCTCATATCCTTTGCAGCCAATGAATTTACCACCTCAGCTTCTGGCAGTTGGCATGGTTCTTCACATGATCAGACACTAGCGATTTGTTGGTTTGACAGTTCAGTTGAGAATTTAAGCAACTGTGACAGTTGTCATTCACAGCATGCCTTAATTGTAACAGTTTTGGGAAAAAGTTAAATCCATGGGCTGGGCTATGAGCAGGAAGGTCTTTTTGTTATAGAAGAGACATGCTATCTCTCTTCTGTAATAAAGGTTTCTCATCTACCTGTTTGTATTCTTCTTTTACATGCAACCTGAGCTGCACATCTGCTGGTATCTGCTGGGTGCCAGGACAAATAAACTTCTGTGTGCACGCAGGGGAAGTTACATCACCCAGGGCCGGTATTGAAGATGACCAGGATGTTGCATCACTAGAGTAGAGGTGGTTTATAGCGCCACTTTAACTACTTGATGTCCGCGTTATAGCCGAATGACGGCTACAGCGCGGACCTAAATTGCCAGGAGGGCGCTCTCCCTGCGGAGCGGCCCGGCTCCCTCTGTGATCAGCGAGTCAGCCCCCTTACCACGTGATCAGTTGTCAGCCAATGACAGCTGATCATGTGAAGTAAACAGCAGCCGGCGATCAGCTGTTTTTTTCTCTTCACACTATCAATGTGAGGAGAAAAAAAAAAGGATTGCTGGCTGCTGTCAGAGGGACATTGGTCACGAAGAGTTGAGGGCAAATTGTGCCCATTAGTGCCACCTACCAGTGCCCACCAGTGTCACACACCAGTGCCACCTACCAGTGCCTACCAGTGCCCACCAGGGCCATCTGCCAGTGCCCATTAGTACCACCTACCAGTGCCCACCAGTGTCCACCAGCGCCACCTATCAGCGCTCACCAGTGCCACCTATCAGTGCCAATTAGTGCACCATCAGAAGTTTCACCTACCAGTGCCTATCATTGCCCATCAGTGCCACCTATTAGTGCCCATCAGTGCCCATGAGTTCTGCCTATTAGGGCCCTTCAGTGCCACCTATCAGTGCTGCCTTATCAGTGCCGCCTTATCAGTGCCCATTAGTGCAGCCTATCAGTGCCCACCAGTGCAGCCTATCAGTGCCCACCAGTGCAGCCTATCAGTGCCCATCAAAGCCACCTCATCAGCGCACATCAATGAAGGAGAAAAATTACCTGTTTGCAAAATTGTATGACAAACTATAAAAAACGTTTTTTTTTTTTTTTCAAAATTTTCGGTCTTTTTTTTGTTTGTTTAGCAAAACATAAAAATCCCAGTAGTGATTAAATGCCACCAAAAGAAAGCTCTATTTGTTTGAAAAAAAAAATTATAACAATTTAATTTGGGTACAGTGTTGCATGACCGTGCAATTGTCTTTCAAAGTGCGCTGAAAGCTGAAAATTGGCCTGGGCAGGAGGGGGGTTTAAGTGCCCTGTAGGCAAGTGGTTAAAGTAGACCTTGCAGTGTCTATTTTATATAATTATTGTTTTCTCTCCCATTTTTATGTGACACACATCTTTGCAGCAAAATAGGCTTTTTAAAGTTCATGCTATATTTCCTTCATTTGGTTGGATAAGTTGCCTTGCAGAGTTTCTTTGCTTTGCCAGCGTAGCCACCCTGCTGTGCACACACACTAGAACTGTATTTATATCACATAGGGACCAAAAGTCCCCTATGTGATATAATGTTGTTTTGACAGGTTCTCTTTAATGATAAATCAGGGGTCTATTAGACCGCTGATGTCTCACCTGCCCTCCATTGAAGCTAATGGAGTACAGCTATTGGACACGGGCACTGTTATTCTGTTTTTCCTAGCAAATGCTGTTTTTTCTTGTTTTGTACTAACTGCATGGCACCTTGATGTTCTGCATATAGGTGCTGTTTTGTAAATTTGTTGCTAAAACTGAATAAAAAGTAAAATAAATAAATCACAATCCATCAGCTTCTTCCCTGGCCACAGCAGAAACCAGAAGTGATGTTATACACATCGCTGGGATCTTACTAGGAAGGGGAGATTAGCAATGCGTGTGCGTTGGTCTACCTCCCCTCTACCCAGCGGCACTCACCATGTAAGTCTTGGGCCTGCAGGGGACAGCAGAGCCCAAACTGACTACTTGAGTCAATGAGCTCTCTCTACGTTTTTTTTTAGTCTTGATTCCACACATTATACTTTAGCATTTATAGTCTACCCTATTGTACTGTATTATACATCATTATTTATAAAAACTGCATTTTCCCAATGCAATGTTTATGTAATTTGCTCCCTATCATATATTTACCCAAATATATAATCCACAAAGTCAGCTGATTAAAATTATATTAAATGATTGTGACTTTCCTGTAATGTATCAGAATGGTAAAGCTTAAAGGGTAACCCCACTTTCGTGGGAAAAAATCAGCAAATAAAGAAAAAACAATATAGCTTATACAATTGCGAAAAAATCATATTGTAATTGAATGTTATTAAAAATTACCTTTACTTTTCAATCTGCAGCTGTTGTAATTTTCTGAAAATGCAATATGGCCGCTTGGAACTGTTCTGTACACAGAATGTATACTGACCACACCCCAGAAACATCCTTTCCTGCTTGTGTGATTGGCTCACTGATTTTCCCAGAAGTCTGCACTAAGATACAAGTCAGATTTCTGGCATCCCCTGCAACAAAAATGCCATTTTTGGTGAGATATTTCCAAAAGGAACACGTCTAAAAGGGATGCAGGCCCAGCAGCTTCCCTTAATAGAGCCCTGCAGCTGCCACAGCTGATAGATAATCATGAAATCACTCCCATTTGACCCACTCAGCACCACCACCTCCACTCAGAGAAACAAACAATGATTTCTTCAGAATAACAAAATGTAGGAATCTGCAACAAAGTTTTTTATAATCCTTGCAATGTACAGAGATCACCCAGAGGGGAATGTTTTTTTCTCAACAAAAGTCTAGTTACGCTCTAAAGTGAACATATACTGTACATTTTTTTTTATTATTTTATTTATTTATTCAAAGAAAGACTGGGATATCAAATCCAATAACACAAACAGTGCAAATATTCACATTTAACCGGCAACTATTAACATCTATACAAGACCTTTTTACATCAAAAACAAAAAAAGAAAAGTTGGCCCAAGATAAGAACACCTGTACTGATAAAGATATTAACCCAGTCTTCCCTTTTCTTTATAAAAAGAAAAAGAAAAAAGGAAAAGAGAAAAAGACAAAAGAAGGAAGAGAAAAGGGGAAAAAAAAAGGAGGGAAGAAGGGGAGGAGAAATTGAAGGAATATAGTATTCTCTTATCTTGTCCAAATTTTAATCCTAAATTTTAAATTTTAAACTTGACCATTCCTTATCTCTACTGAAAAAAGCATATTTCGTCCCTTTTTAGATGAAATGAAAAGATTCCATGATCCCCATGTCTTATCATGCCTATCTTTTTTTTGCTCACGTCAAAGTCGCAAATCCTCCATTTTATTGGTATTTTATTGGTATCTTCCACTTTACTTATACAATCACCAATGGTAGGGGGGACCTGCGATTTCCATCGCAAAGGAATGCATGATTTGGCCACGTTTACTATATGAAACAAAATTGATGTTTTATATTCCTTCAATGTAAGCCGAAACGTGTAATAAAAAAAAATGCGGGATCCATAGGAATCTCATAATCCGTAAATCTTTGGGCCAATTCACAAACATCCATCCAAAACCCACTTCATTTCGGGCAGGTCCAAAATACATGTAGAATTGTTCCCGGCTCCTCTTGACATCTCCAACAAATGTTTGAGATATGTGCGTAAGCCTTATGGAGAAGGGAAGGGACCTGATACCATCTTGTAAGAATCTTATAATTAGACTCTTGAATTGATGTGCAGACAGGAGCCTTCAATGCAAGGTTATATATAGCTTGTTCCTGTTTCTGTGTGAATGTACAATTCAGATCTCTCTCCCATTTTTCCAAACACGGTAGTCGCCCAATTCCCGGAGATAGTAACAACTAACTATATATTTTCTTTCAATACATTTTTATTGAGTAAAGAAAGATAACAATGCATCAGAAGTTCAAAACAATAATATGAATGGTGACACAACAGTAGGAGGATGTTACAAATCAGCTATTAAGCATATTCAACATATTGTCAGAACTAGGGCCTACGTTAGGATAGGAGGGCGATAATTTCCATACCCCTTACTAAGCATGAATACAGTAGTGAAGTTCAAATCCTAGTATAAACAGCCCCGTTGGTATAGATAACATCCTGGTCCTGTCCCCCAGAGCCCTATCGGGAGAGAGGGTAACAACAATATCTAGGTGTCAGAGAAGTCAGGACCAACCATAGCAGAAGAAAACTTGGATAACCCGGGGAGAGAGGAACATCAGTCCCATCTTCCCCATATATTTAGCATATACCAAAAGGAACAATACTATAAACAAAAATGGAACCCCTCATCGTGTGGTTCATTATGTAAAGTGATAATTATCTCAATGAAGTCAGACATAAGGGCCCACTGGCCTAAAGTAGGTGAAGAAAGAGAGAGGCCAGGGGGGAAGGAAAAAGGGTGAAGAGGGGGGAAAAGAAAAGGAGCAGAAATGCTAAGGGACAGCCGATCTCCAGGGCTGCAGACGATTATCAGTTAATTCGGGTTCACGCCGGGAACCAAGGAGATTCCCACATATGTGGCCCAAGGTTCCCAGATTCTTTCAAATTTCGACACGGTGTCCGTAAGCACACTTACCATTCTTTCCTGGGCCATAACCCATGTGATCTTATTGCGAATCTTCCGGATGGAGACTGTAGGTTGTTTCCAAGCTCTCGCAATAGAGAGCTTAGTACCAAGTAAAATGTACAGAATCAACTTTTGGATGTGTTTCGGCACCCCAGGAATACGTTTATTTAGAAGGGCTATTTGGGCTGTTTTAGGAATTCTGTGGTTAGTGACCTTGTAGATCATATGAAAGATCCGATCCCAGGTGCCTCTTAAATGCGGACATTTCCACCATACGTGGATCATGGACCCGGAGAGCTGACAACCCCTGAAACAGAGGGGTGAGGAGGATGGATACATTCTGTGTAGCCTCGTTGGCACCAGGTACCAACGGGTTATGACTTTTAAGCCAGCTTCCATTAAAGACACACTGCCAATCCCTTGAAAAGATCAGAAGCATGCTCTGCCCCATTCCTCCACATCTCAAGATTCCGCCAATTCCGATTCCCAAGCCTTCATATAAGGCAATTTGTCCCGTATGGATGCAAGTGACAGGTATATCAGAGAGATGCCCCCGCTCTGCTCCTTGGAGTTACAGCACCATACCTCGTATTCCGTAAAGGATAGGGGGGGGGAGACTCCTTTGCTGAGATTGATGAAAGGAAATGGGAGATTTGAAGAAATCTGTAAGTTTCGGATTTTGGCATTTTAAGCTTATCAGTACAATGTGCAAGGGAGAAGGGACCTTTTTGCGTAAAAAAGTGTCCAATACGATAGAGGCCCTTGTATAGCCACCACTGGAATGCCTTGATGTCCATTCCGGGGGGGGAAAGGCTGGATTGTGAAATAGATGGGATAACGGACACATTCTAGAGGTAAGGGAAGGCAAATGCTTTAGTTTGTCCCATAAAGCGAAGGAGAACGACAGAACCGGGGATAGAATGGGAGGCCTGTTTTTAGGGGGGCTCTATAGAAGAAAATCCAGTGTGTAAGAGGGTACTGCCTGTCTTTCTATTTGAACCCAATCCGGCTTTTCGTAGCGGGAGTATACTACAGATAGTTGAGCCAACCTGGCGGCTTGATAATAAAGCCAGAGATTGGGGACTCCTAGCCCTCCTTGTTTCCTCGGACTGTACAGAATCTTGCGAGACAATCTGTATCCCTTGCGACCCCAGATAAATTTTAGGACAGAATTTTGAAAATAGCGTAACGGGGCCTTGAGAAGGGGGATCGGCAATGCTCTGAACAGGTAAAGGAGTCTGGGAAGCAGATTCATCTTTATGGCATTAATTCTACCCAACCATGATAAATGATGAAGTGACCAACCCTGCATTTCTTTACCCAAGGATTGGTAGATAATTGTGTAATTCGCTTTGTGGAGATCCTCCAATTTGGACGTCAGGGTAACCCCCAAGTATTTAATATGCTTGTAGTTCCAGGTAAATGCAAATGAGGATTTTAAACATTGAGCCTCCACTGCATTGACGGAGATATTCAAAACCGAGGATTTCGCCAGGTTAACTTTGAGGCCAGAGAATTTCACAAAGTCGTCCAACACCTTACAAATGTTTGGCAGGGGGGTGGAAGGGGAAGTTACAAACATGAGTACATCATCCGCGAATAATGCACATTTATGTTCTTGGGGACCGCATAACACCCCTTTTATGTCCGGGTTGGAATGGAGTGCGAGGGCTAGCGTTTCTATCGCTATAGCGAATATAAGGGGGGATAGGGGACAGCCCTGCCTTGTTCCTTTTGAAATCGGGAATGCCCCCGAATAAAAACCCTGATATCTGATCTGTGCTGTCGGGGAAGAGTAGAGAGACCTGATTATTCCCATAAAGTTATCCCCAAAGCCCCAACGTTCCAGAATCGTGAATAGATACAGCCATTCGACCGAATCGAAGGCCTTTTGGAGATCTATGGAAAGAAGAATACCTTCCTGTGGACCGCTGCCATCCCACCCAGTTTGCAATATGGAGATGATGTCAATAGCGCGTCGCACTTGGTCCGGGCCCTGCCTCCCTGGGATGAAGCCTACTTGATCCTTATGAATATAATGGTTGATGAAAGACGCTAATCTATTAGCCAGGATTTTAGTTAGGATTTTTAAATCGCTATTAATTAGTGAGATAGGTCTGTAATTACCCACCTCACCTGGGTCCTTGTCCGGTTTTGGAATGACAGAGATAAAGGCCATGTTGCTTTTCTTATCAATGGGATCGCCACCTTTGAAAATATTAAAGAACCTCGCCAGATAGGGGGAGAGCAACTCCGAAAAAGTTTTATAGTAAATGTTAGAGAAGCCGTCAGGGCCAGGGCAAGAGCCCACTTTAAGGTCCTTAATTACCATTTTGATTTCCGCTTCAGTGAAGTTTGCTTCCAGGATATCCCTATGAGTTGTGGAAAAGTTAGGTATGGGTAAGTCCCGTAAAAAGTCATGATTATTGAGAGCATTCCCGGAAAAATCAGACTTGTAAAGCTTTTCAAAGTAAGTTTAGTAACTCCTCCATAATACGTTGTGGATTTTGGGTCCTGCGACTCCCCCCCCCCCCCTTACGGACATCTTAGGAAGAGCCTGGAGTCTCGGTCTAGGTCTAAGATTAAGAGCTAGCATAGAGCCCACCTTGTCCCTGAGGTTATAAAACCTGGTGCTCTGCCAGCGGAGGAGTTTTTCCGCCGAGTTGGTCAGAGCCAGATTAAGTTCGGCCCTGGCAGCATTCAGAGCCCTTGCAGACACTGCGGTTGGGTTCTGTTTATGACAGGAACTAAGAGTGGTAAACTCCTTTTCAAGATGGTCTATATAAATCCGCCTATCTCATTTAATGTTTGACGCGATTTGGAGAAGCTTCCCCCTGATTGTTGTTTTATGGGCCGCCCATAGTGTTGCGGGAGATGTCTTGTCCATATCATTCAGGGAAAAGTATTCCGAGATCGCTCGTTCGAGCTCGGTTACCCTGCACGGTTCACTAAGTATTGATTCATTCAATCTCCATTGGAAAGGTCCCCTGGGAGCATGGGAGCGAGTCAGCCTAAAGAGTGGTCAGACCAGACCACATCTTTGATATCTGCCGAGGTCAGGGACGGGAGCAATGCCTGGGAAACTAACAAATGATCGATGCAGGCGAAAGTCTGGTGTGGGTGAGAAAAATGGGTATAATCCTTAGCGGTTGGGTGCATTTCCCTCCAGCTATCCACTAATCCCATTTATTTTATCAGTTTGGCAATTTGTGAGCTATGTTTTGGTGGTTTAATCCCTCGGGAGCTCGGTGGTTTAGACTTGCCCAAGCCATAATCAAAGGCAGTGTAGGAATCCCCGCCAAACACAATATGGCCCTCTAAGTGTGGCAGTAGCTTTTTAAACATATTACAGAAGAAAGTGGTTTGATTTTGATTAGGCGCATAGTACGAGACGAAGGAATATAATTGCTCATCAATGGTGCCCTTAACCAAGATGAATCTACCCCCTGGATCCCCCAGCTCAGAGTGGAGAGAAAACTGGCAGGATTTGGCAAACAAAATAGCCACACCGCATTTTTTGTCATCCGCATTGGCCAGATAGAATGTGGGGAATTTAGCATGTAAGAACGGAGGTTTGTAAGATTTTGGAAAGTGAGTTTCTTGGAGCATTAAGACCTCCACCCTCCTATGGTGAAAGTCCTGAAGTGCCTTCCTTTGCTTCATGGGAGAGATTAGACCCTGCACATTATGAGTCGCTATCCTGAGGTATGGTGCCGAACCTTTAGAACTAGCCATGGGGCAGAAAGTGTGAGTGCATCTGGAAAACCATGTCACTTACCCGAACCGAGAAATCCTGCAGGGAGACATGGCGGTGCTGAAGGACTTGCGTGCAAATAACGTTCTGGAAAGCTCGACCCTGGAGTCCAGCTGTGGAAGGATAGTAAGAGAAGCAGTGAATAGAAGATAGAAGAAGAGAAACGAGAGCAGACCTACATCCAAAAAGGATGTCAGTTGTCGGGTCGAGGTCTGCTGCAACCCGACAAGGTTTCGTACAAAGTTCCTGCCCCCCAAAATGGGGAGGCAGGAAAAGATCACGAGAGAGAACCGAGATTTTCCCTCGTGTTCAGTGGAGGCACCATCCGGCCACCCCGGCAGGGCTCCCGCCCATGTTATATGTCAATAATGAAAAACAACAATCAATGAAAGAACGGCCATCTTAAATATATGATATAACGCAACCGGTTTCTCAATGAAATAGTGAAGAACAAAAGACCCAGGCCATTGGGCCCCGCACATTCCATATTAGGCAGTCTATCGCAAGTGAAAGATGTATGCAGCGATCGGGTTTGTGGGAAACAATCATGTCCAGGGGACACAAAACAAAACAAAAAAATTTTTTTTTTTCAAAAGTTAAATGTAGTGCAGTCAGTTGGCAGACAACAAGAACACAGCAACTTGCCAGTCTCAGTGTATGAGGAGGAAGTCACTAAGAGGAGAAATAATGCTCCAGATGTGAAATTGGAATGAAAGTCAGCCGAAGATGATCAAGGAGGCTTGCTATCCTTGGAGCGCTTGAAGTTTGACTTGTGCCACAGGGGAGCAATAGGACTAGACGGATTAGGGCGTTTGGAGGATCCAGAGCTCGAGGAGGAGGGGATTGGGTCCGGTGCTTGAGGGAGCAAATGCAGGTGATGATGCAATTTTTCACCTTCGGAGAAGCTTGAAAAGGAATAGGTCTTGTTCTTGTATGTGAACTTAAGAGCAAATGGGAATGCCCACCAGTATTTCAGTTCTTTCTGAGATAGAATGGACAATAACGGTTTCAGAGATCTCCTGCGTTGGATCGTGGACGGGGCCAGGTCGGTAAATATTTGAACTGGGTGACCTTGGCAGGTAAGTTGCGTAGCACTTCTAGCTCTGCTAAGGATTTCTTCTTTAACCTCCTTAGCGGTAATCCAGAGCGTGATTCGGGGTTGATTTTTCATTGCAGGATCGGTAACCCCGAGTCACGCTCGGGGTGGATTGCAGAGAGCGCAGCGGTGTGTTCTCTTACCTTCTCCTGGCGATCCAGCGATGATCTCTCATTGCTGTGACCGCCAGCCGAGAGTCCCGCCGCTCCTCCGTCCCTCCGTCGGTGTGATCACTTCCTAGTTCCGTTCCCTGCAGCAGCAATGCTGCATGGGAGCGGAACTAGGGAGGGAAATTCAAAAAAAAAAAAAAAAACGTTGCACAAAACACATTTTATATTATATATATATATATATATATATATATATATATATGCATATATATATGTATATATATATATATATATATATATATGCATGCATATATGCATATATATATATATATATGCGCATATATATATATATATATATAGATGTATGCATATATATATATATGTATATATATATATATATATATATATATATATATGCACACACACATATATCTATATATAATATATAATGCATGAATTATAATCTAATCAATAATATAATTTTATTATATATATTATATATTAAATAATAAAATAATATTATTGATTCGATTATAATTCACGTGTTTGTATTTCAAATTTATTACATCTGGGATGTCTACTAGAGTCTTGTTTTGGTCAGGTTTAAGTCAGTAATTACTAAGAATTGTAGGCCTATAATACATAACGCCAAATTTCCATGAAAAGAATTGTACCGCTTTTGGTATGTAATTCCTGACATAATCATACCGCCAGGGAGGTTAACTGAGAAGAAGTGAGGCTTGACCACAATATCTTTAGGATTGCCATCACTCCTGGGAGGCCCCAGTGCTCTGTGGGCCCGGTCTAGCTCCAGTTTATGCGTGGGGATGTCCGGAATGAGGTCCTTAATAAACCCTTGAATAGCTGACGGAATGTCCCAAACTATATATTTTAGATAATGGTCGAGCTAAAACATCTCTACCTGCACAATATTCCTCAAATGGAGTAAGGTCCCTTTTGAAGACTTCTGGTGGAGGTAGCGTACACAAAAAGTGTAGCAATTGTAACGCATTCCAGAAGGGTATACGGAATCGTTCTTGTACATTGGTCAATTGTTCAAGCGTTGGGCATTGGTTTTCACATAAGAAATTGGTTACTTGAGAGTAACCTCTTTTGCCCAATTCCCGTAATGGGCTGTCAACCAGCCCCGGGGGGAAGGCCGGATTACCTATAACCGGAAACAACGGTGAATTTGCAGTTGTTAAGTGAAACTGCTTTATTATGGAAGATGCGACCCTTATTGTCGCTCCAATAGTGGGATGACTCAAAATTTCCCGATCAAGAGACCGTTGACACCATAGCGCTCCCCCAATGGTGCAATTGGTCTGCTGTTGTTCAATACAGGCCCAAAGTTTGAAATGTGAATGTCTTCGCCAATCAGTCCAACGACTTAGGTGGACTGCCTGATAATATCGCCGAACATCAGGGAGTGCCACTTCCCCCGATGTCTTGGGTAGAGACATTTGTCTACGAGCTACCCGTGAATTCTTGTGTGACCATATAAATCTGGAAAATAATGAATGTACCTTCTTAAAAAAGGCAGAGGGAATCACAATAGGTAATGCCTGAAATAAAAATAAAATTTTAGGCAAAATGCACATTTTAAGGAGATTACATCTCCCAAACCACGATTGTGAGCCCTCATTCCACTTTTCTAATAACAACCGTATATGTAGTAGCAGAGTACTGTACATTTTACTTAAGGTGCGCTTTAACTTCTTTTCAACGCTACATTAGGACGCATGCAGGGGAAAAAATGGTTTTCATAATCTGGTAGCCAAACATTACGTTAGAATGAAGGCAGGATGGTGTGGGCACAATTTAGCACGACAATGACTTGTTTGCAGATTTACAATTGCTAAAAATCAAAATGGCAATGCGCTTACTTACATGATCATTTAATGCTTGGCAGTAAGAACGAGGGGTCTTCAAAAAGTTTCTGCCCTTTATTTTAACTCTATTATATACAGTGTATATATGTATATATGTATGAATATATATATATAAGCGAAAACTTTTTAATGACTATATATACTGTATATAGTCTTCAGTGTGTGTATATATATATATATATATATATATATTTATTTATTTTTTTCTTTTTTTTTTTTTGTATCTTTTTTTTTCATTTTGTATACTTTTTTCTTCGTAGATGGTCTGAATTTGGTCAGTGGAGACCAGATCTAGATGCCTCATACAGTTGTGCAGCAACAGATTGCTTCTCGTTGTGATCTACTGCTGACTGCAATAATCCAGCAATAAATTGCTGTAACAGGGTCACTTTTCACCATACATTATTTGTAGGTCAACCATCTCAAAAGAGAACTTGCTGCATTTACACAATACAAACTCCACCCCCGTTTGGATTGGTCCAGCACTACCACACACATTCTTGAGCCAAAGCTGCAGGAAGAGATGGAGCTTGGTGGATTTTCTTGGTGAGAAGTATGTGGCCTTCATGAACACACCCAACCACTGAGGTTTAATTTATACCCATGTGAGTGTATGGATTGCCATATGGTCATCTGGTCCATCTGTGAGCACTTTCTGTAAAACTGTAAAATCGAGGACCCAACCCCATAGCTCCCAACTGTCCCTGATTTTGAGGTACGGTCCCTGATTTGGAAAAAAATTCCCTCTGTCCCGCTTTCCTCCTCATTTCTCCCACATTTTGGTCTGATCTAGAATACACTTTTTATCTTCCAAAAGTGTTTCCCAGTGCTACAAGTTTTGTCCAATTTCTAAATTGATGTATTGTAAATAGAGATGGCCTTGCGGTTCGCCTGGCGGTTGGTTGGCAGCAAATTTTGCTTGTTCGCAAATTCGCAAAAAGTCGGACTTTTGCCGATGTTCGCGAATATGTCCGCGCTGCCATTTTCTTTTTCATTCAGAAGAACTTTGACTCATGACACAGCCGTCAGGTGGAAAGGGACAGCCAATTGAAACATTCCAGCACATGGACAGTCCCCCTACTCTATAAATAGACCCGATCTGGCGGCCATTTCACATTCCGCTTTCTGCCAGTGTAGGGAGAGGTCTCCTGTGCTCATTAGGGAGAGTTTGCTAGACACATATAGTGCTGTGAAGATCCACAAAAGTCCTTTTCAGGGCTGGTATTTCGGTATAGGCCTTCTACAGTCTCTTTTTAGGTTAGGGCCAGGTATCCAGTGGTTACTTTAGGGGCAGTTAGAGATCGGCTGCAGTCACAAATCGCTCTGTCAATGTTCACAAAAGTCCTTTCCAGGGCTGGTATTTCGGTATAGGTCTAGTATCTTTTGAACTTAGGGAGAGGTATCCTGTGGTTGCTTTAGGGACAGTTAGATATCGGTTGCAGTCGCACAGAAATCGCTTTGTCAATGTCCACAAAAGTCATTTAAAATGCTCCAATGTCGTTTTAGGGTCTATTACAGTCTATTTAACATTAGGGCCAGGTATCCTGTGGTTGCTTTAGGGACAGTTAGAGATCGGCTGCAGTCACACACAAATCGCTAATTTTGATCTCACACAAATCGCTATGTCAATGTCCACAAAAGTCATTTAAGGTGCTCCAATGTCGTTTTAGGGTCTATTGCAGTCTCTTTACTATAGGGGCCAGGTATCCTGTGGTTGCTTTAGAGGCAGTTAGAGATCGGCTGCAGTCACACGCAAATCGCTAATTTTGATCTCACACAAATCGTTATGTCAATGTCCACAAAAGTCATTTAAGGTGCTCCAATGTCGTTTTAGGGTCTATTACAGTCTTTTTACTATAGGGGCAGGTATCCAGTGGTTGTTACAGATGTGTGAATGGACCCTTTATGTATTAGACAATGTATTTACCGGCTGCTGTCAGTTCTGGCTGATTTATGAAAAAAAACTAAATATTTTTTGCTGTAAAAAAAAAAAAAAATTTAGGGCAACTTTTTCAATTGCAATACTTCTGTTATGACATTGTCCATGTGCTGGGACTATTTGTGCACAGCTAGTAAGTCTTTTGTGGCTGCAAATATGACCTAAAGGTTTTTAAAGTTCGCCTCCCATTAAAGTCAATGGGGCCCACCGCAAACTCGTGGTTCGCAGACTTTTGAGAAAATTTGCGGCTGGCGTTCGCAAACCGCCCTGGCCGATGTTCGTCCATCACTAATTGTAAATTTCAAAAGCCAAAAAAAAAAAAAAAATAGTAGTGGTAAAAAAAAAAAAAACACCACTTGTAGGTTTGACTAATCATTTTTTATTTTTATTTTGTATATTCCTTCTTTAAGGGGCGTGTCCTATACCTACATACTTTTGCTAATAGGTGTCCCCCGTTCCCATCTAAAAAAGTTGGGAGGTATGCCCCTTTATGACAATAATTTACAAAGTCCCTTGCTAAGAAAATACCCTCATTATGTGCATATATTGTATATATGTGTCTGTCTCCAGCAGTGGGAAATCCTAAATACATGTTCAACGAGGGAGTCCATTTTTGAGCAGCTTAAAGGGCAACATAAAAATATGGAATTCCATTAACCACTTCCCAACCACTAACCATACTGTATATACTGTGACAGGGCGGCCTGGCTATATAAAATCATGTCATTTTGTGCATGGGTTCTCGGGAGGGCCGCTCCCGCTCTGATTAGACACAGCAGGAGCCAATCAGCGTGTCCAGGGGCTGCGATGGCCGACAGCCACCCGCAATCATGCAGGAGAATGACAGAACGCCCGTCTGCCTTTGTAAACAAGGCAGACCGCTGTTCTGTCACAGAGGAAGAGAGAGATCTTGTATTTCAGCTAAGCTAAGGTGACCAGATTTTAAAAATCGTAGAATATTTTATAAGCATATTTTCCTCAAATGATATATGCAGTATATGTAGTATGTGTTTATGGAATGATTGTATGACATATATGTTATTTCTCACATTTCATCCATGAGATAAAAAAAAGATACTTCTTAGAATTTTTTGAAATATGACTACCAGATGTTATGAAGATAAGAGAAAAAAAACAGAGAGCAGAGCTCAGGAGTGCGCTACATAAAGAATGCAGGGCTAAGTAGCCCTCAGGAGAGTGCTACATAAACAATGCAGGGCTCAGGCGTGCACTACACAAAGAATGCAAGGCTCGGC